>NC_061510.1:224281262-224349559 GCF_022539505.1 Lolium rigidum | reverse complement strand
ATGCGTACAGCGGCAAGTTTTCCCCGTAAGAAACCAAGGTTTATCGAACCAGGAGGAGCCAAGAAGCACGTTGAAGGTTGATGGCGGCGGGATGTAGTGCGGCGCAACACCAGGGATTCCGGCGCCAACGTGGAACCCGCACAACACAACCAAAGTACTTTGCCCCAACGAAACAAGTGAGGTTGTCAATCTCACCGGCTTGCTGTAACAAAGGATTAGATGTATAGTGTGGATGATGATTGTTTGCAGAGAACAAGAAAGAACAATAGCAAGCAGATTTGTATTTCAGATGTAAAGAATGGACCGGGTCCACAGTTCACTAGAGGTGTCTCTCCCATAAGATAAATAGCATGTTGGGTGAACAAATTACAGTCGGGCAATTGACAAATAGAGAGGGCATAACAATGCACATACATGACATGATGAATATTGTGAGATTTAATTGGGCATTACGACAAAGTACATAGACCACTATCCAAGCATGCATCTATGCCTAAAAAGTCCACCTTCAAAGTTATCATCCGAACCCCTTCCAAGCATTAAGTTGCAAAACAACAGACAATTGCATTAAGTATGGTGCGTAATGTAATCAATAACTACATCCTCTGACATAGCATCAATGTTTTATCCCTAGTGGCAACAAGACATCCATAACCTTAGAGGTTTCGTCACTCCCCAAGATTCACGGAGACATGAACCCACTATCGAGCATAAATACTCCCTCTTGGAGTTAAGAGCAAAAACATGGCCGTAGCCTCTACTAATAACGGAGAGCATGCAAGATCATAAACAACACATAGGTAATAGATTGATAATCAACATAACATAGTATTCTCTATCCATCGGATCCCGACAAACACAACATATAGAATTACGTATAGATGATCTTGATCATGTTAGGCAGCTCACAAGATCCGACAATGAAGCACATGAGGAGAAGACAACCATCTAGCTACTGATATGGACCCATAGTCCAGGGGTGAACTACTCACTCATCACTCCGGAGGCGACCATGGCGGTGAAGAGTCCTCCGGGAGATGATTCCCCTCTCCGGCAGGGTGCCGAAGGTGATCTCCAGAATCCCCCGAGATGGGATTGGCGGCGGCGGCGTCTCAGTAAGGTTTTCCGTATCGTGGCTCTCGGTACTGGGGGTTTCGCGACGAAGACCTTAAGTAGACGAAAGGGCGGAGTCGGAGGGGTCACGGGGGCCCCACACGCCAGGCCGGCGTGGGCCCCTCATGGGTCGCGCCGCCCTAGTGTGGCGGCGCCCCGTGGCCCCACTTCGTCTTCTCTTCGGTCTTCTGGAAGCTTCGTGGCAAAATAGGCCCCTGGGCGTTGATTTCGTCCAATTCCGAGAATATTTCCTTTGTAGGATTTCTCGAAACCAAAAACAGCAGAAAACAAGAATCGGCTCTTCGGCATCTCGTTAGTAGGTTAGTGCCGGAAAATGCATAAATACGACATATAATGTGTATAAAACATGTAGATATCATCAATAATGTGGCATGGAACATAAGAAATTATCGATACGTCTGAGACGTATCAGCATCCCCTAGCTTAGTTCCCGCTCGTCCCGAGCGGTAAACGATAACAAAGATAATTTCGGAGTGACATGCCATCATAACCTTGATCATACTATTGTAAACATATGTAATGAATGCAGCGATCAAAACAATGGTAATGACATGAGTAAACAAATGAATCATAAAGCAAAGACCTTTCATGAATAGTACTTCAAGACAAGCATCAATAAGTCTTGCATAAGAGTTAACTCATAAAGCAATAATTTAAAGTAAAGGTATTGAAGCAACACAAAGGAAGATTAAGTTTCAGCGGTTGCTTTCAACTTATAACATGTATATCTCATGGATAATTGTCAACATAGAGTAATATAACAAGTGCAATATGCAAGTATGTAGGAATCAATGCACAGCTTCACACAAGTGTTTGCTTCTTGAGGTGGAGAGAAATAGGTGAACCGACTCAACATAAAAGTAAAAGAAAGGTCCTTCAAAGAGGAAAGCATTGATTGCTATATTTGTGCTAGAGCTTTGGTTTTGAAAACAAGAAACAATTTTGTCAACGGTAGTAATAAAACATATGTATTATGTAAATTATATCTTACAAGTTGCAAGCCTCATGCATAGTATACTAATAGTGCCCGCACCTTGTCCTAATTAGCTTGGACTACCGGGATCATCGCAATACACATGTTTTAACCAAGTGTCACAAAGGGGTACCTCCATGCCGCCCGTACAAAGGTCTAAGGAGAAAGCTCGCATTTTGGATTTCTCGCTTTTGATTATTCTCAACTTAGACATCCATACCGGGACAACATGGACAACAGATAATGGACTCCTCTTTAATGCATAAGCATGTAGCAACAATTAGTGTTCTCATATGAGATTGAGGATATATGTCCAAAACTCGAAACTTCCACCATGATTCATGGCTTTAGTTAGCGGCCCAATGTTCTTCTCTAATAATATGCATGCTCTAACCATTAAAGTGGTAGATCTCTCTTACTTCGTACAAGACGGACATGCATAGCAACTCACATGATATTCAACAAAGAGTAGTTGATGGCGTCCCCATGAACATGGTTATCGCACAACAAGCAACTTAATAAGAGATAAAGTGCATAAGTACATATTCAATACCACAATAGTTTTTAAGCTATTTGTCCCATGAGCTATATATTGTAAAGGTAAAGAATGAAAATTTTAAAGGTAGCACTCAAGCAATTTACTTTGGAATGGCGGAGAAATACCATGTAGTAGGTAGGTATGGTGGACACAAATGGCATAGTGGTTGGCTCAAGGATTTTGGATGCATGAGAAGTATTCCCTCTCGATACAAGGTTTAGGCTAGCAAGGTTATTTGAAACAAACACAAGGATGAACCGGTGCAGCAAAACTCACATAAAAGACATATTGTAAACATTATAATACTCTACACCGCCTTCCTTGTTGTTCAAAACTCAATACTAGAAATTATCTAGACTTCAGAGAGACCAAATATGCAAACCAAATTTAGCAAGCTCTAGGTGTTTCTTCATTAATGGGTGCAAAGTATATGATGCAAGAGCTTAAACATGAGCACAACAATTGCCAAGTATCAAATTATTCAAGACATTGTAGAATTACTACATGTAGCATTTCCCAATTCCAACCATATAACAATTTAACGAAGAAGATTCACCCTTCGCCATGAATACTATGAGTAAAGCCTAAGGACATATTTGTCCATATGCAACAGCGGAGCGTGTCTCTCTCCCACACAATAAATGCTAGGATCCATTTTATTCAAACAAAACAAAAACAAAAACAAACCGACGCTCCAAGCAAAGCACATAAGATGTGGTGGAATAAAAATATAGTTTCAGGTGAGGAACCTGATAATGTTGTCGATGAAGAAGGGGATGCCTTGGGCATCCCCAAGCTTAGACGCTTGAGTCTTCTTAAAATATGCAGGGGTGAACCACCGGGGCATCCCCAAGCTTAGAGCTTTCACTCTCCTTGATCATATTGTATCATCCTCCTCTCTTGATCCTTGAAAACTTCCTCCACACCAAACTCGAAACAACTCATTAGAGGGTTAGTCCATAATAAAAATTAACATGTTCAGAGGTGACACAATCATTCTTAACACTTCTGGACATTGCATAAAGCTACCGGACATTAATGGAACAAAGAAATTCATCCATCATAGCAAAAGAGGCAATGCGAAATAAAAGGCAGAATCTGTCAAAACAGAACAGTCCGTAAAGATGGATTTTATTGAGGCACCAGACTTGCACAAATGAAAATTCCCAAATTGAATGAAAGTTGCGTACATATATGAGGATCACGCACGTAAATTGGCATATTTTTCTGGAGCTACCTACGGAGGGGCAGGTCGAAATTCGTGACAAGCAAAGAAATCTAGTTATCGCGCAGTAATCCAAATCTAGTATGAACCTTACTATCAACGACTTTACTTGGCACAACAATGCACAAAACTAAGATAAGGAGAGGTTTCTACAGTAGTAAACAACTTCCAAGACTCAAATATAAAACAAAAATACTGTAGTAAAAACATGGGTTGTCTCCCATAAGCGCTTTTTTTAACGCCTTTCAGCCTAGGCGCTAAAGTGTGTATCAAGTATTATCGAGAGATGCATCATCAACATTACCTTGGGCTTTACCCTTACCTTTCTTGTTCTTTTTCTTACTCTTTGATTTAGGGAATATATGTCTACCCCCCGGTGTAGAGGTGAATTTTAGGGTACCTTCTCCCATATCTATGACTGCTCCCAATAGTTTCAGCAGGGATCTTCCGAGTGTGATTTGACCTGTTCCTGCACATTCAATAACAAGATAATCAATGGATATTGTTCTCCCAAGAATGGTTGTATGCACACCCGCAGCTATTCCTTTAGGAATTATAACAGAGTTATCAATAAGAGTTATTCCTTCTCCCCTTCAACGAATCCCCAAAGTTTCAAAGATTTATGAATACTCTTAGGTATTAGGCAAAATTCAGTCATAATATCACAATTAGCATGAAGAGTTTGGTCACCGATAACAATTTTAATAGTAGGATCCCATAATGAAGGTTCGTAGTTCACTAAAACTTGATCAAGACGGTTACAAACATATCTATAATTTTCATTCAAGCGAGATGCACTTGTCTCAAGAGTGTTTAATCTATTATAAATGCTAATAAGGGCTGAATCAAAGTTATTAGCTGAATCATGTGATGCAACCAACTTCTTTATGGCACTAAAAGCTTGATCCCCATTGCAATGAAGGAAATCTCCTCCCACTACAGCATCCAAGACATATCTATAGCGAATCATGAGACCAAAATAAAAATTACTAAGGAGTAAACTTAGAGTCATTTGAGATTCAGCTTTACGATAAGAAGTAAAAATTCTGGACCAAGCATCTTTAAAACTCTCCTCATCCCCTTGTTTAAAAGTGAAGACTAATTCCTCAGGTGAAGAAGTAACAAGTGCAGAACTAGACATGGTAACAAAAGTAAAATGCAAGTAACTATTTTTGTGTGTGTTTTTGATATAGTGTGCAAGACAGTAAATAAAGTAAAGCTAGCAACTAATTTTTTGTGTTTTGATATAATGCAGCAAACAAAGTAGTAAATAAAATAAAGCAAGACAAAAACAAAGTAAAGAGATTGGATTGTGGAGACTCCCTTGCAGCGTGTCTTGATCTCCCCGGCAACGGCGCCGTAAAACAGTCTTGATACGCGTACAGCACGCGTCCGTTGGGAACCCCAAGAGGAAGGTGTGATGCGTACATCGGCAAGTTTTCCCTCAGTAAGAAACCAAGGTTTATCGAACCAGTAGGAGGCAAGAAGCACGTTGAAGGTTGATGGCGGCGGGATGTAGTGCGGCGCACCACCAGGGATTCCGGCGCCAACGTGGAACCCGCACAACACAACCAAAGTACTTTGCCCCAACGAAACAGTGAGGTTGTCAATCTCACCGGCTTGCCGTAACAAAGGATTAGATGTATAGTGTGGATGATGATTGTTTGCAGAGAACAAGAAAGAACAATAGCAAGCAGATTTGTATTTCGGATGTAAAGAATGGACCGGGGTCCACAGTTCACTAGAGGTGTCTCTCCCATAAGATAAATAGCATGTTGGGTGAACAAATTACAGTCGGGCAATTGACAAATAGAGAGGGCATAACAATGCACATACATGACATGATGAATATTGTGAGATTTAATTGGGTATTACGACAAAGTACATAGACCGCTATCCAAACATGCATCTATGCCTAAAAAGTCCACCTTCGAGGTTATCATCCGAACCCTTCCAAGTATTAAGTTGCAAAACAACAGTACAATTGCATTAAGTATAGTGCGTAATGTAATCAATAACTACATCCTCGGACATAGCATCAATGTTTTATCCCTAGTGGCAACAAGTACATCCATAACCTTAGAGGTTTCTGTCACTCCCCGCATTCACGGAGACATGAACCCACTATCGAGCATAAATACTCCCTCTTGGAGTTAAGAGAAAAACTTGGCCGCAGCCTCTACTAATAACGGAGAGCATGCAAGATCATAAACAACACATAGGTAATAGATTGATAATCAACATAACATAGTATTCTCTATCCATCGGATCCCGACAAACACAACATATAGAATTACGTATAGATGATCTTGATCATGTTAGGCAGCTCACAAGATCCGACAATGAAGCACATGAGGAGAAGACAACCATCTAGCTACTACTATGGACCCATAGTCCAGGGGTGAACTACTCACTCATCACTCCGGAGGCGACCATGGCGGTGAAGAGTCCTCCGGGAGATGATTCCCCTCTCCGGCAGGGTGCCGGAGGTGATCTCCGGAATCCCCCGAGATGGGATTGGCGGCGGCGGCGTCTCGGTAAGGTTTTCCGTATCGTGGCTCTCGGTACTGGGGGTTTCGCGACGAAGACCTTAAGTAGGCGGAAGGGCGGAGTCGGAGGGGTCACGGGGGCCCCACACGCCAGGCCGGCGCGGGCCCCTCCTGGGCCGCGCCACCCTAGTGTGGCGGCGCCCCGTGGCCCCACTTTGTCTTCTCTTCGGTCTTCTGGAAGCTTCGTGGCAAAATAGGCCCCTGGGCGTTGATTTCGTCCAATTCCGAGAATATTTCCTTTGTAGGATTTCTGAAACCAAAAACAGCAGAAAACAACAACTGGCTCTTCGGCATCTCGTTAGTAGGTTAGTGCCGGAAAATGCATAAATACGACATATAATGTGTATAAAAAATGTAGATATCATCAATAATGTGGCATGGAACATAAGAAATTATCGATACGTCGGAGACGTATCACAAGCCATATTTATAGCACTAGCATTGGGACTTCTAGAAAGCTTTTGTAAGAAATTAATTACTTCATAGATATTGCAATCATCAAAATCAAAGTCATTATTATCAAAGGTAAATGAACTATTGTCTCCCATACTCCGAAAAATTTCAGCACACTTATCAGAAACAGTTTCAGTGGTTCTAGGCAATTTTGTAGAAGGAGTGGGGACTTTTCCTACACCAATTATTTTACCATTAACATTATGAGGTTTGCTAGCAGTTGAAACTTCACTACTGGTGGTGGTAATGGTACAAACTTTAGTTATGCTATTGTTTCTAGCAATTTCATCTTCTCTTTTCCACCTAGCATGCAATTCCGTCAACATCCTAACATTTTCATCAATTCTAACTTGAAAGGCATTCAAAGTTTTACTTTCTTTAACATCATTAGGCATAACCTTTAATTTAAGAAACTAAACATCATGAGCAAGACTATCAACTTTAGAAGCAAGAACATCAATTTGGCCAAACTTTTCCTCAACAGATTTATTAAAAGCAGTTTGTTTACTAATAAAGTCCTTAATCAGGACTTCAAGATCATAGGGTGCACTTCTATTGTTGTTCTAGGAACTACCATAAGATTTTTCATAGGCATTACCATTATTAGAAGGATATGGCCTATAATTGTTACTACCAAAATTAATCCTATAACCATTGTTGTTGAAATTATTGTCTTTAATGAAGTTCACATCAACATGCTCTTCTTGAACTACCAAAGAAGCTAACGGAATATTATTTGGATCAACATGAGCTTTACCATTAACAAGCATAGACATAATAGTATCAATCTTATCACTCAAAGAGGAGGTTTCTTCAACAGAATTTACCTTCTTACCTTGTGGAGCCCTCTCGGTGTGCCATTCAGAATAATTTATCATCATATCATCAAGGAGTTTTGTTGAAACCCCCAAAGTAATGGACATAAAGATACCTCCAGCAGCTGAATCCAGAAGGTTTCTTGAAAAAAAAATAGTCCTGCATAAAAAGTTTGGATGATCATCCAAGTAGTCAGTCCATGAGTGGGACAATTCTTTACCAAAGATTCCCAAGCTTGAGCAACATGTTCATTATCAAATTGTCTAAATTTCATTATGTCACTTCTCAAGGATATAATCTTAGCAGGAGGATAATATTTTCCAGTAAAATCATCTTTGCATTTAACCCAAGAATCAATACTATTTCTAGGCAAAGATAGCAACCAATTTTTAGATCTACCTCTCAAAGAGAAAGGAAACAATTTCAGTTTAATAATGTCACTGTCTACATCCTTATACTTTTGCATCTCACAAAGTTCAACAAAGTTATTAAGGTGAGAAGTAGCATCATCAGTACTAGCACTAGAAAATTGCCCTTTCATAACAAGATTGAACAAAGCAGGTTTAATTTCATAGAAAGCTGCTTCAGGAGCAGGTGGAGCAATAGGTGTACAAATAAAATTATTGTTGTTTGTGCTAGTAAATTCACACAACTTAGTGTTATCAGGAGTACCCATTTTAGTAAAATTAAAATAGAACAACAGAAATATAAGTTATAATAGAAACTATTTTTGTGTGTGTGTTTTTGATATAATGAAGCAAACAAGACAAAGTAAAATAAACTAAGAAAAACTATAACAAAGTAAAGAGATTGGAGATGAGAGAATCCCCTTGCAGAAATCCTCTTTCTCCCCGGCAACGACGCCAGAAAAGTTGCTTGATGAGCGCAGATTACACACCGTTGGGGAACCCCAAGAGGAAGGTATGATGAGCACAATGGCAAGTTTTCTCTCATTAATAAACCAATGTTTAATCGTCCAGTAGGAGAAAGACGTGACTTCTGAAGGTGTTGCTAGATGACTTGTGGCAGGGCACACTACCGGCGTCAGCAACAACGTGGAACCTGCACACAACACAACCAAAATACTTTGCCCCAACTTACAATGAGGTTGTCAATCTCACGGGTTTTGCTGAGAACAAAGGATTAACCGCATAGTGTGGAGAGTATTTGCAATGGAATTAAAGAGAATAGTGTTTGCAGTAAGTAAACAGAATAGGATGATTGTATCAGTGTAAAATAAAGGACCGGGGTCCACAGTTCACTAGAGGTTTTTCTCCATAAAGATAAATAACATGCTGGGTGAACAAATTACAGCTGAACAATTTATAGAATAAAGACCATACATAACAACATGATCGCTATGAGATTTGTTTGGGCATTACAACATAATACATAGACCGTAATGCAACCGTCTATGACTAATAATCCACCTTCTGGTTATCATTCGAACCCCTTCTAGTATTAAGTTGGAAGCAACAAATTATCGCATTAAGCAATATGTGTAAAGTAAATAATAGAATTATCATTAGACAAAACATTGTTGTTTTCTCCCTAGTAGCAACAACACATCTACAATCTTAGAAGTTATTGTCACTCTTCCAGATTACTAGAGGCATGAACCCACTATCGAGCATAAATACTCCCACTTGGAGTTACAAGCATTTACTTGGCCAGAGTATCTACTAGCAACAGAGAGCATGCAAGATCACAAATAACATATGACAAGTATATAATCGATCTCAACATAGTATTAAATATTCATTGGATCCTAGCAAACACAACATGTAGTATTACATAAAGATGATCTTGATCACGATAGGCAACTCACAAGATCTAAACATGAAGCATAAATTGGAGAAGACAACCATCTAGCTACTGCTATGGACCCGTAGTCCAGGGATGAACTACTCACGCATCACTTCGGAGGCGGGTATGGCGATGTAGAGGCCTCCGGTGATGATCTCCCTCTTCGACAGGGTGCCGGGAAGAGCTTCACAACCCTCCCGAGCTAGGGTCAGCGATGGCGGCCGTGTAGAACTTTTTGTGGATGGAGGCTCGGGTATTTAGGTTTTTCCCGAGATTGTGAATAAATAGGCGGAAGGGTGATGTCAGTGGACGCTTGGGGGGCCCACACCACCCCATGGCGCGGGCCACCCCTGGCCGCGCCATGGGTCGATGTGGCCGCCCTGTGGCGCCTCTCCGTCTCTCCTCTAGACTCCATCTTCGTTACGGTAAAATATGAACTTCGGCTTTTGTTTCGTTCAATTCCGAGAATATTTCCTGTACAACTTTTCTGAAATACAAAACAACAGAAAACATGGAACTAGCAGTGTGACATCTTGTTAATAGGTTAGTGCCGGAAAATGTATAAACATGCAACGAAGTATAAGCAAAACATATATAAATTAGTGTAAAACAAGCATGGAGCATCAAAAATTATAGATACGTTTGCAACGAATTTGCTTGTTATGCCGGGCAAACTAATAGGGATGCATTCTTCGGTTTGAAAGCCTTGGACGGTTACTCCATCCGGACGGGCCCTGTTATGAAAGTATCCTCTGATGACATCATTTCTCCGTAATAATGTCGTCCCGAGATGGATGATATCATCCATGTTGTGGACTAATAGACGCACCATAATACCAAAGAATGCGGTCGGGAAGTAAATCTGAAGCTCGCATAGTATCACAATGATCTCTTCTAGCCTTGCGAGTTGCTTCAAGATGGTCGGCTTTTGAGAGACAGCGTTGGAAAAGTTACAAAGTCCAACAAGCGTTTCACGGATGTGCTTGTCCATCATCTCTTGGATTACAACGTGTCATCATTACGTGATAGTCATGAGACTTCATATCCTAAAGATATGCCTGAGAGGAAATAATAAAATAGTTATTATCTTATTCCATATTTATAATAGATGTTTATTTCTCATGCTAGAATTTTATTAAGCGGAAACGTTAATACTTGTGTGTTTAATAAACAAGCAAGAGTTTCTACTAAAGCCTCTCATTACACTAGCTCGTTGATTAACTGATGATCAAGGTTTCCTGATCATGAACATTGCGAAATGTTGTTAATAACAGAGTCACATCATTAGAAGAATGATGTGATGAACACACACCCAAGTAGGTATAGCAATACAATCAATTAATTAAGTTTATACTGTTATAGCAAACACATATGGAGTAGCTGTATTTGTTGATCATGTCAATCACTAACACCGAAAGAGTACTTTGATGATATCAAACATCACACCCTAATATAATGGTGGATTTGGTTACTACGAAAGAATTAATTGAGGCTCATGGAACAAAAGTGGAATTTATCCATCCTAATGACGGAGAGATATAGTATGGGCCCTCTCGGTGCTATCACATTGACACCTTGCAAGCATATGACTAGGTCACAAGAATGTCATATCACAGAACGAGTAAATAGTACTTTTCGCTAACAGGATCTAACTAGAAATAGTTAATACTGATGATTAGATCCCGGACAAGTAAAATATCGCGAGATAAAAGGAATTGGTTATGGCGTTTATGGTTCATGCGATCACAAATCTCAGCGTTGAATGAGTGGGAGTCATTACGGATCTCCAGATTATTCACGAACCGTAGGGTGACAAACTTAAGGTTTGTCGACGCTTTTGAGTGGACACGTAACACTAGAGATGAGATTGGACAACACATGGACCATTTTGAGAATCACCGGAATTGTCTCGTGATATCGAAATAGTTCAAGGGGCTGAATGTTAATGTTTGTTAATTAAATAAAATAATAATAAAAATATTTTATTCATTTATGGGAGAAAAAATCCTTCATCTTTGAGTGGAGTGTTATATCAATTATGGAGACCCTTGAGTTTGTGAGTGGAGTGTCCACCCACGTGATGAGGGAGGAGGTGGGGCACCCTCTAGGGGCCGGCGCACCCCTTGGGGCTGCTGCCCCCGCCTCCAATATATAGATGGGTGGAGCACCTCTTCATACTACCCTGGTTGGTCTCTTCTTCATCTTACCGCTGATCCATCTCACGAGCTATGGCTTAGGTGAAGCGCTGCTCAAATAGTTTCTCCATCAACACCACCAAGTCATAGTGCTATCGGAGTTCCTGGTGGATCCACTACTTCCATTTCCCCACTAGAACAAGAGATCGGAGGTCGTCGTCAAGCCGTACGTGTGACCGAGTATTGAGGAGATGCCCGTTTGCAACCATCACGATCTTGAGATCGACAAGTGATCCTCTACACCACCCATGAGAACCGTTCTCGTTGATAAATCTTTGTGACTTCAAGGGTGAGTCAATGTTAACCATGTTTTATCCATTACTTACATCTCCTAGATATGATCTTGGTGCATTTGTGGTTGCAACCATACAGATTTTTTGTGTGTTCTGTGCAATTAATGAACCCATCAGTGGTATCAGAGTAGTGTCTATATGTAGATGTTTTGTATAGTTAGAACACGGTACAAATCACGATACTAATTTCATTCTCAGTCGGATAATTTCATCAAATCTCTGTTGCAACTTATGATTAGCACAAATCACGATACAAATCACGATTCTGAAGAAGTTTAGAATAGAACAAGCTAAGAAGGAGTTCTTACTTGTATAATTATTACTTGTACAATCAAGTGAAGCATTGAGTTAATCTCGGTGCTACGACAATGGTTGAATAAAAGAACAGGGATGTGCTACATCTCCTATGGCTTAGTCATAGAGTTCTATCTTTTAACCGTGTCATGGAAACAACATAATGTGGCCCAAGTTCTTAGCCATAAGAATTATTCTCCTGTGTCTAGTGAGAACTGAAAATATACTTCTGATCTGCAAGGGATAGTAAACTTAATAGTAAGATGTTATGCTAGTACAAGTTGTGGCACTAACCTAGAAGATTGGAAATCTTCCACTAATAAAAGCTTCACGTTAAAATAAGAGTGGTTAGACATAGAAGTTGCATCAGATGCACTGTTTATTAAATTTGCATTGGTAGTTTGGCTGAGGAAGTTTGACTTCCAGCTGAGTATGTTTTCTTAGTGTACATGTGATGCATGTAAAATGCATACATGAACTTTGTACTTTATTAGCATGAGTTCCCACATATTTGCAACATATATGATGATAATACCATGTTTTACATTGATTTATGGAAATTTACCAATGACCCCTTTATTTAGTTTATAACTCTGCAAAATAGGAAAACCCTGTTTTGTGTATTTTTCATTTTCAGAGACATGTACGGAGTCAAATTGAGCTAGGATTGAGGGGATGCCATTTTTTCACCAGAAGAAGCAAGATGTGCTTTTGGACCAGATCTGGAGAGGCCTGAGGACCAAAAGAGGTGTGGCCGGTGGGGGCGGCCACCCTGCTAGGGCGCGCCACTCACCCTTTTTCAGCCATCGATCATCCAAATCGCTTGATTCTTTCGCGAACCAATGTATGTTGACCTAAAAACCACTATATATATGACCCATGAGGGTTCTCTGGAGGAGAGCGCCGCAGAAACACAGAAACACGAAAACGGAGGCTGTAGCAGAGAAGATTGGAGGGGAAAACTCCGTCGAAGGCACCGTCGGAGGGATCTCCACCTTTTCCAACATCTTCATCATCATCACCATGATCAAGAGGGAGTAGTCCACCTCTCTACTACGGGTTTTTAGCAATAGCTTGATCTATTTCTCTCATGTTCTTCATAGTTCTTAGTGTCGTGTGAGCTACCCAACATGATTATAGTCATATATGTAATACCTATGTGGTGGATCTTTATTCTATAATATTGTTCTATAAGATGTATTGAGAGATGCATATTATGTACTCCGTTCTTAAGTATTGGTTCTGATCCAACTTGTATGCAAGAACGTGTGTGGGATGATGTGCGTGTTAGATGGAATAACATTGTTTTAGTGATTGAAAAGTGACAACAAATTCTTGATCAATTATGGCTTTGCCTTTTCTTTTGCTATCTCACTAGGGATAAAGTAAATGCATGTGTTATGTTTGTCACGTGACAAAAATGATGATCTTGTTTGTTCAAGATAGCATATTTGATATTCAAACATCATGTCAAAGTACTTGTGGTTATACTCTGTTAATTCTTAATACACGATTGCTTTGTTTTGATAAAAATGCACTAGAATTATATTTTAGCTGCTGAAGTATTGATTCACTTTATATGATGAATAAATGATGCACTATATTTTTTCTTACGAGAAATGTACTAGAATTATCTTTTATCGCTGCTCAAGGATTGGTTCACTTTGTATGATGAAACAACAATATGTAACATATTTAGGGTTTTGTTTTTAACATCGTTGTCAAACCATTCGTTGGTACAAATTGTATTACATGGTATAACTTATGTTAATATCATACATATTTTAATAAAAAAATGCTTAGTTACATATTTTTGCATTGTCCACAACTCTGCAAATGAATGTAAACGAACGTCCTGCAGCAACGCGCGGGGTATCATCTAGTTACTAAACCAAGGCAACCCACCTTAATGGCCCCTCTTGGAGGGGAGCCCATTAAGGGGGCTGGCCAACCTCCCATGGGCCAAAGGACGCCGACTAGCTAGTGTTAGGGCTAGCAGCGCGCGGGCCACCAAAGGGGCTGGGCCGGCAAAATCCGGGGCCCTGTGCGAAACTTAAACTTGGGCCCTATTTCACTAAAAAAATTGAAAAATATATAATATACGTGTGGTAATATCTTACATGGATAAATTAAGGATCATACCTATTTAACTCTGGGATGCACAATGTTTATTTGAACATTTTTTTTGTGTTCTTCGAAATGAAATATGCTCATAATTATGTCTTCTTCATTTTCACTCCTCTTATGATTTTGGGAACCTGATTGATGCTTTTTAAAAATTCTTCTTACAAAGAATACGAATAAAACAAAATTAAACAGATGCATGCTGGCTTATCAATCAATTAAGTATTAATCGAGGAGACGATGACCAAAATTGATCGAACTGAAGTACATCTAGGGCGCTGGTAGGGCGGAGAAAAAGAGAGGAAGAGAAAAGGGCCACATGGATGTTCGGAACAATATTTCCGAGGCCTCCTCTTCAGGCTAGACCTCCTAGTAGGGATGGATACATGATAAAAGGATTTGCTAGAGAACTAACTTCGTGCTTAGTTAAATTCTACACCATTTAATTTGTAACAGAGATTTGATGACATTATTATCTGACTGAGGATGAAATGAGTTCTCAGTCAAACGAGAAATAGTCACAACCCCATGATAAAGTCACATGAACATAATCCCCTCCGGCTCTATTTTGTCCATCGCCCAACCTCTGATCTCATCCATAAGCTGGTTCTGGAGCCGAAGGGGCCCCTCGGCGAACCCACAGTATAGCGCGTCTAGCCGCGCAAAGTTGCCGAGTAGGAACTTGGCCAGCATTCGCTGCGCGTTGCCACCCTGGTAGTGCACCAGGTTGATCTCCCTCAGGCAAGTAACCAGCTGGGTGTCTGGCGGCGCGTCGGGGAAGACGACCCAGCGGTCGTACCTGAGGTGGTGTGCGTCGATGAGCTCCTCCTCTTTGTAGAAGCGGTAGTCCCTCGTGTCATCCAGCTTCTCGCGAGGTGGCGCCTTGAAGAACAGCGTGAGCACCTCCAGGTTCGGGGCGTGCTCGAGAATCCTTGCCACCGCCGCGACGACGTCGGTGGCGTGGGTATCGTCGTCGTGCGGTAGGGAGCCGGTGAGTTCGAGGTGGCCAAGCGTCGAGAACGCCGGGAACCGTTTGGCGATGGTTTCGTTGCCGATGCTGGAGCCCAGGCGGGCGGACGTCAGGTGCAGGTGCTCCGTCGATGCGAAGTGGTGGAGGAATTCTCCGAGGCGGGTGAGATCCACCTCCGACGTGAGCTCCTTGTCGCAGAGATCGACCTTACACGACGAGAGGCTTCTTCGTGGGCCCTGGGGCATGTTCAGGAACGAATGGTGTGCGGGCACGGCGCCCTTGTACTCAAAGGAACGCAGCTCCGCTGCGTCGATGGCGACGCTCGTCAGCAGGGAGCAGCACTGTAGGCTCAGCCTGCGGAGGCGCTTGTCGAGGACGGAGAGCGCTCTCACCGCGTCACAGTCCTCGAGCGTCAGGTCGACGAGACGCGGGCAGCCCGAGATGAGGCGGTGTATCTTCCTCCCCGAGTCGGCGACCCGGATCAGGAGCAGGGTCTCGAGGGACGGAAGGTTGGTGGCGCTGGCCGGCGGGTTGAGCTCGCATGGCCCGATGCATAGAGTCCGCAGCGTGGCACAGGAAAAGACCGCTCGTGGAACGGTGTACAGTCCGTCCTTGGGCTGAGATGGTCCACTGGACACGCCGACGTCTTCGTCCGTGTTCGGGAGGGTATGACGCGGCGCCTCGTTCTGGCCGCTGTCTTCGTCCGTGCTGGCATGCTCGTCTTGTTTCAAGCCGCCCTGATCGCCATTGGCCACGCTTCGGAGGGAGTAGTCGCCGCCATTGAGGCGCAAGTCGAGGTGGAGCTCCGGGCCAGCCTGCTGCATGGCATACGAGATCCATTGGTCAACCATGGAGTCGTGATCGTTCATCCCGTTGAAGTAGGTGCGGAAGGCCACGCGGAGGGCGCGCATTGGGGCGGCAGTGCCGCGGCGGCGGTGGCGGGCGAGGAGCGCTGCGCTCACGCCGTTGGGGAATGGCGGGGCCGGTATGATGTTGTGGTTGTGGCGGCGATATCGGTCTTCGCCGCCTTCACGGACGGGGAGTTTCGTCTGCTCAAGGGAGACCGTGTGGACGCTGGCGAAGACGTCGCGCCACCGGGTGGACAGCACGGCTGCGCGCGCTGCCTCCTTGGCCGGGAGGAAGGAGAGGATGTGGCCGACCACGCCGTCAGCGAGCTTGCTCAGGCGGTCGTCGCCTTCATCGCCGATCTGGGAGTGACCCATCGCAGCCGGCCGTCCGGAACCCTACGAATCTCAAATCTGAAGCGCTCTATATGCCAGGGGAAGATTATGCGCGAATCATTAGCCGACATTGCCTTCCCAAGTACGTATACCGGTATACGTACCCTCTCCAAAAAATAATACTGTACGCAGTAACTTCGATACTGATTCTTTGTTTTGTCCGCGTCCGCAACTTTTGACTTACATCGTACATAACTCGCCAGAATTTTGACGCGATTTGGCAGAAAAAAAAAAATCTGGATTTTGCTTGAATTTTGACCAGAATTAGGTCGCAGGAACCTATCTGAACTTCTTCAACGAAAAGAATTCAGGCTGGCCATCCTGTGTCCCACTGTCATGTCATCTCCTCTATTATCTTCAGTAAAAATTCAGTTAAAAAACAAATGTAATGAAAAATACAAGACTGTGTCCCACTGTCATATCATCTCGTCTCTTATTTTTGTTTGAATTTTGACCAGAATTGAGAATTGGAGCCTAAGTCTGACCATAAAATTGACAAAGAAGATATGAGTTATATATGACAAACAATATACCATTTGATTTTTTGGTGATATATAGTATGACTAATAGCTTATATTTAGCGGTCAAATTCATGATTAAAGTTAAGCTAAAATTTTGACAGAATTTGACTATAAGGAGAGGGTATACGATCTAACCTCGGTATTATTCCCTCCATCCCAAACTAATTGACTCAACTATTTTTAGATAGGTATGTATGATATGTTTAGTGTCTAGATATATGTATATCAAGGTAAAACTGAGTAAATTAATTTAGGACAGAGGAAATAGTATGCATCCACAGTTTAATAGATCAAGATTAGATGAAAAAGAGATCCACAAACCAATTTATATACTACATTCACAACCTATAATGTGAATCCCACTACACGGTAGAACCCTCTTACGCCATTAGCTAAGACTAAGGGTGGACACGAGCCAGCTCGGGCTGGGCTCGGTCCGAGCCTGCTTTTAGCTCGCTCTAAATGGGCTCGGCTCGGGCTGGCTCGTTTGTTCTACGAGCTCGAAAAATGGGCTCGGCTCGAGCTCGACGGAAACTCGGGCTGGCTCGCGAGCTGGACGTCTATAGTCACTGCCATGTGGGCCCCACGCATCAACGTACTCTCCCTCGACCCCCGCATCAGAGTCCCGGCGGCGCATCGGCGAGGTGCACCCCGATGGCCCGATCTCCATGCTCTCAACCGCCTCGTCGGCGTTGGTCTGGTCTGTGAACCCCGATGCCTTCTTCTCTACGCATCTGAGGATTCTGAACGGCTCCAGGGCAATATGGTCTTCCAGATCGTAGTCGTTGAACTCGGTAACTTGTACAGGGGGCGGCCGCCGCTTGGGTCGTCGACGAGAGTCCTGTCCATGACAGGGGGCGGCGGCGCGCCTGTGCCAGTGCCGGCCGCGGCAGCCCAGGTATGGAGGAAGCGCGTCGAGGACGCTCCGTCGCAGGCGGCGTGGTGCAGGGCCAAGCCGACGGCGAGGCCACGACCAGCTCGTCGGCACCAGCGCCTGTGCTGTGCCTGTGCGGAGGAAGATGACCTGATCGATCCACTCAACCATCACGTTTCGTTTTGGGCCAGAAACTACTCAAACCAGGCCCAGATCACGTCCCCTGTTAATTCGAAAAAAAAATCACGAGCTAACGGGCTGGCTCGGGCCGAGCCGGGCGAGCTTTTAGCCCGCTACGGGCCAGAAAATTAGGCTCGACTCGGGCTGCATCTAACACGGGCCGAGCCCAAAACGAGCCGAGCCAGGAAAAGCTCGGGCCGAGCCAAAAGCTCGGCCCGAACGTCCAGCCTTAGCTAAGACCATCTCCAACACGGCTACCCATCTCGCGCCCGCGCGCCCGCATGGGTCGCTCCGGACAAAATCGCGGCTCAACGCGTGAACCCATCTCTAAAACGGATGGCCGCGGCGTCCGTGATGACCCAAACCCGGTCTAGATGTTGGTCGGGTTTGCGTGGCCGCAGACGCCGAGCGCTGGTCGCTCGCGTCCTCCCCTGGCCCGCTGGTCATAGAGAGATAACTTCATCTTTCATTCAAATAAGATATTACATTTTTCTTACTAGGTAGTATTTTATAGCCGGCAGCCTTGGCGGGAAACTTGAGCACGAAAGCGCACCCTAGTCCTTTTCGCGCGCGCGGGAACTTTCCCGCGCGTTCTCCCGCCCGCTATTGATGCCCCGTCGAGGCCTGTCATGGCGTAGTGCCGCCTAGTGAAGACGAGCCACGTGACGACTTTTTGGGTCGCCGCGTTGGGTGCAGCGTCCGATCCAAACGAACACGCGGACGCGGGGCGCTGTCCTCATGTCCACGCGGCCACCCAACCGAAACCAAACGAACGACCCAACGCATCTATTTGGATCGCCGTGTTGGAGATACCCTAAGTTCTCAACTTATCCCTCGGTTTCATAAGTCTTGTCGTTATTTTAGTCAAGAATTATGGAGCGGACGAAATACTTACACCGGCGAAGTTCTTGTGCCGGCATGGGCATGCCTACCATGTTACCCAAATACCGAGCAAGCTGAAATCCTCTCCGTCTCTAGCCTACATTTTGATAATTATGAGCATCAGGTTACACAACTGTGGCCGCAGACTTTCTTTTGACGCAAAAAAAATAGTAGGGAAGGCGCATCATTTTTTTCTTTATAAAAAACTAGTAAAAAAATGCCCTTACGTTGCACCGGGCGGACCCAAGATTTTCATCAAGTCCGGCCAAATTTTCATCGAAATTGTCATCGAATTTTCATTAAAATAAGCCGCGCCACCTGCTAGAAGCTTGGATCCGTGCCTAAACTTAGGAACGGTTGGGTCCGCCTGACCATGTGGTGAAATCTAATGAAACCACAAGAAAGTTTAATATAACTACTGAGTAATCTCTGCCATATGGGGTGAAATTCAACCTCACCTATGATCCTGGCCTCGAGTAACATCGTATCAGAAATTTCAATGCTTTGTTTTTTGCGATGAAACTAACATATTTTGCCACGGTGCAAATTCATTTTTCAACAAAACATAATTTTACATTCAAATGCCAAATTTATTTCTTACCGAACTCCACACAAGAATTATTTTACCATGCATAGCTTACAAAGTTACAACCCCGCCAACACAAATAGGCATATCCTCTGCTTGAACCAAGCTTAATGAACTACTGGCATAAGAAGTCCCAAAGTCTTCAGCGGCTTCTAAAAACTTGCGCGTACATTGACATGACAAAGATGTTCTACTCTATTTGGTCATCCACATCACAGCATGAACTTAATCTCTGGAGCATCATGGCAACAATTTGAATTAAAAAATCTGCTAGCAACAATTGTAACCATCACCAACATGTTAACTCAGATCTGTTGTTTACATAATTGATGCATGTACTTTTTTGTATTCAGGGATCGCCATATAGTACATGATATCTCTTCACTACCTCCATAAGTTAAACTGAATTTCTGGTCAGCCTCGTGCCCAGACTCTTCCGCCGACTTGCTAAAAAACTAAATTCATGGAACTCTTAGTCCTTTTGATCTAGAAATACTCTTGTCATTCTCAAAAAACATTTCCATCCTAGCAAAATCGTAGGCAAATGCAGGCACAAAATTCTGCAAATGCTCCGCCTAAATATTTTTGAAAAGGGAAAAAACCCCAGTCTCTGCATCGATAAGATGCATACGACCTTTATTACTTTTATTGGAGCATAACTGATGAGATCTTATTACAGTTCACAGATCATAAGGTCAATACATGAATCAACCACTTAAAGGTAGACAAACTAAACAACTGACAATGTATCAACATATTAGCCTGCGATCAAGCTGCAACCGTACCGGCTGAATAAATCTCGAGTGACCGTCTTCAAACGATTGCACCCAAAATCCATGTCATGGCGTTGTTCCTCCAGCTGAAGACATAACCAATCATGTTAGATGCATCAGAACTATATCCAATATTTCACACGAAGAAACAGCATAGTCGGTCTCTAACTCCCATGTATAGCATGCATGTTGTGTAGGCCATGAATAGCTTAAGCGAATTAAGATTTTTCAGCACGAGTGCACCCCTCCAGTTTACAGCAAGTAGAACTGGTTCGATACAGGCACATCCACCAGACCACTACTACCTGAACAAACTGTCCACATTAATTTTCTTCCATCTCGGCACTGGTTTCTTCCAGACTGCAGAATCCAGATGCACTTAGTACATGTTTTGGAGCTAACATCTGAAAGATACACTTAGTACATGTTTTGGAGCTAACATCTGAAAAGTGGGGCTGTTTTCCTTAAGAGGAGCCGAACAGCAGACCAGGAACACCAGCTAGCACCATAGTGCCATGCAACGATCTAAGTAACACATGCGAAGTAGTTTAAATCGTACATGTGCAGTTAGAGAGATGGTGCCATGCAAAGAACTATTCGCTAGTAACTTGGCTGCGTAATAATTAAACAAGGAAAACTTTTTCGCAGAACGGCTTGTCTTCGCTGTATCTCGCCGCCTCAGTCCGTCAGTCCACAAGGATAAGAAATACTACAGGGATGAGAAAAAATCCAATCGAGAATTCCAGATACCCGATGGCATCGTACTCGGTGGCAGCACGGCCTGGACGGCGTACAGGGTGAGGACGGCCTCCTCTGAGACCCTCTTCACCAAGGAGCACCTTCTACACACCTTGATCCTCAATATCTCTATCTTCCAGGATGCACGGTCGTGCCAGCAACGACCATGGGCAGCCTCGCCACGAACAACGACGTAAACTCGCGGCATGGTACCGATTCTTCCCAGCCCCGGAACGCAGACCCTCTGCAGGCCAGCCAGGCTTGGCGGCCGACCGTGTGCTCGTCGCGATCACGGCGGATCGAAAGCGGGGCATCACCACGGAGTTTCCTCGCCAAGAGATCCAACGTCGAGATCCTCCCGTATAAGACATATTCTTGCGCCCTCTTTCCCCCATCCTTGCTTAGGCAAGGAGGATTTGGTGCCCATAGTGGGCAAAGCGGGATTTATGTAGCCAACCGGAAGGAGTCCGTGCGGTCATCCGGTCTGCTTTGTATTCAGAACGGAACCGAGCGACGGACAAAGAAAGAGACGCGCGCGGGACGTTTGATGGACGACGGAAACGACGGACGAACCAATACATCGCGGGACGAAACCACAGAAACACTTCTCCCTTTATTATTAGGTATAGGAAAATTGCCCGTGCGTTGCAACGGGAGATAAATTGCTTAAACATTATCATGACACAAAAAACGGAAAAAAAAACATAATGCACATGCCTATGTTGCTATGGGTTCACTTTTATTAGTATAAAAAATTAACTTTCTAGAGTCTAGGGATACAACATGTGAACTTAAAGATATTCTCTTCATTTAGATAACGTATAATAAATAATTTTTATATAATTAGGTTAGATATGACTAAAATCAATGTCTAAGAAATCAAATAATGATCCCTAATCCAGGTGAACTAAAAGTTCAGTATGAACAGCTTGAAAATATTGGCAAGCTGAACTGTGGTGATCCATCGTTATACAATTTGTATGATAGGGTTTATTTACCATAAGAATAAATGGTGATTGTAAATTGCTACAATTTTAGTTTCTTTAGTAAATATAATGACTTCTCTGATTGCATAATTCTCAATCAAAATTGTTGACCACTACTGTGTCTGGTTTTCATACCAGTCTACCACTTGTCTACAGATGAAGTAAAAAAAATCTTATGGAATCAACAGCTAGCTTAGCTTCAAACTGGGAGGGTGTCTGCATGAGTAGTGAGAATTTCATATATTCGTTAGCTGTCTCTTGCTGATGATGAGAAGCTTCCTAGCGATGATGAGAATCATGTCATGGCATCATGGAAGTTTGCATCAAATCTTTTCCCAAGAGAGGGCCTGAATTGCTTCAGCAGAGACAAACCGCGAGCTTGCAGCAAGAAACAATAGGCAATTGAAATCTGAAGACATTCTGCAGCTGTTGCCGTTTTACCAAGACAGACTTCTCTCAGCTAGCAAAACGTCAAGCATGTCAGGAAATCTATGGAAACCTCATGACCTTGAACATTGGATGCGACCTCTTTTGCAGAACCTTTAGGCCCGAAGGTAGGGAGTCTATCTGAACTCGGTCAAATAATACCATGGTTTCTCGTCAACCTATTTTGCATCCTCTCCGGCGGTAGTGCCGACCACTTTCCGAACGGCCTCCTGCACGTACAGATGCTTCACCAGGTTTGCCATGATCCACTACAGCGCCAAGGCCACAGGCTCCATGCCGGAACCAAGAAAATTTGAGCAGAGGCCCACGATCTTATTGCCTGTTAGGCTTTGCTTTGCTTGTGGGCATTAATCCCACCTGAGGCGGAGCATCCTCGATGCGCACTGCAACCTGTACTCCGGCGCCATCGAGTAGTTGCGGTGGCCTTCCCCGCGTGACGCCCACGCCTCTTGTTTCCCCTGATCAGGGTAGTTCACGCCCGACACCCATTGGAGTCTATCTCGTCGCCCCCAGCCTCTCACCCCGCTTGATTCTCCTCTTTACCCCAGCACCATCGTCAGCCACCAAGTCAACGTTCTGTCTTCAGCTCGCAACCGCGCTCGCCTTCGGAGCTCCTCTGAGACATGTTGATTCCAGAACGACTCTGTTGAATATATAGCAGACTCCACCAACGAAAAGATCGTCCGATTCAGGCCCGATTCAACAGATCCGCCGTTCCGATCACCAGGGACTTCGGTGTGGGAGAAGAGCTCCCCTTCCGTCTCCCCCAATTTGAGATCTTGGAATCGCTGCCGATCGTGCCGATCGCGCACGGGCGCGTTCTTTTTTGCGGGACGTCCCCTCCACCTCTCTTCTGATCGTGTGCGCACACGATCATATATATATCCACGAGACTCTTTTTCGTGCGAAGAGACCAGACGCTCACGGGATCTCACGACGACGGACCAAGGAAAGGCGGACGGACGACAGAAACGTACGGACCAAACCAAGGAAACACTCCTCCCTTTATTATTAGGTATAGATAGATGGGCGGTACATGTACAAATGAGTGGAAGTAGCCTAAGAGAGATTTACAAAGGAAAACGCTTCTCATCCGGCGACCGATCGAGGGAAAAGGATCGGTCGCTCGGTTCCGCGTCCGCTGCTGGGCCGCGCTCGCTGGCTTGCCTGGTATCTGGCCCATCAGCTGTTCGCCCGCATAGCCCATCATCTGTTCGCGGCTCAGCACTCAACACACATGGAGACCAATTGCTGGCCCAGCACTCAAGGTTCGGCCAGATTTTTATTGTATTTGTGTGTGAATTTTGTAAAGATAGTTGGTATTTTTTGTTGTAATTCAATGTGTACCAAATTTAAATTTTGCTTGACCACTTTGCAGTGTTTGCAAACATATATATTTTTGTTTTAATCATTTCTGACTTTTGTACAAATAGTTTGTGGATTTTGTTGTAAGTATGTTATCTACCTCTCCACATGGCATGACTTTTGTTATTAACTATTGTTGTAAATATGTTACTGATTTGTTGTAAAGATACTTCTTGCATGAAAAACTGACTATCTCTACTACTTATAAAGGCACGAAGTTGTGTAGGAAAATACAATCTAGACCGTCTATCTTGGTACATCGCACGGTCACCAATCATTTGTTCTCCCCGCCCTCCACCCAAAATTTCCGCGCATGCAATCATCATCTTCCCCCATGTTTCACGCTCCCCTTCCTCATAGGCTCGTTGCATCTCATCCTTCCACCTCGACGCGCACGACCCTCCACCCCGGGCACCTCACCTCCAAGTGCCGTAGCCAGACCTGGCCGCAACACAAGTAGAGCCGCCGCGGCTGGTGGTGCACTGGATGAAGGATCACCATGGTGAGGCGGTGGGGTTGCCGGGCGCATCCGAGGCGCTGCCTAGGCCGGTAAACACCGAAATAAAAAAAAAGTTGTTTTTGTTGTTAATTATTATTGTAAATATATTGATAGTTTGTTGTAAATGTATATACGGTACATATAATGATTAGTGCTGAAATTGTATGTAAACACACAATCATTTTTTATTTTGTTGTAATACATTGCATTTTTTTGTTAAAATAGCTACTGATTTTTGTTGTAAATCAATCTATAGCAAAAATATTGTTGTTTAACCTCTTTCTGTAACATTTACTTTAAAAAAAGTGATGTGCCGCTTTTGTTGTAATATCGAAAAAAATTGTACACAACCTGAGAGGTTTTTGTTGTAAAACTCTCTGTACTAATAATAAATCACCTTGGTGGCATTTTATGTGAATACCAAGATAGTTAGGGGCAACACAATATACACGTTGTGGTTTGGTGGGACGGCGGGTTGATTTCTTGAAACTTGAGGTGCTAAAATGCAAAACGTTTGCTGCTGCTATTTTTGGCCGATAGATCGCGATCCGATGGCCGGGAAAGCAACCGATTTTATCAGCCCACGTCGGGCGACCGACGCTGAGCGCTGCCCATTTACAAAAGACCCACCGTGACATGTCTTCCTTCCTTAAGGCCAGATTTTGCTTTATGCCCAACAAGAGCAAAATTTTCTTTAAAGAAACGGATGCCTTCCGAGAGTGGTGTTTTGGCACCCGGAAACATAGGCTCCCGGTTTTAAAATGTTGGTTTGAATATACTTTCAAATTGTTGAAAAATCCGGACACAAAATCTAATGGGTACATCTCGAAATTTTACACATTCATGAAGTCGTTTCACGGAAAACAGATATTTTTAGTACCATGTGTAAAAAGGATGAATTTTGGTGTAAAAAAAGGTTGTCCGCGCATCATTTTTTGTCTTTTTATACGAATCATAAAAAATGTCTGTTTTTCGCAAAACTTGTGCACACACAGAATGTCGATACCTAAGCGGGAATTTTTTTCATTTTTTCTTGGCATTTTGAAATGTTTTTCCGGTGTCAGGAGCATATGCTCCCATGTGCCAAAGTAAATTTCTGATGCCTTCCCGACTATTAAATTGTTGGCCTTTAAAGATGAACATGTTCCTGGGAGCGGTGTTTTGAAACATGGGTGCATATGCTCCCTATATTTTGAAATGCATCTTATGTATATTTTAAATTTCAAAAAATTGAAACAAAAAATTTATACGTACATCTTCATGTGCTACGCGCTCACAAAGTAGTTTCATAAAAAATTGACTTATCATGTGACGTGTGTAAAAAAGACAAAATTCAGTGCTAAAAATAATGTTTTTCACAAGATAAAGTTTCTCATTTTTACATAGACCACAAAAAAATATTGGTTTTGAGTGAAACTTAGCGAATGCACATACATTATGGAGATGTACATGTAGAATTTTTTATCCAAATTTTTTGATATTTCGAAATATGTTTTTTTGGTAGAGGGAGCATACGCACCCGGGAGCCGAATTGAATTTCCGCATGTTCCTATGGTTCCAAATAGACCAACACCTCACAGTTAAAACCTCTTTGAAGCATGAGGTGTTAACTCCTTCCATCCATATGCATACCAAACAGTTGCGTCTCAGTATTCTAAACAGTGTTCAGTCTCCCCATTCTATTCAATATTCAGGCTCCACCAGAAACTTTGGGTAAAGTCACGAGAGTCATGTTTTGGCACACTAGTTAGTGTGCACGTGCACGCACGTCTCCACAATATAATTATTATTTTTGTACTATATATCTAGTTTGAACCAAAAAAATTACCATACCTACTT
Organism: Lolium rigidum; assembly: GCF_022539505.1. Taxonomy (NCBI): domain Eukaryota; kingdom Viridiplantae; phylum Streptophyta; class Magnoliopsida; order Poales; family Poaceae; genus Lolium; species Lolium rigidum. The sequence goes on along the minus strand of NC_061510.1, from coordinate 224,323,258 downwards.
TTTAAGTCAAAACACTAAATTTGAGACTAAGGTCGTCCACTTTTTCTCAAATCAAGTTTATTTCCTGCATTAGGTACCTCTCAATAGTCAATACTGGTAGGCCATGATGACCCTAAAAAATCATACATAGCACACTTCTATAGTGAAAAAATTATGAATTCAAATCAGTAACTATTCAATATCATTCAAATATAGAAAATATTTCTCGGAATATTCAGAGCAAATAATATAATTTTAAGACAAAAATGCAATTAATTGCACATTGAAAAATCAAAAAACTATCTTGCAGTCATTTATAGTCCCATATGCACGGGTTGATCCCTTATTCCCGTTAGCATGTAGACATCATCAAACCAGGGTCTCATCCACAACCTCTAAAAAAATTCATACGAAAACTTTGTGTATAGTCTTTTCTCAGCTGCAGCCCATAGCTGACAGAGCTCTAGACCATTTATCTGCCAATGTTTCATACGGAGATTCAGTAATCATATCTTTGTGCTCATTGGTAGGCATAATTTGGTGCAAGGCTAAAGTTGGAATGAAGATAGAAACTTGTTAAAATTTGTATAAATTAGTCAGGTTCGTGCTACTAACTTTTCGGAAGAAAATCCAGTTCAGTTGCAGTTCTTTAATGGAAAAAACTAAACCTTGTGAATGTAGATATCTCGAAAGTTTTTTCGAGAATACACCTTGGAAAGGTTTATCAATCACATATATGAAAGCCAAAGAAGGCAAAGTTTGTTGCGCCAACAAGGAGGTGGCGGCTTTCCCCGAAGCCTACTTCTCCTGCCTGCCACGGTACGTAGATCTACATGATCAGGAAAAGAGAAAAAAGTGCCGTGAAACAGCTTGGCCAGACGCACCTATCGTACTCCGCCTTGATGTTCTCCCTAATGGACCGCTGGGAGGGTGAAGTTCCGTTGAAGATCACGTCATTCCGGTGCCTCCAGATGCACCAGAAGATGAGAATGATGGCTGTCACATGTCTCGCCTATGTGTCGCGGGGCAAATCCGCGATGTCCACCACTCAAGAAGCTCTACGTCACTATCAGGGATCCAATCTAGCTTGCCCACCGCCTCACGGCCCAAGCCCAGATCTCCCTCGCCACCACACACCTAAAGAGCAGGTGCTGAAGCGTCTCTGGCTCTTGGTCGCATATGAGGCAAGCCACTGGGCAAGGCAAACCTCGACGGCCAAGACGGTCCGCCGTCCAGCAGCGGTTCTTCGAGCAATGAGTAGTCAAAACAAAGCTAGCTAGTTGTTCCAATACATACCTTCCTACTAATAGAACCACACCACCTGTAACATGCAGGCATCCAATAATTTGGTTTGCTTTATACGTCCTTCCCAAAAATTGGAATGATAAATTAATTTGCTATACCAAAAAGAGGGCAAGCACGTTATGACTACTCGGCGTGAATAAAATCACCGAAATAAGGTAGTACATGAGAACGTACTCAGATTTGTAACGAAAGAACAACCTCAAGAGGAACAGTAAGAATTTTGAAATAATAAATATCAACACTGTAATTCTGAAAAAATGGGATAGATGTGACCAAGTTAATACAATACTGGATGTAAGCAGTACACGGCAACGTTCATACTTTGCACGATATATTATATAGTACCTGAGACGGTCTTGGAATAGATGGCCCACGCAACATTGCTGTGAGGAATACAAACAAGTAAATAAAAAACCCATTTAGTTATGATTCAGCTTATGAAGAAACAATTAACACACATGCCTTCACAAAGTAACGTGCTAAGAAAAACACTAATCACCTCTGCAGTAGCCATGCGTGAAGCAACATCTTGCCTCGGTAGAACGTACAAAAGAAACTTGGGGTATTCCAGGTAGTTCGGATTCTATGTAAGCAGTATGTCACTCTCTGCGAATATACATCACAATTCATAAGGATCGTGTATTTATTTCAAGAAAATAAAGTATTGAGGGAATTTCCCAACTAATCACCTAAACTGGATGAAGATGCGCAGGTGTTGCTCATGGAGAGATCACTCGTGAATAACAATTTCAAACTGAACACGTACCTGTTTTCTCTATTTCTTTTACGGGGCAGATCTGAGATCGTCTGTTCTCTCGAGGAAGGGAAGCTGCTCGAGCCGTACCCCAATGGAACGATGGAGACGGCGCCGTTGGTGAGGGCAGCTCGGCCTAGGCAGCGCCTCGGATGCGCCCGGCAACCCCACCGCCTCACCATGGTGATCCTTCATCCAGTGCACCACCAGCCGCGGCGGCTCTACTTGTGTTGCGGCCAGGTCTGGCTACGGCACTTGGAGGTGAGGTGCCCGGGGTGGAGGGTCGTGCGCGTCAGGTGGAAGGATGAGATGCAACAGTCTATGAGGAAGGGGAGCGTGAAACATGGGGGAAGATGATGATTGCATGCGCGGAAATTTTGGGTGGAGGGCGGGGAGAACAAATGATTGGTGACCGTGCGATGTACCAAGATAGACGGTCTAGATTGTATTTTCCTACACAACTTCGTGCCTTTATAAGTAGTAGAGATAGAGATAGAGATAGAGATAGAGATGAGATCATATGATCTCTTTATTTTGAAATGCTTTGGTGAGAAACAAGATGCCAAAATTCATTTTTCGTGTGCCCAGCTCGATCATGAAGTACATACGAAAGCTCATCACGTTGGTGAGAAGCAATCATGGAGAGGGAAAACTAAAACATGTCATGAGCATCATTACAATCTAAAACCGCTCTCTTTAGTGTGATATCAGAGTTAAGGGAAAAAGAGCAAAGAAGAGGGAATTTCTCCTAATTTTAGAGTCTGGCCATATATCCAGCCATAATCCGACTCTAGAACCATTTCCAGGCCAAAAGATAGCAAGGCCAAACATTTTTCTTCAACCAAAAGGAACGATATGCATTGGTATTTCGTGAAATTTATCTAGGGTGCAATGAGCTTGCTAGATAGTTTCACCCAAGGGATCTCTTTCTTGTTCATAAATCTGAAGAGGTTTTTCATAAGTAAGGCAAGATTCTAAATTCCAAAACTGAAAACTCCAAAGGCCTGGCTTGCCCAATTTTTACCATTTCACTAAGTCTCTTCCTCTTGACCAAATTTGTAACCCTCATTAGCAGATTCATTTTCAGTAGTTTCCCTGATCAAACTAGAGGTTACCAAGGAACCATGCATAGCACTAAATAGGGAGAGAAGAACCTATAATTAGCTTTTCGGGAAATTTCCAAACGAACAATTTCAACGAAATCTTTCAATTTCTCATTTTATTATGTTCCACTTTATGTATTCCTCTATCCGTAGAGTACATTGAATGTACCGAAATGGCAATAACAGAGTTGCAAATGGATCCGCCGGTTCACCAATCATTGATGGCTCGAGAACCGCTAAACCTAATGAAACTATTTTGGTAAAATTCAATTCTCTCAATTCTTCGGCAATCGCGCCAAAAACGAGATTTCCTTATCTGCATGCCAGCTTTCATTCCTACTTTTGATGAAAGAAAGGTCATTTGCTGCCGACAAGTCGACTTTGGTTCATGAGGCGGGCCAAATAGAGAATGAAATGCAAAAATAGGGGAAGGGGGGATGGTCGCGCCTTTGATTTTGTTTAAGGGCTGCTCGCCTTACTAAAGTACCAAAGGCTTTCACGGCTGACACCCCTACCTTAGAATCTAAGCCCTTTGAAGCGCCAGTAGTTGTAGCTGTGGGTAAGGCTTTCGTTCAACTCGCTCCGGGTTCCGATCTATATGACCCCCAGACAGTACAAAGTACACCTCTTCCGTAGAGGCAAGCTGGTAGTAGCCTAACCTTTTAGAGAAGTTGCCTTTCTCAAAATATTTGTCCCTCCATAGGATCCAAACAAACACATAGGAAGCTTCAAGGTCATATTGCAAAATTTGGAATAGGTGCTGATGGTTCGTGAAAACGACCGCATTATCTCCATATAAACCAGGAAATTTAATTAGTTACAATATGTAGTGAATATCTTTCTAGACACATTAATAAGTGATAATCAATGCTAAGATGTGAAAATCCTCTTCCTTATTTGTTTTGTGCAAAAAATGGTAGTAAATAGGAGAAAATCAAGGATATTTAATGAAGAATCGCATGATGGAATCATCACCAAGTCAACTAGGGCCGAGAGACGATTCACAAAAGAATTAACGACCATTGGTATTGTTAGGGCCTCCTGTACAGCCTGACCATACCATGAGTCGGTGGCTCCGCCTCGTCAAACCCAGTACAAAACGTGATGCAGCTTGACCTACGGTCTTCGCTTCATCATGTGCATCAACGACAAGAACCACACTCAAGACCGAGGTCACGGAGACATGGAAGAAGGAAGGAGAGACGCCAGGAAGGCCGGCAAAGCTGCTCAGATGACCGGCACTGCTACCCCGGGGCCGGCACTGCCGCCCTGCCACGATGCCTGAGGAAGACGGCACTGCCTCCCCCACTACGAAGCCTCACAAGCTGAACCGTTTGATACCACATGTATGGTTGTGATGTATCTTTGCTTTCCCTAAACTGCCCCTCCTTAGTGGCTCCCTATATATAGGCTCCCACCTCCCCCTTTATTAGTTAGGTCATAACTTGAGATAGAATTTGGCTTATGCCTCCACCATCCCTTTGGAATTAGGGAAACCCCCTCCTCTCTTAGACATCAATTTTAGAGTTGTATCAAGGCACTCCTTATATGATTTATTTTTCGCACATGTGATTCTACCACCGGTCTCTCACACATGTGACTCTATAGATCGTATACCGGTCTTTCTCTCGGGGATTCAACCTCGTGTCTCTCCCTCGAGAGATTCTATCGTGATAGTGGCTCGGGCTATCGGGAGTAAACCGGAGTTGTATCGGGTTGCGTTGCGTGTGTTCATCATATTCTTCGTCGTGTTCTTGGTGTTCATCCCTCTCCCCATCTTTTTCTTGGTCAATTCGTGAGATCGGGCCACAAATCGAGGCTTAAGACCCTCATCAAAACGTGAAGGGAACCTTCTCCTCTAGCTCTCTTGCTTTGATCTTGCTATCAAGTCTCTCTCTACTATGTCTAGGTGAGCTTTCAGTCTAAGTCTGGAGTGTGAGTTGTGATCCTATGGGGTGTGAGAGCTCAACTATTTAGAGGTTGAGCTGTGTGATGTGATGGTGACATGTGTGCCATGCAATTGGTGACTCACTACTTGAAACTGCCTCTATGTTGGTTTATGTTCTATGTGGAATGTATACGGTGGTCAATTGACTCAGGACTTGAAATTCTAGTTTGGTTGATTGGTTTCCTGTCCTTATGCCAATTTGAACATCGCCAATGTGTAAATTGAGAAATGATTTAAAAGATGGCTTAAGTTGATTATTTTGGAAAAATGTCCGCTGATTTGATGTGGGTTCCGAGATGGTCTTGCTAGCTTTTTATGCTAGCATAGACTTTTATTTTGAAAATCACAGGCTACCATCACTTCTGATACATCACTCAAGGATACAACTTACATAATATAGAAAAATGAACACTTTCTGTCTCATACGTCCAACAGACTATTTTTGATACGTCATTGGAACACATATTTGACACTGATCTTTTGTTGGATGAAACTAGATATCTAAAGATGCTCGATCCTCGTTTGATAATAGAAGATGCCCGAGTCCAACTTTCCAACTGCTCTTAGTTCGTCCGAAAAAAGAGCTCTACATATACTGACAATCAATCAACTTACTGAATGATAGAAAAGAATAACAGCCAACTCATTGTCGAATTGTTTGCTCTTATCTGAACGATTTTACATTGTAGCCAATGACGGAGCATGCGATACAGTTAAGCGATCAGCATTCCCTGTTTTGATCAACATCCAGTTGTGCCGTCGTTTTGTTCATTCTTCATTGCGCTGTTTCACAACACTACAACATACATGTCTGAGACTTCATTTGTAGGAGAAAACGCTTTTTCTCGGTTGCCTGAGAAGTAGGAAATCCGGATACTCCACAACCACAAGACTCTAGAATGGTAGTAATTGCATACCGTCAGTCACGGGAGTCTGTTTTTTTTCATCAGTGGCAAGGATCCCCGGCCACTTGAATATTTTCTCACCCTAAGGACAGAATTCCCACTAAGAAGCAGGAGACAATTACATTATAAAAATTGAGGAACAAAATCTTGATTATATTATATGTAATTAGTATCATTGGATTCATATTAAAAAACACTTTCAAATGATGCTAATTTCTTACAAACAATCTTTATATATTTAAAGTAATTTTTGGTCAAACGAAGAAACGAGGACGCCTTATTCCTTGAATCGGATGTAGTATCATGGTGTTCCTAGAAAATCTGAGGCAAGGTGGTAAAGTCTACACAACAACGATTTGGACTTCAGATAGTGTGGACCATTGATGTTACAGAAAACTTCGGGGCTTGCATGCATGGGGTACAAGCATCACTGGAAGAGTTACTGCCAATGATTACTATCACATTGATCTTCCAAGTGGTAAAACTGCAAAGCCCGAGGATGAACTAGCAACCCATCTGCCAACTGTATGATTAATGTGCTCGTGCAATTTCTGGTTCCCGTCGTCAATGTACATTTCTTCGAGAACCATGGCATTCTCCGCGAAAAATTTGACCAGTCGCACACCAAAAATGTCGGACTTCTCCCTCCGAAACCGCAAGCTCACGGATCTCAGGCTACTCTGGAGGCAGGCGAAGGATTCCCCACTCAAACCGTAGATATGATCACATACCTCGTAGGTGATCATAGGGTTCTTTCGTCCGTGACGCGAGAAGAATTGATCGACTGATTTACCGAAATCCAGCTGATCTTTTACTCTGTAGGCGTCTGCATAGCGATGATGTTTCTCCAATGTCGTGCTCAGACTAAGCTGGAGTTCGCTAATCACAGGGCAGCAACGGAGGATGTAGGCGATCGCCTCCCCGGCGGCCTTGCTCTGTCCGGACATATACTGCACCTCCAGCTCGAGGCGCTCGAGATTGTGGAAGAGTACCATGTTGCTGCCAGGGAGTTGAACCTTCTTCGTCTCGCTACCGCTGACGTGCTCGATGTCGCTCAATTTCAGCTTCAAGACCCTGGTGTTGCTGAATGTTTCAACACATTGCCACAAGGAGGCCCATATTTGGTCATGTGTGGCGGCGCACGGATCATGGCAGAAGTCTATGTCCAATCGTGTGAGGCTCGTGGCTTGTGATTTCAACGCCACCGGGCAGTTTAAATTCGGCTTGTATCTGAACCAACGCAGCATCGGCGCGTCCAGATTTACGCCGGTCGTTTCTTCTCCATGTAGACGGTCCATCCAGGTGCAATTCGACAGCACGAGGGCGGTGACGGACGGGCAGCGGAGTGTTGCCGGCGGCGGTGAGCTATTATAGTCTACAGCTGCAGCTGGAATGTCGTACTCGGAATAGATGCATACGGAGTGCAGGTCCAGAACGGCGAGCTGCGGCGTTGAGTCGATGACGCGCTGGAGACCCTGGAGCTGCACGTCATAGCAGAAGTGGATCCGCAGCTCCTCCAGCCGCGGGAACGCGACGGGGACGCTGACCGGAGGGATCTTGAGGTATCTACAGCCGGAGATGCGCAGCACACGGAGATTCTCGGACGGCAGCGAGGGGACGGTGAGGTCGTAATACACACCATCGGGGCGACCTTCGAGGCGGGCGTCGATGCAGAGCTCCTCGACGGAGCGGGCGGCCACGTGCGTGAGCACTGTGTCGACAATGTCTTTGATGTCGTCGCCGTGCCGCAGGAATAGCCGGATATTGTCGCGGTGGTTGCCTTCCACGCGGAAGATGATCGAGCTTCCTGAGGGGCCAACGGCGGCCATGGGCAGCGAGAGCCGCGTCGGCGTCGCGCACAAAGGCGGGTCTCTTGCGATACAGCAGACCGCGGTAGGAGCGTGTATCAAGGTTGACGGCGCCCGACGACAGCCACTGCGTGCGCCACCGCCGCGCGAGCGCGCTGGTGGACGCAGCCTCCTTGGCAGGCGCAAAGTAGAGGATATGTTGCAGAAGATCGTCGGGAAGGTGGGAGATGCGGTCGTCGCCGGCCATCGCCGATCGAGATGGAGACGCCGTGAAGGGAAAGACGTGGATCAGATCTGCACGTCTTTAGTCTAGGGTTTCCTCCATGGATCGGGTTAACTACGCACCAAGTGTCAGGTTGGGTAGGCCCAAACCTAGAAGGAAAACTCTTATCAACAAGCAGCTGATGCATCAGCCGGTTCTGCTGAAATAAATGGACTAAATCATTTGGTCCATGTAGTATTTCAGCTTTGCCATAAATCATTTGGCCCATGTAATATTCCATGCTATGAGGAACCTTCCATGGGCCATAATGGGTGATTTTAATGAGATTTTGTGTGGGTCGGAGAAGGAAGGTGGCAACTTGAGGCCACAACGCTGCATATGCAGGCATTTCGAGATGTCCTCACTGATTGCAACCTTGATGACCTGGGCTATGTTGGGGAAATTTTCACGTGGAGGCGTGGTCGTATGTGCGAACGCCTAGACAGAGCAGTATGTAACCATGTATGGAGCTCTAAATTTCCAATGGCAGCGCTCATCAACGAAGACTATTCCAAATCGGATCACCGTCCCATTTCTCTGGATACAGAATACCTAGCCGATGTCCAGGCTGCACGACCGCGAGGGAGAAAACGATTTGAAGCGAGTTGGCTAATGGAACAGGAATTTGATGAAGTTGTTGGGTTGGCATGGGCGAAGGCTCAACAAGAATTTCAAGGAAATTTGGCAGCTAGACTAAGGTCGGTCCACCAGTCTTTGCATGAGTGGGACAGGAACACACTGAAACATCCCAAGACTCGTCTAGCTGAGTTACAGAAAGAGCTAAATTTGATTATGGATGGTCCGCTGTCGGATTAGGCAACGGCAAAGCAACAAGAAATTCAATTGAAAATGGAGAACATTAGAGAACAAGAGGAGATGAAATGGGTCCAGAGGAGTAGAGCCAACTGGATGAAGTTTGGCGATCGGAATACAATTTTTTTCCACAATTTTGCAAATGCCCGGAAAAAAAAAGAACTCAATCAAGCAGCTCAAGGATGCAAATGAGAATTTCATTGTAGAGCAACAGGACTTGTCGGATCACATTCAGGACTATTTCCAAAGCTTGTTTAATACCGAGGTGGATCACCCTGAACCTAGTGTTATAGAGAAAGTGAAACCATGTGTTACCCAAGCAATGAATGAGATCTTATGTGCCCCATATACAAGAGAGGAAATTAAAAAAAGCCCTCTTCAATATTGGTGATCTAAAGGCCCCAGGCCCGGATGGCTTGCACGCTATATTCTACAAGAAGTATTGGTCTCTAAACTCCAATTGGTGAAGAGCTGAGCGATGAGGTACTGAATGCTATAAATTTGAAGACAGTACCTGAAGGTTGGAATGATACGACAATAATTATGATCACAAAGTTGATAGTCCGGAGAAGGTAACCCAATTTCGGCCTATTAGTTTATGCAATGTGATTTACAAAGTGATCTCAAAAGCCATTGCTGCTAGACTCAAAACTATTCTCCCTGAAATAATATCGGATACCCAAAGTGCATTTGTACCGGGCCGCTTGATTACAGACAACTTTCTAGTGGCTTATGAGTCTTATCATGCTATTAAAAAGAAGTCAGTTGGAAAATATGAAATGTGTGCTATAAAATTAGATATGCACAAAGCATACGATCGGGTGGAGTGGAATTTCTTGGAAAAAATTATGATGAGGTTAGGCTTCCAGGCTGATTGGGTTAAACTCATAATGAGTTGTGTTAGTTCGGTTTCTTACCAAGTCAGAGTGAACGGGCAGGATTCAGATTCTTTTGCTCCATCTCGGGGTCTCAGGCAGGGAGACCCTCTATCACCATATCTTTTTCTGCTATGTACAGAAGGTCTGTCTAGCCTGTTGAAGCATAAACAAGATGCAGGCAATATTATTGGTGTCAAGGTGTGTCGTGATGCCCCAGCTGTTTCACACCTTCTGTTTGCAGATGATTCCCTCATACTAATGAGGGCAGGCAGTGTTAATGCTTCAGCTCTAAAGAAGGTCCTGGATGATTACTGCTCATCATCAGGTCAGTTGGTCAGTGAAGATAAATCTAGTATTTCTTTCAGTCCTTGTACCTCAGTTGAATCTAGAGAAGAAGTCTGTCTGGAATTGAATATTTTGACAGAAGCAATTACTGATAAATACTTAGGTTTGCCTCCAGTGGTTGGGGTGGATAGGACCTATTGCTTCATGCATTTGGTGGACAGGATATGTAACAGATTGAAGGGCTTTAAAGAGAAACTTTTATCTCTTGGTGGAAAGGAGGTGCTGCTAAAGGCTGTTGCGCAAGCTATCCCTGCATATGCGATGTCAGTCTTCAAGCTCCCTAAACAAGTAATCAAAGGCTTCACAGATGCTATGAGCCGATACTGGTGGGGAGATGATGATGAACAGAAACACATGCACTGGTTCGTGTGGTGGAAAATGTGCATCCCAAAGAAACGAGGAGGTATGGGTTTTCGTGACCTTCAAAGTTTTAATCTAGCTATGTTGGCAAAGCAAGTTTGGCGGCTCCTCTGCGAGCCCGAATCTCTATGTGCTAGAGTCTTAAGAGCAAAGTACTACCCATCTGGAGATCTCCTGAATGCTGATCTAAAAAAGGGATCATCCTATACTTGGCAGAGTATTTGGTCAGGCATTCAAACTTTCAAAAAAGGATGTATATGGCGGGTTGGTAGTGGAGAAGATATCAACATTTGGGATGATCCCTGGATACCTACCAGTCCATCTAGGAAGATTCTATCTCGCCGAGGTAATATAGTATATACAAAGGTCTCCGAGCTTGTTGACCAGAATACACGTTCATGGGATGAGGATCTGTTGCGGTCTCTTTTTTTGAACGTGGATGTTACTCGTATTCTGAAAATTCCTCTAGCTGTTGGTATGATGGAAGATTTTGTGTCCTGGAACTATACAAAAACTGGTGTCTTTACAGTACGATCAGCTTACTACACGGAATGGGACTTCCAACATGGTAGAAAATTACTCCGTACGAATGGCCAGAGTACTGCTGAAATCAATCCAGTTTGGTCCACTGTGTGGTCATTGAAAACATCTGCGAAAGTGAAGATTTTTGCTTGGAGGCTGCTGCATGGCACTATTCCGTGTAATTGTGTTCTCGCAAATAGGCATATCAACACTAGCAGCCTCTGCCCGGTCTGCAATATCTATTGTGAGGATACTCTTCATTCTTTTTTCCAGTTCCCACGTGTGGCAGAGTGTAACGGCCCCGGGTAGTACCCCTATTAGATTTTGTTTGCTCTTTTCTTTTGTGCATCAATATGGCATCATGCATCATATCATCCATGGTTTTACTAAATAAATTATTTTACAAACCCTAGTTATTTTCTTTTCTTCTCATAAGGGTTTATAATAAAACCCCCTCGCCTGTTATTCAAACCGTAAAAATAAATTATTTTATTTTTACTATAAAACCTTTGGCTCTTATTTTGTCTCTATCTCTACCCTATATTCAAAACTCAAATTTTTGTTGGTGCTGGTTCAAATCAATTTGCAAAAACAGGTTTCTAAAATAAAACAAAAGAGAAAACAGGAAAACCCCTTCCCCTTTATTTCTCCCTGGACCCTTTTTCTCTCCTCTGTTTTCTGGCCCTTCTCCACCGACCAGCCCAGCCCGCAGCTCCCCTCTCTTCCCCGAGCAGCCCACCAAGCCCAGCAAGCTCTCTTTCCTAGCCCGCATACCCCTTCGCGAGCCCCCCTTTTTCTTCTTCCCATCCTTTTCGTCCTCGCTGGAAAGTGAGTACGTCGATGGCGTGAACTCCCTGTGGTCCTCCACCACCTACTCCTCCCCTCTACTCTTTAATCCCCATCGAGCCCCCAGGAAACCCTACCCTCCCTTCCTCCTCGTCTCCCTTGCGCCGCCATACTCTCTACCCTCCATGTCCATTTTCTTCACGTACAGAGAAAACCCCCACTGCCTCCACCGTCCTCACCATGGCTCCGCCTCCACAGACCACCCCTCGCCGAGCTGAGACTACCGGCGGGTGCGCCTCACCATCCTCTACCTCCTGGTGCGAGGAATCGAGCCAGGGCTCGCTCAATAAACGGCAAAATCGCCGTTCCCTTCTCCAACTCCGGTGAGTTCATAGTCGATTCCGGCCGCCCCACGCCTCCTCCGACCTGGCTGACCGCACCAACACGTTCCTGGTAACCTCATGCACCTCTGAGACCCCTTATCTCCATCTATTTTGTTCGCAGTTGTTCTGCCCCCGGTGACCTCTGTCCTCCACCGCAGGAGCTCGTCGCCGGCGTTGCTCCGGTGACTCCCTGGTGCCAACTCCGTCACCTTCTGGTTCAGCACGAAGAGGCGCTCCCCCGGCGCCATCTCCCATGTTCCGTCTCGCGCTCCCCCGACAGATCCATGTTCGTCCAGGTCCTCTTCCGCCATGAATGTTCTGGTCCAGATCTCCGCCATGACATACCTCAAGACGCAACACATCTCCATCTTGACACACACGAGCAGCAGCTCATCTGTTTTCTGCCATGCTAATTAACACTTAAATTTGTCGGTCGAAAAATAACGTGAACCTAATAATTGTTTGTCCGGGTTCCGATCCCGCTTAATTTGGATAAGTGCATTGCATCATCTTTGACATGTCATGCATATCATCTTGATCATGCTGGATCTTATTTATCCGTAGTAGTAAGACTTGCACCCGTTGTTTGTCCAACATTTGCTTCTTCCCGGATAGGATCGCGAAGTGGTGTTGTGAGATATGACAAGTCCTCCGGATGTTCCTCGGCAATCTTTAACAGGCAAGCATTACCCCTATACTCATGTCCCTGCAGGAGTCGCTCACCTATTTTATTTTGTCTTCTCCCTCATGCTAGCCTTAAGTTGCGTTCTTGTCACGTGTCCTATCCACATGTTATCTCAAGCAGCCCATATTGCCACCACCACCTCCTACAGCTATTGTTTGGTTATCGGGTCTGCCTTGCGAGTCGTAGTGAATGCTAGTGCTGTTTATATCTCGTTACTGTTGTTGTTATCTTATCGGGTTATATGTTGGGAAGAATCATGGTTACTTTATTTGTTGATAATTGTTTAGCGGAGGCATCGGTGGGTTAGCTGCTCGTTTTGTGATGGCTCACTTGTGTTTCCTAAATAACTTAGGACCCGAGTTCTTGTTATCTGTTTCGAGACTGAGCGCTCTAACCACACGTGGGTATGCTTACCGGGTCTCCCCTCGACCACTGCCGAAATCTATAGCTTTATCCAGTTGCCACATTTGAATGTTTTGCTTTTCCCGGGCGTGCAAGCTTGTTTCTTTGTGGTCAGATGATATGCTATTACTTTTGGGGAAGCCATGTGTGCCTTGTATCCCTGTTGTCTCTTGCATGTCCGTAGGTGCGGCACGCATTGTTAAGAGGTCATCCTGTAGTGGGCTCTGATCCTTCTTAGCCGTCCTCGCAATAGCTAGGTCCGCGTCGGAGTTTCGATCGGACTCAGATTCGGGTTTAACTTAGTTAGGTGGCTTCCTGGACATTGTTGTAGTGAAGGAGAGTGCGTGTCGTGATATCCACATGTCGTAAGTGGGTTGAGCGTGCGTGTGGGCACATTTGGGCACCCCTGCAGGGTTACAATCTTATCGATAACTTGGAGCTGTATGACTCGACCATAGACAACTTACACCTATTGTTTCAATACTAATAACTTGCATAGTAAGATAGAACAACCTAAATAATAACTGGTTAAAACTTGTCAACAGTGTGAGTGCCTTTGTAAGTACTTCTTTGCGAACGGGGAACACATCGGCTGTGTTATGTTTGCAGAGTATAGAACTGTTAGTTATGCGCTCTCTCACCTTCTCTGATTAGACGAATGTTGTAGAGTGTCTCTATAGGTTTTTAGTGCTTGCGCGCTGCCGCTTAACCGCACCATATTGCCTATGACGTTCCTCTTGCGTCCTCTAAGTCCCCTGCGTGCCTCAAGTACAAAGGACGACTGGTTGACGAATTCTTATACGTCTTGAAGTCTTGTTAAGTACGAACCCGTACTTATTGCTGCTTCTACGGGATATAACCGGGCAGGTATGAAGAAATGTTCGATGAAGACGACATTAGCAAGGTTACCCTTCTGTCTTGGCCTGGGCAGGTTATGGACGCCACTGGTTATCTTCAGGACTCTTAGTCCAATTTGTATCTTTTCCGTACTCGGATGTATTCGATCTTCTGTATGATTTGCATATTTGTATTATATATTTGTATTATATATTTGTATCTTGACTCGTTGGAGTCTTTATTGTAATATATGTTTCTTGTGGGCTCTATTGTAAACCTGTTGTAATGTTACTACTCGTGGTAATTCCTCTGGCATCACGTGTGTGATTCGTCACGCACGTCGTGTCAGAGGGCGTCTTAGAATCGATATCATGTGGATTTTGGCGGGATCGCTGAAATCCTCATGGTACCGGTCCCGGGGCGTCACACCGAGGTTTGGGAGAAGCTAGGCTTAATCAATCTAATAAATGAATTTTTGACGGTTGATAGAGCCGGATCGCCTGTCTTTGAAGCTCTGCTAAGACTACCAGATAGCAAGATCTCTGATGCATCGGTTGGATGCAGTAAAGAGCTCATTGGCACCACCTGCTGGTACTTATGGTGGCAGCGGAGACAGATTGTTCATAATGAACCGGTGACTACCCCGGTGCGATCGGCGTTGGCCATCATGGCGATATCCACAAACTATGTAAGAGCTTGCAAGACCAACCCAGGTATTCGTCGTGGTGGATGGGAAAATCCAAAGGAAGGTTATACAAAATTGAATGTGGATGCATCATTTTATGCTGAATACTTCCGGGAGCGACCGTTGCTGTGATACGTGATGATCGTGGGGGCTTTGTTGCAGGAAGCTGTTGCACACTCCCCTTGGTAGCAGATGCGGCATCTGCATAAGCTCATACTCTCAGGGACGGGCTCCTACTCGCTGGTCAGGTAGGCTGCTCAAAACTGGTAGTAAATAGTGACTGTATGGAAGTTATCTCTACAATGCAAGAGGAAGGAAATTCTATTGGAGCGGCTGCGGCGATCTATGAAGAGTGCTCTTTTCTTTCTAGGGGTTTTTCTCATGTTATTTTTATCCATTGTGCTAGGGAAAGTAATAAAGTAGCTCATATGTTGGCTTGTAAGGCGGAGGGACCCCAGTCGATTGTTTGGCTGGAGGATCCGCTAGATTTTTTAACTGAGCTACTTACAAACGATGTAACTATTTTTGATAATCAATAAAGTTGTTGTGGTGGCTTTCCCTAAAAAAAAAAGCTTTGCCATAAATCTCAAAGCCCACATAGTGCAGCTTTGTGAGTTTGAGCCCAAGTTGATGGCAACTCACTAGGGAGTGGCAAAAGGTCGGAAGTTTAGTCCCACATAGAAAGTTGGAAGGAAGTTAGACCACCTTATAAGGTGGGTTGTTCCACCACTAGTAAGTGAGTAAGAATAGGAGTGGTACACGCGCGCTCCTCCTCCTCCTCGCTCGTCTCGACACGTCACGACGCGCGCCGCGCTCGTGGTGAGTGGATTGAGCCTCGAACCGAGACTAACTGATAAGGGGTGGCCCGATCTTCTCAGTAAGCAATTGTGGTGATGATGATCACGGGATGAACACATCGGAGATAACTTGATGATGAAGTGGATGATAACTTGTATGACGCAACGAGATCTCTCGATTGGTCCCTGTCGCCAATGCAACAACTCTCAACCCTGCAAGATATTCGCAACTCCACACACTTGCGCACGTAGCCGCCGACCACGAAGCGGTAAGTTGCAACCTTCTAATTCCCAATGGAACAGCAGATCACACAAGACTTTCAGAATTACACCAAATCAAGGCAATATGGTGTAGGGATACAATAGAGTTTCAAAGCAATCAACTATGAACTAGGGTTTATCTTAAACGTGGTCTAAAACTATTATGGGGACGTCCTGGGCACTTATATAGGCCTTCAGGACGATCAGGGGTTGAAAAGATACAAAAATAACCGACCTAGATCGAGATCTGGTCGAGACAGACTCAGACTCGGCCAGCCTAGGGGCCGGTCGACCGGGTCTGGGACCGGGCCAGTCCGGTTCAAACCGGGCCTGGCGTCGGGTGCTGACCGGGTGCGGAATTGTCCTGTCGTACACCTCCCGGTTGGCATGAGTGCAGCGTCCGGTTGGCGCCGGGGCGGACCTGGTGTGCCGCCCGGTTGGACCGGGCCAGGGACCGGGCGCGCCGGCGTGGTGGCCGGTCTGACCGGATGCTGGGCCGGCCTGGACTGTGACGTCTTCTCTCGCGCATGCATCCCGCTCCTCCCTCGCGCGTCCATGGGGTGTCTTCATGTCTAGCTCCATGTGCAGCTTCACGTCCATTTTCACGTCCAGCTTCTCCTCTCCTCCTCGTGCGATGCTTGCTCCCTCTTCATACCTGATCATATATAAGTAATAAGACTTAGGCAGTATAAAGTTCTCATCAATCAAAGTATCGTTTAGGAACAAGTTCACCTGTTGTTTAAGTAGCTTCGCACGAGCCCTTCCTAACTTCATTGGACTTGAGCTTCACAGCAGCTTCATCTTCATCTTGCAATGATGGAGGTAGTAGTGTAGTAGGGATGTCCTCATCATCTCCCCCCTTCAAAAGGCGTCGACCTCGACGCTCCAAGGTCTTCTCCGTCATATGGTGTCAAATCAGCAACATTGAAAGAATTACTGACACCAAACTCATCAAGTGGAAGATCTATCGAGTATGCATTATCATTGATCTTGGCAAGCACTTTGTAAGGACCAGCACCACGAGGAAGCAACTTGGACTTCCGTAGCTTCGGAAACCTATCCTTGCGAAAATGTACCCCGACCATATCACCAGGCTTGAAAAATATCTCCTTGCGCTTCTTGTTCATCCTTGCAGCATTGCTCTTGCCTTTCTTTTCTATCAACTCTTTAGTCTTCACATGTATCTTCCGTACAAAATCTGCCCTATTTGATGCCTCCATATTGACTCTCTCATGTATAGGCAAAGGCAACACGTCAAGTGGAGTAATGGGTTTGAAACCGCCCTGTTAGAATGTACCGCCCTGTTGTAAGCAAACTCCACATGCGGCAAACACTCTTCCCACTCCTTCAGGTTCTTCTTGATCATGGATCTCAACAGTTGTGACAAGGTTCGATTCACCACCTCAGTTTGACCATCAGTTTGGGGATGACAAGTAGTACTGAAAAGTAGCTTTGTCCCCAGCTTTCCCCAAAGTGTCTTCCAGAAGTAGCTCATAAACTTCACGTCACGATCAGAAACAATAGTCTTCGGGACTCCATGTAGTCGTACAATCTCCCTGAAAAACAGGTTAGCAATATGCGACGCATCGTCGCTCTTGTGGCAGGCAATAAAATGTGACATCTTGGAAAATCTATCCACTACCACAAATATAGAATCATGGCCTCGTTTAGTACGCGGCAAACCCAACACAAAATCCATACTAATGTCCTCCCATGGTGTAGTAGGTGCCGGTAAAGGAGTATACAAACCGTGAGGCTTCAGCTTGGACTTGGACTTGTTGCAAGTAATGCACCTCTTCACATACATGTCCACATCCCGCCTCATCTTTGGCCAATAGAAGTGATTAGCGAGCATGAGTAGCGTCTTCTCACGCCCAAAATGACCCATCAAACCTCCTGCATGTGATTCCTGCAATAAGAGCAAACGCACAGACGATTCTGGAACACATAATTTGTTAGCTCTAAACAAGAACCCATCATGTATGTGATATTTTTCCCATGCTTTACCAATAGCACACAAGCGATATGGTTCAGCAAAATCATGATCAGTGGCATACAAATCACATAGTACTTCTAATCCAGGAATTTTAACATCAAGATGAGTTAATAGCATTGTTTTCCTAGATAAAGCATCAGCTACAATATTATCTTTTCCCTTCTTATGCTTAATAATGTATGGAAAAGACTCAATGAACTCAATCCACTTAGCAAGACGCCTATGCAAAGTAGATTGGGCTTTCAGATATTTCAAAGCTTCATGATCAGAATGTATGAGAAATTCTTTTAGCCACTAATGTTGCCAAACCTCAAGAACTCTAATTAAAGCATACAGTTCTTTATCATATATAGGATAGTTCAACTTAGCACCATAAAGTTTCTCAGAAAAATATGCAATTGGGCGACCCTCTTGCATCAACACACCACCAATTCCAATACCACTAGCATCACATTCAATCTCAAATTGCTTATTGAAATCAGGAAGTGCAAGCAACGGTGCAGAAGTTAACAATCGTTTCAGTTCATCAAAAGCATGATCTTGGGCTGCGCCCACTCAAAAACAACACCCTTTTTAGTCAATTCATTCAAAGGTGCAGCAATAGTACTAAAGTTGGGCACAAATCTTCTATAAAACCCAGCTAGACCATGAAAACTTCTTACTTGACTCACATTCATGGGAGTAGGCCAATTTTGAATTGCTTCAATTTTAGACACATCTACTTCTACTCCATGCTTAGAGACAACATAACCCAGAAATATGACCTTATCTTTGCAAAATGTGCACTTCTTAAGATTACCATAGAGTTGACTATCACGCAACACTTGCAAAACATGTCGAATATGTATAGTATGATCAGATTCATTGCGGCTGTAGATTAATATGTCAGCAAAGCACACAACCACAAACTTGCCAATAAAATTACGCAAAACATGGTTCATCAGTCTCATGAAAATGCTAGGTGCATTAGTCAAACCAAAAGGCATTACTAACCACTCATATAAACCAAATTTTGTTTTAAAGGCTGTTTTCCATTCATCCCCTTCTTTCATCCTAATTTGATGATAACCACTACGCAAATCAATTTTAGAGAAAACAACAGCACCACTCAATTCATCTAGCATATCCTCTAAACGGGGAATAGGATGACGATATCAAATAGTAATGTTGTTTATCGCTCTACAATCTACACACATGCGCCATGTACCATCTTTCGTAGGAACTAGAATAACAAGAACAACACAAGGACTAAGGCTTATGCGGATATAACCTTTGTCGAGTAGCGCTTGTACTTGCTTCTATATCTCTTTCGTCTCGGGATTCATCCTATATGGCGCCCTATTGGGCAGCGAAGCTCCGGGGATCAAGTCAATTTGATGCTCAATACCACGCAATGGTGGTAGTCCTGCGGGCACCTCCTGCGGAAACACATCGCTGAATTCCTGCAACACATTAGAAAACACCAAGAGGAATAGGGGTCATATCGTTAGAAACCAAAACCGTACCCCTGTACAGGAGGACAAGAGGCATGGCTGTAGGATCCTCACTAAATTCTCTCATATCTTCTTTGGTGGCTAATAAGACTAAGGAATTCACTCTCTCACTTTTCGTTATATCACTCAGGACATTACGATTCTCTCGCCTATCTATAGGTGCATCCTCCAAGTTTACTTCAACTTTCTGATGAGATTCATTCACAATTTGTTGTGGTGACATAGGCTGTAAGTTAATTTTCTTGCCCTTGAACTCCAAGTGATATGTATTGGCACGGCCATTGTGTTGCACAGAACGGTCATAGAACCATGGCCGATCCAATAGTAGGTGACATACCGTCATAGGAACCACATCAAAATCAATGGAATCCTTATATGGTCCAATCTCAAACTCAACACGCACCATGTGGTTTACCTTAATCTCACCATTGTCGCTCAACCACTGAATATAGTATGGATGCGGGTGCGGTAGATACTTCAACTTCAGCTTGGTACACAACTCCTTGCTTGCTAAATTGCGGCAACTCCCGCCATCAATAATGACCTTGGAAGCCTTGTCAGGACCAACTAAAGCCTTTGTTTGGAACAAATTGCAGCGCTGAGTAGATACACTTGGCAACACATTAAGAGCACGCTGAGACACAACAATAGTGCGAGCTTCAGACTGATAAGCATCTACACCATCACTGTCATAATCATCATCTTCTGGAGCATATGGATCAACATCATCTCCAGTCTCATACTCATTCTCCTCGTTGATAATCATGATGTCGAGGGTACTCCTCGGCAATGCCCTCCGATTGGGGCTTAGGGTTGATGGAATCCTGTAGGCTGACACGAGACATCGGTTCACAGACAAGTGGGGAGAGAAATTTACCCAGGTTCGGGGCCCTCGATGAGGTAAAAACCTTACGTCCTGCCTGTCTGATCTTGATTATGAGGATATTGCGTTACAATGGGGTGCCGAAGGTTTCGGCTGAGATCTCGTCGAGAGGCTAAGTGCTGCGGCGACCTAGTGTTATCACCAGAATTTGACCAAGTCAGAGGTGGGCCGCGATCAAGATGGACGTGAAGAAATATATATATAGAAGGAATACGTGAATCGGCCTTTTACATCAAGTTGGGCTTAATTGCCCGTGTATCTGTAACATATTAGATCGCATCTTAGTTTAGAAGTTAGAATCTTACCCGTGCACGGTTTGGTGCACGCCCCACATTAGAAAGTCCCATGGACTATAAATATGTATCTAGGGTTTATGGAATAAACAACAACCAACGTTCAACCACAAACAAATCTCGGCGCATCGCCAACTCCTTCGTCTCGAGGGTTTCTACCGGTAAGCGTCATGCTGCCTAGATCGCATCTTGCGATCTAGGCAGCACAAGCCTGCCTACGTTGTTCATGCGTTGCTCGTATCGAAGCCTTTTTGATGGCGAGCAACGTAGTTATCTTAGACATGTTAGGGTTAGCATTGTTCTTCATGCTGCATGCTTTCGTAGTGCAACCCTTGCATGTCTAGCCGCCCTTACGCCTATCTTAGGCGTAGGGGCGGCACCCCGCTTGATCATAGTTTAGTAGATCTGATCCGTTACGATTGCATCCTTGTTCTACAAGGATTAGTTTAATATCCGCAATAGTTAGGCCTTACAAAGGGGGAGGATCCAGCGGCACGTAGGGTGTCGTTCGTTGGCCCTAAGCGAGGATGTTCCGAGGATCAACCTCGTGTTGGTTTTTAGGCCTTGTTTAGGATCGGCTTACGATCACCGTGCGTGGCCGCGAGGCCCAACCTGGAGTAGGACGATCCGATT
Organism: Lolium rigidum; assembly: GCF_022539505.1. Classification (NCBI taxonomy): domain Eukaryota; kingdom Viridiplantae; phylum Streptophyta; class Magnoliopsida; order Poales; family Poaceae; genus Lolium; species Lolium rigidum. The sequence goes on along the minus strand of NC_061510.1, from coordinate 224,302,142 downwards.
ATGCGGTGAAAACCCCACATCGTCGTAGATCTCATTAGCTTTACCTTGATCAAGCGGGACCACCATATATTCGGACACCCCGTCCGAATCATGGGTGGATCGGCTCCTTGAGCCGATTCACGGGATAACCCGAGAGCCGATCGAGGCTCGTATTTAACGTTTACGTGTGTGCCCTGCAGGAAACTAAGCGAGGCATCATCCACACCTTCCCGACCAGGTATAGGTCGGGTGGCACGCCCTTGTGATAAACATCGGTGCGTGCGACCAGGAGGCTTTGCGGGCCGTCGCTCAGAGGGACTAGGGCCAGCCGCAGCCCTAGTTGTTCCCGGCTCTACGGTGTTGCCCGTCTCTTCCCGCCAGTGGGTTTCTGACGTCAACACATTCTGGCACGCCCGGTGGGACAACCCTCAACATCCACCACGTCGCCATCTACATCCGAGATGGCGGAAAGCACTCCGGTCAAGTACGGGGACCTGCCTGATGACCTCAAGAAGAAGCACGACGAAATCAAGGCAGTCCTCGAAGCCGAACTCATCGGCTCCTTCCACCGAACCCGCTCCCATGGCGTCAGGTGGAAGGGTTTCACACCTGAAGGCGCACTCGATGGAGTGGACCTGTCCGCCCCGTCAGAAGAACGCACCAGGTCGCTGAAGTACGAGGATCTGCCCGAGGAGCTCAAAAGGAAACATGACGAGATCAAGGCAACCCTCGAAGCCGAGCCCATCGGCTCCTCTGAGAAGACCCGGCCGCACGATATCAAGCTCGCTAGAGACTCAAGTCCGTCGCCCGGCGTCAACATGGTGGATCTCAGCCACTCCATAGGCCAGCCAAAGTCCTCCTTTGGTGTCAACATGGCAGGGCTTGCAAGCCGCCACGGCAAAGACGAAGCAGAAAGCAGCCACTCCCGTGGCAACGATGAAGAGGAGGCCGATCCACGCGACCGGCCCCAAGATGATGACAGGCGGTACCGACGGAGGAGGGAATAAGACGCGTGCGGTATCAGCGTCCACTCTCCGAGCACCTCCTCCACAAATATGAGCAGCAGCACGACCGACGTCGGCGCTACGACGTAGATGATGAAAGGAATTGTCGGTCTGATGCAGAGGTCAGGAGGTACCGTCAGCATGATAGAAGCGACGACGGGTACAATCGGCGCGCTGAAAGAAGGTCAAGGGGGCAGGATAACATGGATAGGCACTGGAGCTGTCCGTTCTTCAAACATTGCTGGGACTCAGGAATGAGCCGATTGCCAACAATCGAGAACTGCCCAGAATGCAAACAGAGGAAGAAGGACTCCGCTAACGTGTCCGTGTTCGAGCGTCTAGGGCCCCTCCCACCTCGGAGCAAGTATGCTGAGCCCGCTCGGGTAGGAGATCTCGAGGAACTAGAGGATGATGATGAAGAAGATAAGTATCATCGGCCCAGGTGGTGCCCTGATGGGCTCAGCCGTTCCCAAAAGCGAAGGGTTCAGCGTCTGCGTGGGTTGGAAGAAGCTGAAAGATTGTACTGCGCACGCTAAGGAAGGCACGGCCTGATCCGGCCGCCAAAATCCGGCGAGCCCTGGATGAAGAGGGTCGGCCACAAAGAAAAGAATGGCGCCCCAAGCGAGAGGAAAGCCGATGATGATACATCGGCCGGCACAAACATGGTCTTCATTCTTCCATCGGAGTTTAGCGCTCCAAGGTTATATGAAGCACCTGTGGCGCAATTAGGCTGCGGCCCACGGCCGGTCATCTTTGAGAAGCCAAAGGAAAGGAGTTACAGGGCATCTGAAGGCCCTGTACGTGCGAGGTTACATCAATGGGCAGCCTGTCAACAAGATGTTGGTGGACACCGGAGCGGCAGTCAACATTATGCCATACTCCATGCTACGTCGGTTGGGACGCTCCAGCTCGGATCTGATCAAGACCAATGTAACACTGAGCGATTTCAACGGCCAAGCATCTGACGCGCAAGGTGTTCTGAATGTAGATCTGACCGTAGGAAGAAAAAGCTGTCCCTACGACGTTCTTTATCGTCGACGACAAGAGTACCTACGCTGTCCTACTAGGGAGGGATTGGATCCACGCCAACTGTTGCATTCCATCCACGATGCACCAATGCATGATACAGTGGGATGGAGATGAAGTGGAAGTCGTCCGTGCGGATGATTCAGTCGAGGTTTCAACAGCTGGCATGGACATTTGGGAGACATCAGGCCAAGAGCCGCTCTCAGGTATCAATTTGGACGACTGTGAGCGCATCGACGTGACAAAGAACGGGGTTAGGCTGGTTTTATCCACCGGCCTGACCGTGTAACAAAAGCAAATGTCGATGGATAAACGTGGCGAGACCGATCCTTGTGATCGGCCCCAAAAATATTTGTGAAGGGACATCACAAAACCTTCACCGAGAAAGCAATGGGAGGCCGATTCTAGCGATCGGCCAAAATTATCCTCAACATCCAGTCTGCCTGGGTTCAACACATGATCCAACAGAGCCGATACCATCAATTCTCTTGACAGAATCGGCTCGGGGGGCACATAGAAGGATAAAACACGAGGAAAAGCAGTCTCATCCTTTGATGATGGATGTTGGAGTATGGGGGCCGATACACAAGTCGGCCGAAAAAATTCAAATTTTTTTCGAGCATAGCCGATGCGCAGACATCGACTTAAGAATCAATGGAGCAGGGGGTGGATCTTCCCTTCAAGGACCCCTAGTTCCCATTCGCAAGTCTCCAAGATCGGCGGCGTTAGCAGCGAGGAACGTGACATCTTCTAAGACCACGACTAAACGCACAAGTCAGGGTAGGGGTGAGCCTGACGAAGGGAGCATATCTCTTCCAAGACCAGGAGAACCGCCGATGACTACGCCATCGGCTGCCACGTTTTGACTCGATGAATCGTCACTTCCGGGAGATGTTGCGCCCGGAGTGCGGAGGGCGTCGGAAATGCGAAGACGTTCTCACCGGAAGTTGCTGCAGCCTGCCAAAGATGATGAGCTGATCCGATCGGCAAGGCGCAAGGATTGGACTGAAGAAGCTCGGGGAGGGCGGCTCGCCCTGAAATTTCCTCACTCTAAAGAACCGATTTTGTTGAATCGGTTGATACTGCGTTGCGAGTTGGAAACCGAGGATGATCGACGTGATCAGCTCACTGCTATTCTCGCCCGGCCGAGGCTCGGGGGCAGCTCACCTTGAAGGTTCTGCTGCTCGGGGAGCCGATTTCGTTGGAATCGGCTAAACTCTGCACCACAACTTACCTGAAGAATGGTGCTAATGTTGCAAAATTATCATAGCCTGCTGGATCGGCTGTATAGACTCTCGACGGAAGGAAGGTGATCGGCTGGTGGCCCTGCAGGATAGCTCTCTTGGACGAGGTTGAGCCCGCCCCGAAATATCAATGATCATGGGACCGATTTGTTGGAATCGGTAGATGCGGCGCCACAGTTGGAAGCTGGTGATGGTCCATTCTTTATCCTCGCCTTGGCTGAGGCTCGGGGGGCAGCTCGCCCTCGAGGTTTAACCAATTTTGTCGAAATCGGCTCACTCTTCGTGACAGCTCGTTCGAAAGACAGTGATTATTGCAGAAGGAAGCTGCCGGAGCTGAGCGAGCAGAATTCGGAGAGGATAATGCGGCAGAAGAATGTCTGAAATTTAAAGTTAATAAGGAGACCGGACATTATTTCAGGAGTTTTGCCGCTAAGTTTAACATGCCATCTTGAGAGATCTGCATTTACAACTCCTAGGATTTGCGCGATTATGGCTTGGCCTTGTTTGACAAGGAGTTTGGGTCCGGGTGGATCTATCTCGAAATCTATCGTGAGAGACCGATGCGATGCCATCGGCTTGTTGGGCATTGACCAGATTGGCAATCGGCAGAATCAGAACGAAGGACAATCGGCTAAATTATTATAAAGGGAATCGGCAAAATCGAGTTGGGGAATTTCTTCATTAATAAGCCAGATTTCTTACATAGAAGAGCTGATTGCTCTCAAAAGGAAATAATAGGGGGATACATTGCCCCGTCTGCTACTGCTGGCCCTATGCTAAGACCCTATCTAGGGGCCGCTGCTGCCCTCATATTCGTCGTCGCCGTCATCGCCACTGCCGGCGCTGCTCCCTACCGGCTCGTCATCGCTGCTCCAGCGGCCGCCGGCAGGACCCTCGTCGTCTTCGTCCTCTTCGTCAGCGTCGTCGTCACTGCGTCGACGTCGGCCGAGGTTCCCGGGCCGGAGGTGGCGGCGTTTGGCCGGCGACTCGTCGGAGGAGCTGTCTTCGTCCTCCTCCTCCTCTTCCTCCTCCTTCACCTCCTCGGAAGTGGTGAAGTCCGCCCGAGAGAAGCGATCGTCATCGCTCTCCTCCTCCGGTTCCCCGTCAGCAAGGAAGCGGAGGTCGCTCTCCCCGTCGGTCAGGGATTTGTCATCCTCGGACCTGACGGAGGAGTCGTGGTCCTCTTTGTCCCACTTCGTTGGGGCAAGGATGTCGTACGCCGCTTGCGTACCCCACGAGGGCGTCGACTCTCGGATGGGAGAGGACACGTGGGAAAGATCTGATGAAGAAGAAGAGGAGGAGGAAGAAAACATGGTTGCAGGGGAGGGTTTTTTGGAGTGCTAATGCGGAAGGGGTGAAGGGGAGAACTGTTTGATGCGGTTAAATAAAAGGAGTTGGGGGTTTTAATTTTCGAGCAGTTCTCGAGGACATGGTGCCAAAACTGTCAAATCGTGCGGAGAAGTTGGGAAGGCAAGTCGTCATGATGAAGCATGCTGCGACAGTTCTGCCCTGCCATGACACGACCCCTCGGAGGAAAAACAGAGTGGTTTTGAAATTATCATTTCCAAAACCAGGGGGGCATGTGTTATCACCAGAATTTGACCAAGTCAGAGGTGGGCCGCGATCAAGATGGACGTGAAGAAATATATATATAGAAGGAATACGTGAATCGGCCTTTTACATCAAGTTGGGCTTAATTGCCCGTGTATCTGTAACATATTAGATCGCATCTTAGTTTAGAAGTTAGAATCTTACCCGTGCACGGTTTGGTGCACGCCCCACATTAGAAAGTCCCCTGGACTATAAATATGTATCTAGGGTTTATGGAATAAACAACAATCAACGTTCAACCACAAACAAATCTCGGCGCATCGCCAACTCCTTCGTCTCGAGGGTTTCTACCGGTAAGCGTCATGCTGCCTAGATCGCATCTTGCGATCTAGGCAGCACAAGCCTGCCTACGTTGTTCATGCGTTGCTCGTACTGAAGCCTTTTTGATGGCGAGCAACGTAGTTATCTTAGACATGTTAGGGTTAGCATTGTTCTTCATGCCGCATGCTTTCGTAGTGCAACCCTTGCATGTCTAGCCGCCCTTACGCCTATCTTAGGCGTAGGGGCGGCACCCCGCTTGATCATAGTTTAGTAGATCTGATCCGTTACGATTGCATCCTTGTTCTACAAGGATTAGTTTAATATCCGCAATAGTTAGGCCTTACAAAGGGGGAGGATCCAGCGGCACGTAGGGTGTCGTTCGTTGGCCCTAAGCGAGGATGTTCCGAGGATCAACCTCGTGTTGGTTTTTAGGCCTTGTTTAGGATCGGCTTACGATCACCGTGCGTGGCCGCGAGGCCCAACTCCGGAGTAGGACGATCCGATTATGCGGTGAAAACCCCACATCGTCGTAGATCTCATTAGCTTTACCTTGATCAAGCAGGACCACCATATATTCGGACACCCCGTCCGAATCATGGGTGGATCGGCTCCTTGAGCTGATTCACGGGATATCCCGAGAGCCGATCGAGGCTCGTATTTAACGTTTACGTGTGTGCCCTGCAGGAAACTAAGCGAGGCATCATCCACACCTTCCCGACCAGGTATAGGTCAGGTGGCACGCCCTTGTGATAAACATCGGTGCGTGCGACCAGGAGGCTTTGCGGGCCGTCGCTCAGAGGGACTAGGGCCAGCCGCAGCCTTAGTTGTTCCCGGCTCTACGGTGTTGCCCGTCTCTGCCCGCCAGTGGGTTTCTGACGTCAACACCTAGCTCTAGACTTCTGGTGGCTAAAGTTGCTAAGATTGATCGTGTCCCTCGGTAGCCCCTCTCCTGGCCTTTATATAGGAGTCCAGGTCTCAAGAGGTCCAACCGGGTACGACTAGGTTTACAGGAGTCCTAGCTCTAAACTTTCCTTGTTCGGCTCCTTCTTTGTCTTGTCCGTCAAGGAATCTTCTGCTGCATCATCCAAGTGGCCCGCCTTGCCATCGAGTACCTTCATGGGCCTCCAGTTAGATTGTATAGGATAGGGCAATGTCGGTTACCCGAAGGGTAATGCCCACGTCAGTAGCCCCCGAGTGTCTAGCCGAAGATAATTCGGGTAGAGACTAAAGCATGCCTCCACCTAATGTTCTTCTCTTTGATTGTTCTTGTCCATCTTGTATCAGCATCATCTTGTTCTATCGAGTGCGGTCCAGCGCTCCCGATGGGAGTAGCCCCCGAGTCTAGGTACGGATGCTCGCAATCCGTGCGTAGACTCAAGTTGTACCACTTGAACGTTTTTTACTCTGCCGAAGTTTTTCTGCAAATCTTCATGGGTCATCCGATACATTTGTACCAAGGCTTGTATTCTTCAATAACACGTAAGGGATAATTAGTAACGTGCCCAACTTTTGCTGGTTAACTGCCGATGGAAAAACAACGTCACCCTACGCAGAATCAAGTCCCCGGGCATGATCCTGGAGTGCAAAAAATTTCTATCGGGTGCGCGTCCAGCGCTCCCGATGGGAGTAGCCCCCGAGTCTGGGCACGGGCGCTTGCAACCGGGTGCAGACTCGAGCTGAGCATTCCATCCTTTTCTGCAAATGTTTCTTCAGATCATCTTCGAGTTCTCATTTTATCGGGTGCGCGTCCAGCGCTCCCGATGGGAGTAGCCCCCGAGTCTAGGTGCGGATGCTCGCAATCCGTACGTAGACTCAAGTCCACCATCCGATACCTTTTATATTTCTTCGAATGCTTCGAGCGTTCCTTACGACGTCACTGATGACGTTATTGACACTTTGATTTTGACTGACAAGACACGACCCGTTGGGCCCATCCTACCTCTCGCTCGGCTCGTTTTTAAGTAATATCCGCCTTTCTCGTACGGTTACCAAGGCGCCTCCTCGATTTCCGCGATCAACGATGGAGAAAGGGTCCTCTTAATGAACTGGAAGCAACGACACGTGCCCACGCAATCCTCAAGTTCTCCCCTACTTAAAATCTCTTAGAACAAAATCCTTAGCATTCTCTCATATCATCGTAGCATCCTCCTGTTCTTCTTCCACCTTCCTCTTTCATAACCGCTGCGCCGCCACCACCGTTTTTAGATCTTCTCCAGATCCCGCGATGGTGAAGAAGAAGAACCTTGCTACCGCCGCCAATTCCGCGAGTGGTGGCGCCGCCGCCAAGGCCTCCTCGAATCTTCCGAAGAGGAGCACTCCAGATGCTCCTCCCCCACCTCCGGCGCTGATACGTCCAAAATGTATCTATAATTTCTGATGTTCCATGCTACTTTTATGATGATACTCACATGTTTTATACACATTATATGTCATTATTATGCATTTTCCGGCACTAACCTATTGACGAGATGCCGAAGAGCCGCTTGCTATTTTCTCGCTGTTTTTGGTTTCGAAATCCTAGTAAGGAAATATTCTCGGAATTGGACGAAATCAACGCCCAGGGTCCTATTTTTGCACGAAGCTTCCAGAAGACCGGAGAGGAAACGAAGTGGGGCCACGGGGCGACGACACAACAAGGCGGCACGGCCTGGGCCCTGGCCGCGCCAGCCTGTTGTGTGGGGCCCCCGTGGGGCCTCCTGACCTGCCCTTCCGCCTACTTAAAGTCTTCGTCGCGAAACCCCCAGTACCGAGAGCCACGATACGGAAAACCTTCCAGAGACGCCGCCGCCGCCAATCCCATCTCGGGGGATTCAGGAGATCGCCTCCGGCACCCTGCCGGAGAGGGGAATCATCTCCCGGAGGTCTCTTCATCGCCATGATCGCCTCCGGATCGATGTGTGAGTAGTTCACCCCTGGACTATGGGTCCATAGCAGTAGCTAGATGGTTGCACTAGTAGGAAAACCCTTATAGGCAAAGCTTAGTTCTGTGGCGCACCGTTTTGAGTGCGCCACAGAAACTTATTTTGTGGCGCACCAGGAAGTGTGCGCCACAAAAATAGCTTATTTTTGTGGCGCAAGGCTGAACCGTGCGCCACGAAATTATGTGGGGCCCACATTCTCGCCACCACGAATTATTAGGGTAGGTATTTCGTGGCGCACAATGCTTTCTGCGCCACGAAATAACTATTTCGTGGCGCACGGGCTCCGGTGCGCCACGAAGTAGTTATTTCGTGGCGCACCGGCTCGGTGCGCCACGTAGTAGTTATTTCCGTGGCGCACTTGTCGCCGGTGCGCCACGGAATTAGTGTAAGTTATATCATCCCCGTACCCCTCCCTCCCCTCCCCACGCCCGTACGTTCACCTCCCTCCCTCTCCCCCGCCGCCGCCGCCATGGTCGTCGCACTGGCCGTCGCCGCCGCCGCCTCCTTCCTCCGCGAGGGCCGCATGCCGCCACGCTCCACCCATCCCCGCCACCTGCAGCACAAGCCGCTGCGGCGTGGAGGAGGAGGGGCCGCCGCATGGAGGAGGAGGGGCCGCCGCGTCAAGGAGGAGGAGCCGCCGCGTCTTCCTCCTCCTCCACCCCTGCCGTCGTCGTCAACCTCCTCCTCCACCCCTATCGTCGGTGAGCTCCACCTCTCCCCTCCCCTCCCTCCTCCTCCACCCCTGCCGTCGTCGTCAACCTCCTCCTCGATCCACCCCTAGCGTCGGTGAGCTCCACCTCTCCCCTCCCCTCCCTCTTCCTCTACCCCCGCTCCGGATGTGTTGATGTTGTGCTCGATCTGGATGCTCTTGTGCTGTCTGTTGTTCTCCGGATGTTGATGCTGCTCCGGACAAAATTACAGAGAGGATGATGTTGTGCTCGATCCGGATGCTTGTTGTGCTGTCTGTTGTGGTCATCATGAATAAAAACAGTCAAACATTCTTTTTGTTTTACTCGTGCTGTTAGCTATATATTTTTTCTATGCTCTGCCTGTGATGCTTGTGTTTTGGAGCAAGCAGCTGGCATGGCATGTGAGAGAGAGCATGAGAGAGTTCTTGGGTGCAGAGATGATGGCAACATCAGCACTGGTCCTGCATTGGTCCTGCTTTGAATTAGTAAGATCAAGTAGTGGCTTGAGTTCCTGTTGGTAACCAATACCAACAGAGAGCTACTTCATTTTAAGTAGAATTTCTTTTAAGGACTCTAGCTAGATTAGAGGGGAAAAGATTGCTGATTTGTTGCCTATGATAATGGATCATCAAATGTTTCCCTTTGTCCCCGGTTGCCTCCTTAATTGATGCCTTATGATCCAAATGATCCAAGTCCCTTGCATGATCCCATTTGTCCCTAATGTTGCTTAATTAAGATGAATAAATTCCCTCTAATCACCATTTGGAGATCAAGACTAGTTCTTGATATCCATTAGCTAGACTCCAATATTAAAAATGTCTCCCAAATATGGAGACAAACATTTTAACATTACCCCAATGTTATTTCTCTCAAATTGACGAGTTTCGATGGTATGCTTGCTCCTCACCTGTACTTTATCAATTCCCTACTGATCCTAAGTACCCATGAATATCTGGTGGTGTTCTTCTACTTGTTTAGTTACTCGTCAACACATGTGTTTGCATGTGTGTGTGAGCTGCTTGTAGTGTCACTTGACTATTCAAGTTTCAATGTTGGTTACTTTTCCTCTAGTGCAAGAAATGGTTGAGCGAGATGTTTATCCACGGTTGGCCTTTATTCTTGGGTAGCTCAAAGTGTCATGCACTTACTCGGATCATCAAATGTTTCCCTTTGTCCCTGGTTGCCTCCTTAATTGATGCCTTATGATCCAAATTACTATATTATTGGATTGAGTGATATGGCTACTTGCTTGTTTGCTCTCCAAATTACCAAGTGATGAATATATAATCCCTTTGGAGCATCTGCCCCATGCTATATATGTGTATTTGACCATGCTTATGATGGATTTCTTTTAAGGACTCTAGCTAGATTAGAGGGGAAAAAGTTGCTGCTTTGTTGCCTATGATAATGGATCATCAAATGTTTCCCTTTGTCCCTGGTTGCCTCCTTAATTGATGCCTTATGATCCAAATGACCCAAGTCCCTTGCATGATCCCATTTGTCCCTAATGTTGCTTAAGATGAATAAATTCCCTCTAATCACCATTTGGAGATCAAGACTAGTTCTTGATTTCCATTAGCTAGACTCCAATATTAAAAATGTCTCCCAAATATGGAGACAAACATTTTAACATTACCCCAAGTGATTTACTTGTCGATGATTAGATGGTTGGTCGATCACTCGTACACTCGGGGGTGGAGCAAGTGAGGCTTGGTGTGATGGCACAAATATCAATATCTTGTGCATCCTACCCGGCCTCACTTACTCCATCCCTGGATGTTAATATTTGTTTCGACCAACAAAGTATGAGGCATTCCATTTAGTTGATACCACTTGGCTCTTTCTTCCATTTTAGTGCCGATGATTAGAATGTTCGGTCAATTGTACACTCCGGGGTGTCGCTAGTGAGCCTGGTGTGATGGCACAAATATCAATCTCTTGTGCATCCTACCTGGCCTCACTAACGCCATCCCGGGATGTTCATATATGTTTCGACCAACAAAGTATGAGGCATTCCATTTAGTTCATACTAGCTACTTCTTAATTGCATTGGCCTTTCTTCCATTTTAGTGCCGATGATTAAATTGTTTGGTCACCTATACGCCGCAATATACTTTGTAGACGAGCCCCCTTTCTCGGCCGCCGTTCCGTGAACGAGTCCTTGATGAGACAACAACGCCGACATGCCTCTCCGGTGCAGCACCACTTTTCTTCTCTCGCCGTCCGGTACGTGAACGAGTCCTTAATGCCAAGACGGTGCCAGCCTCCCTAGCATCATGCCGACCCTGTTGTCGCGCTTAAGGCCGTGTCGATCATGCGCCCTGCACTCTTCGCCTTTTTGCCCGGTGAACGAATAGACTAATCGTTGGAATAAGGAAGCCGATGACGGCCGATCGCAATTTAATCTTGCGACCGGCTGTCATCGGTTTCCTTATTCCAACGATCAGCCTATTGGTTCACCGGCAAGAAGGCGAACCGTGCAGGCGCGGGACACACGGCTTGAAGCGCGGCAACACGGCCCGGCATAATGCCGGGCAGGCCGGCACGGTCTTTGCATCAAGGACTCGTTCACCGGACAGCGAGGGACCGGCGTGGTTCTGCGCCGGAGATGCGGATCGGCGTTGTTGTGTCGTCAAGCACCCGTTGACGGAACGCCGACCGGGGAAAGGGGGCCCTTCCGCAAAGTATTTGTGTTGACCAACAATGTATGAGGCACATATTCTATTTTGTCATTCCATTTGCTTTGAGATTTTCAAAATGCCGATGATTAAAATGTTTGGTCACCGTACACTCGGGGGTGGCGTAAGTGAGCCTGGTAAGATAGCACAAATATCAATCTCTTGTGCATCCTACCCGGCCTCGCTTACACCATCCCTAAATGTTAATATTTGTGTTGACCAACAATGTATGAGGCACTTATTCCATTTTGTCATTCCATTTGCTTTGAGATTTTCAAAATGCCGATGATTAAAATGCTTGGTCACCGTACACTCGGGGCGGTGTTAGTGAGCCTCGTGTGATTGCACAAATATCAATCTCTTGTGCATCCTACCGGCTCGCTAACTCCGTCCCGGAATGTTAATATTTGTTTCGACCAACAAAGTATGAGGCCCTTGTCATTCCATTTGCTTTGGTATTTTCAAAATGCCGATGATTAAAATGTTGGTCACCGTACACTTGGGGGTGGCGTAAGTGAGCCTGGTAAGATAGCACAAATATCAATCTCTTGTGCATCGGACTTGGTCTCACTTACGCCATCCCTAAATGTTAATATTTGTGTTGACCAACAATGTATGAGGCACTTATTCCATTTTGTCATTCCATTTGCTTTGACATTTTCAAAATGCCGATGATTAAAATGTTTGGTCACCGTACACTCGGGGGCGGCGTAAGTGAGCCTGGTAAGATAGCACAAATATCAATCTCTTGTGCATCGGACTTGGTCTCACTTACACCGTCCCAGAATGTTAATATTTGTGTTGACCAACAATGTATGAGGCATTTATTCCATTTCTCTTGTGCATCGGACTTGTTGGTCTCACTTTCTTCCATTTTCATCATAGTAGGAACTGGATGAAGGACCCCGATGCAAGCGAGCCTGGTGGGTAGAGATGACGGAGCAAAGGAGGAACCAGATGAAGACTACTTTGTATCTCGAAATTGTGAATTTTGTATGAATTAAGAGTTGTATGCAAAACATTTGACACTTTCCACTATATATGTATCTCGATCGGGCTCTAAGTAATGTGATGATGATGTCTATGTTATATCTGTGCAATGTACATGATATTTATATTATATCTGAATGTTGCTGTATATAACCTGTGTATCTGTGTATCCGTATTGCTTGTCTATAAACTGCATGTGTATGTGTATAGCGAGGCAGCACAAAATCGTGTATAATACAAACAAATTCTGTGGCGCACTAAAAACCAATTCTGTGGCGCACGCTTTTCGGGGCGCACCTAAGAACACGTGCGCCACGTAAACCTTAATTCTGTGGCGCATGAGCAGGTGCGCCACAGAAACCTTATTTTTGTGGCGACGTTTCTGTGGCGCACCTCCCATGCGCCACAGAATCCATTTTTCGTGCGCCACTGATGAGGCTTTTCCTACTAGTGTTGTCTTCTCCTCATTGTGCTATCATGTTAGATCTTGTGAGCTGCCTATCATGATCAAGATCATCTATTTGTAATCCTACATGTTGTGTTTGTTGGGATCCGATGAATATTGAATACTATGTCAAGTTGATTATCAATCTATCATATATGTTATTTATGTTCTTGCATGCTCTCCGTTGCTAGTAGAGGCTCTGGCCAAGTTGATACTTGTGACTCCAAGAGGGAGTATTTATGCTCGATAGTGGGTTCATGCCTCCATTAAATCCGGGACGAGTGACGAAAAGTTCTAAGGTTGTGGATGTGCTGTTGCCACCAGGGATAAAACATCGATGCTTTGTCTAAGGATATTTGTGTTGATTACATTACTCACCATACTTAATGCAATTGTCTGTTGTTTACAACCTAATACTGGAGGGGGTTCAGATGATAACCTGAAGGTGGACTTTTTAGACATAGATGCATGCTGGATAGCGGTCTATGTACTTTGTCGTAATGCCCTGATTAAATCTCATAGTACTCATCATGATATATGTATGTGCATTGTTATGCCTTCTTTATTTGTCAATTGCCCAACTGTAATTTGTTCACCCAACATCTGCTATCTTATGGGAGAGACACCGCTAGTGAACGGTGGACCCCGGTCCTATTCTTTACATCTGAAATACAATCTACTGCAATTGCTCTTTACTGTTCTTCGCAAACAACCATCATCATCCACACTATACATCTAATCCTTTGTTTACAGCAAGCCGGTGAGATTGACAACCTCACCGTTACGTTGGGGCAAAGTTCCGTGATTGTGTTGTGCGGGTTCCACGTTGGCGCCGTAATCCCCGGTGTTGCGCCGCACTACACTCCTCCGCCATCAACCTTCAACGTGCTTCTTGGCTCCTACTGGTTCGATAAACCTTGGTTTCTTTCGAGGGAAAACTTGCTACTGTACGCATCACACCTTCCTCTTGGGGTTCCCAACGGACGTGTTGACTGCACGCATCAAGCTCTTTTTCTAGCGCCGTTGCCGGGGAGATCAAGACACGCTGCAAGGGGAGTCTCCCACATCCAATCTCTTTACTTTGTTTTTGTCTTGCTTTACTTTACTTTATTTACTGCTTTGTTTGCTCTCTATATCAAAAACACAAAAAAATTAGTTGCTAGTTTTACTTTATTTACTGTCTTGTTCTCTATATCAGAAACACACAAAAAATTAGTTACTTGCATTTACTTTATTTAGTTTGCTTTATTTACTACTGCTAAAATGGGTACTGTTGAGAATACTAAGTTGTGTTACTTTACTAGCATAAATAATAATGATTTCTTATGCACACCTATTGCTCCACCTGCTACTACAGCAGAATTCTTTGAAATTAAACCTGCTTTACTGAATCTTGTTATGAGAGAGCAATTTTCTGGTGTTAGTTCTGATGATGCTTGCTACCCATCTTAATAATTTTGTTGAACTATGTGAAATGCAAAAGTATAAGGATGTAGATGGTGACATTATAAAATTAAAATTGTTTCCTTTCTCCTTAAGAGGAAGAGCTAAAGATTGGTTGCTATCTCTGCCTTGAAATAGTATTGATTCTTGGACTAAATGTAAGGATGCTTTTATTGGTAGATATTATCCTCCCGCTAAAATTATATCTTTGAGAAGTATCATAATGAATTTTAAGCAATTAGATAATGAACATGTTGCTCAAGCATGGGAGAGAATGAAATCTTTGGTAAAGAATTACCCAACCCATGGTCTGACTACTTGGATGATCATCCAAACCTTTTATGCAGGATTGAATTTTTCTTTGCGGAACCTATTGGATTCAGCTGCTGGAGGTACCTTTATGTCCATCACTTTGGGGGCGGCAACAAAGCTTCTTGATCATATGATGACAAATTACTCTGAATGGCACACGGAAAGAGGTCCACAAGGTAAGAAGGTAAATTCTGTTGAAAAAACCTCCTCCTTGAGTGATAAGATTGATGCTATTATGTCTATGCTTGTGAATGGTAGATCTAATGTTGATCCTAATAATGTTTCTTTAGATTCATTGGTTGCCCAAGAAGAACATGTTGATGTGAACTTCATTAAAAATAACAATTTCAACAACAATGCTTATAGGAATAATTCTGGTAACAACTATAGGCCATATCCTTCTGCTAATGGTAATAGTTATGGTAATTCTTATGGGAATTCTTACAACAATAATAGGAGTGTACCCCCTGGTCTTGAAGCCATGCTTAAAGAATTTATTAGTACACAAGCTGCTTTTAACAAATCTGTTGAGGAAAAGCTCGATAAAATTGATATTCTTGCTTCTAAGGTTGATAGTCTTGCCTCTGATGTTGATCTTTTAAAATTGAAAGTTATGCCTAATAAGGATATTGATAATAAGATTGTCACTACAGCAAATGCCATCCAAGTTCGAATTAATGAGAATATTAGATTAATGGCTGAATTGCATGCTAGGTGGGAAAGAGAAGAAAATGAAAAACTAGCTAAAGAGAATAATATAGCTAAAATTTGGACTATTACCACCACTAGTAATGTTAATGATTCACATGTTGCTACACCCTCTACTATCAATGTTAAAATAATTGGTGTTGGCAATGTTACTACTCCTAGTGCAAAGCGTGCAAAATTGCCTGAAACTGCTAAAACTGTTGAAACTGATAAAACTGCTGAATTTTTTCAAAATGTTGGGAACAATGATCATAATGGTTTAGAATTTGATGATTGTCACATCTCTGAAGTTATAAAGTTCTTACAAAAACTTGCTAAAAGTCCCAATGCTAGTGCTATAAATTTGGCCTTTACAAAACATATTACAAATGCTCTCATAAAAGCTAGAGAAGAGAAACTAAAACTTGAAACCTCTATTCCTAGGAAGTTAGAAGATGGTTGGGAGCCCATCATTAAGATGAGGGTCAATGATTTTGATTGTAATGCTTTATGTGATCTTGGTGCAAGTATTTACGTTATGCCTAAGAAAATTTATGATATGCTTGACTTGCCACCATTGAAAAATTGTTATTTGGATGTTAATCTTGTTGATAATGCTATAAAGAAACCTTTGGGGAGGATTGATTATGTTCGTATTATGGTTAACAATGACCTTGTCCCGTTGATTTTGTTGTCTTGGATATTGAATGCAATGTATCTTGTCCCATTATATTGGGAAGACCTTTTCTTCGAACTGTTGGTGCTACCATTGATATGAAGGAAGGTAATATTAAATATCAATTTCCTCTCAAGAAAGGTATGGAACACTTCCCTAGAAAGAGAATGAAGTTACCTTATGATTAATTATTAGAACAAATTATGATGTTGATGCTTCATCTCTTGATAATACTTGATACACACTTTACGCGCCTAGGTCGAAGGCGTTAAAGAAAAGCGCTTATGGGAGACAACCCATTATTTTACTTCTGCACTTTATTTTATATTTGAGTCTTGGAAGTTGTTACTACTGTAGCAAGCTCTCCTTATCTTTATTTTATTGCATTTTTGTGCCAAGTAAAGTCTTTGATAGAAAAGCCAATACTAGATTTGGATTATCTAAGCAGGAACAGATTTCTTGCTGTCACGAATTTGAGCAGTAGTCTCTGTAGAAAAATCAAAAAATCTTCCAATTTACGTGCGTGATCCTCAGATATGTACGCAACTTTCATTCAATTTGGGCATTTTCATCTGAGCAAGTCTGGTGCCACTTTAAAATTCGTCTTTACAGACTGTTCTGTTTTGACAGATTCTGCCTTTTATTTCGCATTGCCTGTTTTGCTATATTTGATGGATTTCTTTGTTCCATTAACTTTCAGTAGCTTTGTGCAATGTCCAGAAGTGTTAAGAATGATTATGTCACCTCTGAATATATGAATTATGCACTGACCCTCTAATGACTTTGTTTCGAGTTTGGTGTGGAGGAAGTTTTCAAGGGTCAAAAGAGGAGGATGATACAATATGATCAAGAAGAGTGAAAAGTCAAAGCTTGGGGATGCCCCCGTGGTTCATCCCTGCATATTTTAAGAAGACTCAAGCGTCTAAGCTTGGGGATGCCCAAGGCATCCCTTCTTCATCGACAACTTATCAGGTTTCTCTAGTGAAACTATATTTTTATTCCGTCACATCTTATGTGCTTTACTTGGAGCGTCTGTTTGTTTTTGTTTTTGTTTTCGTTTGAATAAATCGGATCCTAGCATTCTTTGTTTGGGAGAGAGACACGCTCCGCTGTTTCGTATGAACAAATATGTTCTTAGCTTCATCTTTAATGTTCATTGCGAAATTTGAACTATTTCATTCATTGTTATATGGTTGGAAACGGAAAATGCCGCATGTGGTAAATGGTTTAATGTCTTGAATAATGTGATACTTGGAAATTGTTGTGCTCATATAGATCTTGTTTAAGCTCTTGCATCATGTACCTTGTACCCATTAATGAATAACTACATAGAGCTTGTTAAAATTCAGTTTGCATGATTGATCTCTAGAGTCTAGATATTTTCTGGTTGAGGTGTTTGAACAACAAGGAGACAATGTAAAGTCTTATAATAGTTACAATATGTTCATATGTGAGCTTTTCTGCACCTTTTATACTTGAGTTTGCTTCAAACAACCTTGCTAGACTAGCCTTGTATTGAGAGGAAATCTTCTCGTGCATCCAAATCCTTGAGCCAATAACCATGCCATTTGTGTCCACCATACCTACCTACTACATGGTATTTCTCCGCCATTCCAAAGTACATTACTTGAGTGCTACCTTTAAAATTTCTATTCTTTGTCTTTGCAATATATAGCTCATGGGACAAATAGCTTAAAAACTATCGTGGTGAAGAATATGTACTTATGTGTCTCATTTCTTAATAAGTTGCTTGTTGAGCGGTAACCATGTTTCTGGGGAAGCCATCAACTTTTACCTTTGTTGAATATCATGTGAGTTGCTATGCATGTTCGTCTTGTCTGAAGTAAGAGCGATTTTCATGATCAAATGGTTTGAGTATGCATACTCGTTAGAGAAGAACATTGGGCCGCTAACTAAAGCCATGATTCATGGTGGAAGTTTCGGTGTGGACAACTAATCCTCAATCTCTTATGAGAATATTAACTGTTGTTGAATGCTTATGCATTAAAGAGGAGTCCATTATCCGTTGTCTATGTTGTCCCGGTATGGATGTCTAAGTTGAGAATAATCAAAAGCGAGAAATCCAATGCGAGCTTTCTCCTTAGACCTTTGTACAAAGCGGCATAGAGGTACCCCTTTGTGACACTTGGTTGAAACATATGCTATGCAATGATAATCCATGTTAATCCAAGCTAATTAGGACAAGGTGCGAGCACTATTAGTATACTATGCATGAGGCTTGCAACTTATAGGACATCTTATACATAACACATATGCTTTATTACTACCGTTGACAAAATTGTTTCTTGTTTTCAAAATGAAAAGCTCTAGCACAAATATAGTAATCAATGCTTCCCTCTGCGAAGGGCCTATGTTTTACTTTATTGTTGAGTCAGTTTGCCTATTCTTTCTATTCCAGAAGCAAACACTTGTACCAACTGTGTGCATTGATTCTTACATGTTTACTTATTGCAATTATTATATTGCTTTGTGTTGACAATTATCCATGAGATATATATGTTGAAGTTGAAAGCAACCGCTGAAACTTAATCTTCCTTTGTGTTGCTTCAATGCCTTTACTTTGAATCTATTGCTTTATGAGTAACTCTTATGCAAGTCTTATTGATGCTTGTCTTGAAAGTATTATTCATGAAAAGTCTTTGCTATATGATTCATTTGTTTACTCATTATCTTCATCATTGCTTCGAATCGCTGCATTCATCTCATATGCTTTACAATAGTATGATCAAGATTATGATAGCATGTCACTTCAGAAATTATCTTTGTTATCGTTTACCTACTCGAGGGCGAGTAGGAACTAAGCTTGGGGATGCTTGATACGTCCCGAACGTATCTATAATTTCTTATGTTCCATGCTACTTTTATGATGATACTCACATGTTTTATACACATTATATGTCATTATTATGCATTTTCCCGCACTAACGTATTGACGAGATGCCGAAGAGCCGCTTCGTTGTTTTCTGTTGTTTTTTGTTTCAGAAATCCTAGTAAGGAAATATTCTCGGAATTGGACAAAATCAACGCCCAGGGTCCTATTTTTGCAGGAAGCTTCCAGAAGACCGGAGAGGAAACGAAGTGGGGCCACGGGGCGAAGACACAACAAGGCGGCACGGCCTGGGCCCTGGCCGCGCCAGCCTGTTGTGTGGGGCCCACGTGGCGCCTCCTGACCTCCCCTTCCGCCTACTTAAAGTCTTCGTCGCGAAACCCCCAGTACCGAGAGCCACGATACGGAAAACCTTCCAGAGACGCCGCCGCCGCCAATCCCATCTCGGGGATTCAGGAGATCGCCTCCGGCACCCTGCCGGAGAGGGGAATCATCTCCCGGAGGTCTCTTCATCGCCATGATCGCCTCCGGATCGATGTGTGAGTAGTTCACCCCTGGACTATGGGTCCATAGCAGTAGCTAGATGGTTGTCTTCTCCTCATTGTGCTATCATGTTAGATCTTGTGAGCTGCCTATCATGATCAAGATCATCTATTTGTAATCCTACATGTTGTGTTTGTTGGGATCCGATGAATATTGAATACTATGTCAAGTTGATTATCAATCTATCATATATGTTATTTATGTTCTTGCAGGCTCTGGCCAAGTTGATACTTGTGACTCCAAGATGGGGTATTTATGCTCGATAGTGGGTTCATGCCTCCATTAAATCTGGGATAGTGACAGAAAGTTCTAAGGTTGTGGATGTGCTGTTGCCACTAGGGATAAAACATCGATGCTTTGTTTAAGGATATTTGTGTTGATTACATTACGCACCATACTTAATGCAATTGTCTGTTGTTTACAACTTAATACTGGAGGGGGTTCGGATGATAACCTGAAGGTGGACTTTTTAGGCATAAATGCATGCTGGATAGCGGTCTATGTACTTTGTCGTAATGCCCTGATTAAATCTCATAGTACTCATCATGATATATGTATGTGCATTGTTATGCCTTCTTTATTTGTCAATTGCCCAATCGTAATTTGTTCACCCAACATCTGCTATCTTATGGGAGAGACACCGCTAGTGAACTGTGGACCCCGGTCCTATTCTTTACATCTGAAATACAATCTACTGCAATTGCTCTTTACTGTTCTTCGCAAACAACCATCATTATCCACACTATACATCTAATCCTTTGTTTAAAGCAAGCCGGTGAGATTGACAACCTCACTGTTACGTTGGGGCAAAGTTCTGTGATTGTGTTGTGCATGTTCCACGTTGGCGCCGGAATCCCTGGTGTTGCGCCGCACTACACTCCTCCGCCATCAACCTTCAACGTGCTTCTTGGCTCCTACTGGTTCGATAAACCTTGGTTTCTTTCTGAGGGAAAACTTGCTACTGTACGCATCACACCTTCCTCTTGGGGTTCCCAACGGACGTGTCGACTGCACGCATCACTGTGGAGAAAGCTGGGGACGAAGCCTCCATTTGACTTGCTGCCTTTGCCTATACATGAGAGAGTCAATATGAAGGCATCAAAGAGGGCGAGATTTTGTACGGAAGATACACATGAAGACTAAAGAGCTGATAGAGAAGAAAGGCAAGAGCAATGCGCAAGGATGAATAAGAAGCGCAAGGAAATATTTTTTAAGCCTGGTGATATGGTCGCGGGTACATTTTCACAAGGATAAGTTCCCGAAGCTACCGGAAGTCCAACTTGCTTCCTCGTGGTGTCTGGTCCTTACAAAGTGCTTGCCAAGATCAATGATAATGCATACTCGATAGATCTTCCACTTGATGAGTTTGGTGTCGTAATTCTTTCAGCGTTGTTGATTTGACACCATATGACGGGGAAGACCTTGGAGCGTCGAGTCGACGCCTTTTGAAGGGGGGAGATGATGAGGACATCCCTACCTCACTACCACCTCCGCTCATTTGTTATCACCGGGATTTAACCAAG
>NC_061510.1:224267531-224281162 GCF_022539505.1 Lolium rigidum | reverse complement strand
ATGCACACTTTATGACATATTCGTGCATTTTCCGGAACTAACCTACTAACAAGATGCCGAAGAGCCAGCTTGTTGTTTTCTGCTGTTTTTGGTTTCGAAATCCTAGTAACGAAATATTCTCGGAATTGGACGAAATCAAGACCCAGGGGCCTATTTTGCCACGAACCTTCCAGAAGACCGAAGAGCATACGAAGTGGGGCCACGAGGTGGCCAAACCACAAGGCGGCGCGCGCCAAGGGGGCCCGCGCCGCCCGTGGTGTGGGCCCCTCGTCGGCCCTCCGACTCGCCCTTCCGCCTACTTAAAGCCTCCGTCGCGAAACCCCCGATGCGAAAAACCACGATACGGAAAACCTTCCGGAGACGCCGCCGCCGCCAATCCCATCTCGGGGATTCGGAGATCTCCTCCGCACCTCGCCGGAGAGGGGATTCATCTCCCGGAGGACTCTACACCGCCATGGTCGCCTCCGGAGTGATGAGTGAGTAGTTCACCCCTGGACTATGGGTCCATAGCAGTAGCTAGATGGTTGTCTTCTCCTCATTGTGCTTAATTGTTGGATCTTGTGAGCTGCCTAACATGATCAAGATCATCTATCTGTAATACTCTATGTTGTGTTTGTCGGGATCCGATGGATAGAGAATACCATGTTATGTTAATTATCAAGTTATTGCATATGTGTTGTTTATGATCTTGCATGCTCTCCGTTATTAGTAGAGGCTCTGGCCAAGTTGATGCTAGTAACTCCAAGAGGGAGTATTTATGCTCGATAGTGGGTTCATGCCTGCATTGACACCTGGGACAGTGACAAAAAGTTCTAAGGTTGTGTTGTGCTGTTGCCACTAGGGATAAAACATTGATGCTATGTCCGAGGATGTAGTTATTGATTACATTACGCACCATACTTAATGCAATTGTCTGTTGTTAGCAACTTAATACTGGAGGGGGTTCGGACGATAACCTCGAAGGTGGACTTTTTAGGCATAGATGCAGTTGGATGGCGGTCTATGTACTTTGTCGTAATGCCCAATTAAATCTCACTATACTTATCATGACATGTATGTGCATTGTTATGCTCTCTCTATTTGTCAATTGCCCGACCGTAATTTGTTCACCCAACATGCTTTTATCTTATGGGAGAGACACCTCTAGTGAACCTGTGGACCCCGGTCCATTCTTTTAATACTCGAAATACAAATCTGCCGCAATACTTGTTTTTACTATTTTCTCTCGCAAACAATCATCTTCCACACAATTCGGTTAATCCTTTGTTACAAGCAAGCTCGGTGAGATTGACAACCTCACTGTTTCGTTGGGGCAAAGTACTTTGGTTGTGTTGTGCAGGTTCCACGTTGGCGCCGGAATCCCTGGTGTTGCGCCGCACTACATCCCGCCGCCATCAACCTTCAACGTGCTTCTTGGATCCTCCTGGTTCGATAAACCTTGGTTTCTTTCTGAGGGAAAACTTGCTGCTGTGCGCATCATACATTCCTCTTGGGGTTGCCCAACGAACGTGTGAAATACACGCCATCAAGAGGCAAAAGCTTTATAAAAATTTGCAACAACTTGAGAGTCAAGACCATAAGTAGCACTCATATTTCGAAATTTATCAGTATCCATAAAAGTTTCAATGCATTCATAATCATAATTTATACCTGACTCTCTACCTTTGTCGTTCTCCCATCCTTCAGTATTCTCCTGAATCCGATCAAGAAGGTCCCATTTAAACTCTTCTTTGTTGCGCGTGAATGATCCAGAACAAGTAGTATCCAAGCAAGGTTTTATCTTGAAAAGAAAGTCTTGCATAGAAATTATCAATGATGATATTAGCAGGAAGCTCATGAATGGGGCATTTGAGCATTAAAAACTTCAATCTCCCCCATGCTTGGGCAATACTCTCTCCATCATGAGGCCAGAAATTATATATGAGGTTTCGGTCTTTGTGAATTTCACTTGGAGGATAGAATTTAGAATAAAATAGAGGCACAATATCCTTCCAATCAAGAGAATTCCCATTCTTCAGCAGTTTATACCAATGCGCCGCTTTACCAGACAGCGACATAGAGAATAGTTTCTTCCTAACATCATCCATAGAAATACCCGCACACTTGAATAACCCGCATAATTCATGTAAAAACAGCAAATGATCTCCAGGACGGACAGTTCCATCCCCTTCATAGCGGTTATCCACAACACGTTCAATAATTTTCATAGGTATTTTATATGGAATCACTTTCTCACTTGGCGCCTCATCCACTACCCTTGCAGTAGTAGTAGATTTTCCAAATAGGAATTCAAGAGAAGATCTCTCCATAATGAATTATAGCAGCAGGCAGAAATAAAAACAGCACGTACAGGAAAAGTTTTCCTTACCAATTCCACTTACCAATAGCGCTTCACTCCCCGGCAACGGCGCCGTAAAATAGGCTTGATGATCCACAAGTATAGGGGTGTATCGTAGTACTTTCGATAAATAAGAGTGTCGAACCCAACGAGGAGCAGAAGGTGTTGACAAGCAGCTTCGATAAAGGATTCACCGTAAATGCTCGCGTACAAGTTTTCAGGAGGTTTTGATATAGCAGATAAATAAAATACAAGTAAGTAAAATGCGAGAATAATAATTGCAGCGAGTGGCCCAATCCTTTTTTAGCACAAAGGACAAGTCGGTTTGTTTACTTATGATGACCAAACGTTCTTGAGGACACACGGGAATTTAGTCTAATGCTTTCGCTTCATATAGTTGATTAATCTTCATTGTTTTGATAAGTTTTGTGTGGGTGAACCTATGCTAATGCACCGCCCTTCCTAGGACTAATACATATTTGTGATTAAACCCCTTGCAAGCATCCGCAAATACAAGAAAGTAATTAAGATAAATCTAACCACAGCCTTAAACTCGAGATCCTCGCTATCCCTCATGCATCGATATACCAACGGGGGTTCAGATTGTCGTCACTCCGGCAACCCCACAATTAGCAAACGAATACAAGATGCATTCCCCTAGGCCCATAAAGGTGAAGTATCATGTAGTCGATGTTCACATGACACCACTAGAAGAATAACACCACAACTTAAATATCAAACCATTAAATATTACTCAACATAGTTCACTACTAACATTTAGACTTCACCCATGTCCTCAAGAACTAAACGAACTACTCACAAGACATCATATGGAACATGATCAGAGGTGATATGATGATGGATAACAATCTGAACATAAACCTTGATTCAACGGTTTCACTCAATAGCATCAATAACAAGGAGTAATCAACACCGGGAGAGTTTCCCCTATGAAATATTCAAGATTCAACCCTAGATGTTACAGTGGAGACGAGGTGCAGCGGTGGAGATGACGGTGTCGGTGGTGGAGATGATGATGATGATGATGATCCCAATGAAGTCCAACTCGATGACGGTGACGATGGCGACGATTTCCCCCTCCGGGAGGGAATTTCCCCGACAGATTTCTGCCTGCCGGAGAGCTCTTTTCTCTCTGGTGTTTTCCGCCTCGAGGAGGCGGCTATGACTATCCTCGATTGTTCTCCGCACCTTAGGGTTTCTGCGAGATGAAGTACGCGAAAGGGCGATAGCTGAGGGGGTCGTGGGCCCCCTCCCCATGTGGCGGCGCGCCGGCCCTGGTGGCCGCGCCGGCCCATGGAGAGGGCCCATGGCGGCCCTCCTCGGCCTCCCCTTTTGGCTGGCTCCGTCATCTGAAAAAATAGGAGCTTCGGTATATTTTCCGTCAATTGTTGATCTTCAGAAATATTGTATCCTGACGGCGCTTTTTCCAGCAGAATTCTGACTCCGGTGAGTAATTCTCCAATAATCATGAAACATGCAAAATAGGTGAAATAACATAAGTATCATCTCTAAATATGAAATATATCAATAAATAATAATAAATTATGATATAAAATAGTGATGCAAAATGGACGTATCACCCACATAGTAGTTGTGTGCCGTCCACGACTGCCCGTTGCCAGTAAGAGCTTACCACTCGCGTGCGCCCGCTGCTAAAAAGAGCAGTCGCGTGCGCTGCCCGGATGCCGCTTCCATTAGTCCTTCCCCTGTAGCCTTTTCCCTACTAGTGTGGTGTTGATGTGGAAGATGTTGGAGAAGGTGGAGATCCCTCCGTCGACGGCTCCATCGGAGCCCCCCTCCAATCTTCGTTGCTGCAACCTCTGTGTTGGTTTTTCGGTATTTCTACGACCCCTCCTCGAGGAAACCCTGGGGGTCATATATATAGGGTTTTTTTTAGGTCAAACGGAGTCCGTGGGTGAAAGAGTCAGACGAAACGGACGATCGATAGCGAAAAGAGGGTGGTGACGCGCCCACCCTTACTGGGCGCGCCACCACTTCTCTTTTGGGCCCCAGGCCCTCCCTCGTGAGGTCCAAGCGCTCCAGATGCTTCTCGTGGTGAAATATTGATGTCCCCGAAATTCTAGCTCAATTAGACTCTGTAAAGGTCCCTGAGAGTGGAAAATACACAAAACATAGTTTTCCTGTTTGCTGAGTAATAACCCAATCATTGGTAAATCTCCATAAATCAATATAAAACATGAATATAACATTATATATGTTACAAATATGTGAGAATATGTGTCAATAAAGTACAAAGTTCATGTATACATTTTACATGTATCGGAGGAAAAGTGGGACCGAGGTGGTACATGTTGCTTGCTAAATGTTTAGCGGATGCTGCATGTGCGTATTTGTACTTTGTGATAGTTGTACTTTGTGTGTACTTGAGTTTTAACATCGTTTTACTTTGGGTTCGTAGCTTGCACTCTACTTTGGATTCTGCACAACCCCTACGGTGTATTTTGAGTTTCACTACATATATATGTACTTCGGTGTACGCCATCATATTTATAATTCAGTATACTTGTACTCGAGAAATATAGACCAATTTATTCAAGACAATGCTTTGTACAACCGTAGCAGCAGAAGTACAGCAGAGATGCGGCCTTTTTCTATGCGCCGGGCGGCCGGGGGGGGTGCCAGAGACGCGGGATCTGCCTATATAATTGTCAATTGTTGATTAAAAACGAGAAATTATCTTCACTAACTAAATCCCATGTGTTGGTACCGTTAATATGTCAAAATACATAAACAATAAGTACAATATTTCCTCCATCCCAAAATAGAAGGCTCCATAGTTTTTTTTAATAACAATTGTTTAGTTGCTCACCACGTCTACCACATGGTAGAAGGCTCCATAGTTTTTGGTGTTCAATAACTTACAATTTTAACTATGATTTATACTTATCATATAACAACAAATTGATATAAAGATATATGAAATGTAAAAAATTACAAGACACATTAATGCTACAATTTATACATTCCCAATTCGTGTAATTTAGAATATATTAGCACTTTTCCTATTTTTCAGCTAGCTGAAATCTCAATTCGCCTCAAATCAGACCACTGCCGCTCGTTACAAACCGTGGCGCGAATCTTGACGGCACTCGTCCCCGCACCGTTCGTAGGTTCGTTTTTCTTTCATTCCGTTTTTTTCAGTGAGTTCGATTTTTTTCTTTGATCGGTAATCGTGGGTGGTTGTGGCTCTCTGACGGCCGATGGCCTGCGTTCTTCCGCGACGGAGATTGAATCGGTGAAAGCCATCAGAGCGAGGGGGCCGGAAGGATTCCGCTCGTCCTCCTCCCCAAGTTTTTGTCGATGTCTGGGTGCGATAGGCATGCCTTCGCTTGGAGGTCGAGGAGCTTCGTTCCTCCATGCCGGAACTTCCAGCGAGCGACCACCATTTGGAGGAGGCGGTAGGAAGTTGCGTCACCGGCGGGATGGGTAGGTTTCTTCTTCGGTGCTCCCCTTTCTACCTTTGTTTTAGCCGTTCTGTGTGGCTTTGCATCGTAGACATGTATGATAGCCGAATCTGGTGTATTTGATGTTCTTAGGTTGGGGATGGGGAACGCTAATACCTATATTTCCCCCGTGATAGGCAACCTTTTGATTCAGAGCGTTATTGATTCAGAGCGTTACTGACGGGTTAGAGTGGGGGTAGTTTGAGTTCTGACTGGTTTTGAATAGACTTAGTTGTAAGCATCTCAGTCTATCAGTGTTTTCAAAATGACTACTTTTATTAGACTTTTAGTGCAGTAAGGAATCACCATAAGAATCATTTTGTTGGTCAATACAAATGTGTGAACTGTATGTGTTTCTCTGTATCACTAAAATGATTTTTCCCTTCTCAGATTTCTTCATTCTCATGTTAATGTTCCCTCATGTTAATGGTCCCTCTGCATCAACTGTTTCACAACTTGAATTCCATCGTCAGATATATGCTGGATATGTTCCTTTGGATTACATAGAGTATCTTAAGAAGATGATAAAGTCAGTGCTTTCTCCTTCTCAATCCCTACCTTTCATTCATTCTTTCTTCAGTTCTATCTCTACTTCTTCATTTATTTCCATTTCCTCCTGCTTAGTAATACGTGTGCATCCATCTGGATCCTCGTCTAATAAGTCAAATAAAGTAAATTAAGTTTGAATTACTTGAGGACATTTGGTAATTCCACATTGCACTACAATGTTAGCAGCACAGATCGAGTTGGCCACTCAATATGGTCAACTTCACTGTCAACTTGTTTGGCTCCTTTTTTTGTGGGTGCATTTTCCATAGTGTACATGGTACTGAAATTTTACCAGCAAGATCAAGTCTGATAGGGGGCATAAAGTTCATACACAAATTCAGTAGCACAGCTAAAAAAATGTCCAGTGGATAGATCTCTCAGCAGCAAGAATTATCATTAGCTTCCTTCCGACTCCTCATGGGATTTTAAGGCATGCATCCATCGATGATATGTTTCTTACACATGAATCTTAGAACAAACGACGCCACAGATAATTGTCGCTACCATCTACGAATACATCATTAACACATTCCGATACAAAGTCTATGATTTCCTTTTCTTTTGATCTTGCCACTTTCCTGTGGGTTCGCCGAGGAAGATAAGATGGGGTGAAACAGGTGTTGTTGGTCATCACTAGATCGACAACCATCCTTGGACTTTTGTTTTTCCTCCATGGGCTTCATGGTTTGTACCTGGCGGTAAAGAAGTAAATATCATTATTAATTTATTGTTTTTCACATTATTTTTCCTATCTACATAATAAGAACCAAAAAAATAGAGCCATTGTCTCTTTTTCTTCCTTCCTCTATTTCTTTTTGGTAAATTGAGGACCAAATGCAGTTGATCATTATTTTAGTCTTATCACTACTCGGTATCTGTGAATTGTTCTGTCTTTTCGTTTCCGAATGTCTTCTCTTTTTTCTTTCATTTCTTAGTGTTGCTTTTTTATTATCCCATTTTTCCTATTTCTTTATTGTTCAGTCTTCTTGCTCTCTTCATCATTCTTCAGTCTTATTTCACTATTTTTTCTGTATTTCATTTGGATTTTTCCTCTATCTCTTTCTTCATTTTTTAGTCTTCCTTCATTCTTTTTCCAGTCACCTCGGTTCTTCCTTTCTTTAGTCTCTCATTTCCACCGTCTTTCTTCGCTTTTCACAACAGTCTTTATTTCAGTTTTCTATCTTTTCATTCATCTTGTTTTCCCTCTATTTTTAGTTACTTTTTATCTCTTTGGTTCACTTTAGTCTTTCATTTCATATTTCTTCATTTTTTCACTCCGTTATAGTTTAGTTTTATTCCTCAGTACAGTCTCAATCTTTATTCTTTAGTACCCTTTCTATTTGTCTTAATTTCTTGTGTTATTTTTTATTTTTATCAGTTACTCGGTTCTTTACTTTGCACATCTGTCTTCATTTCACTTTTGGTATCTTCATTCATCTTGTTTTCTCTGCTTTTAGTTATCTTTTATCTCTTTGGTTCAGTCCTCAGTTCCTTTTTTTTTTGCTCAATTTGATCCACTTCAGTCTTATGTATCATATTTTCAGTAATGGGATATTAGGACTTTCCTTGCTACCGTTTTATGAATTTATTTCCTCGCAAAAATCGTATAAGTTGGACATGTATCTCCTAACCCAGTACAGTATTGGATACTAGAATGTGATAAGGCAAGCCAGCAAGATTTCAGGAAATGCTGACCCTCTGGTATGTGTCCTATGCTCCTACTCTATGAAATATGAACACAAACTACACCTGTTTTAGTTGCTCCACAAGTTGATAACAAAAAGCAGAATTAGTCTATCTTATTCTTTTAACTTGACCTTCAGAGAAATTGAGAACATATATATCATTTCTTGTTATGGATGTGCTCCCAAAGCAGCACACCTCCAACATCTCTGGCACCACGGATTCCATTGTGTAGCACATGCTGCTATACCTTTCTGGTTTCAAATGCATTATTGTATATCTATTCTATTTTATCTGGCATATCATATATAGAATGACAAATGGGTTCCTTCCCTTTTCTGGTGGACTGAATTTTTTATTTGATTTCTTGTATAGGAGCGAGACTTGATAACCTTTACTGTAGATCAACATGTCTAAATGCCGAAAACTTTGTAATTTGTCTTGGTATATAATCCTGTCCTCTTTTTCAAGCACTCTATTTTCTCCTAGTGTGACCACGTGAATGATGTTGTAAGGATATCAACTTTTTGGTTGTTATTCTGCCACCATCGGAAATGAACACAAAAAAATTGTAGTGACGCACATCGTAGCATCCAGTTGTAGCGATACGCTCTCTTTCACACATGTTCCTGACAGCATTCTGGCCGGGATATTTTGTTCGGTCTTCTTTGTTCTTCAGTTAAACATGTTCATCTTATTTTCTCATTCTTTTGTTCAGCCTTTTCATTTTAGTCTCTTAGATTGTTCTTCCGCTTTTTAGTTTCCCGATTAAGAGGAAGATGTGTTCAGTAAGACCCACTTCCTTGCTTTGGTTTAGATATCTTTTCCATCTTCATGATGCTTGCATTTAGGTATGCCGTGTCCTCTTTCGTGTGCAGTAGTAAGTTCCTCTTCATCTTCTAGTTTTTGTTGATGGACAAGACACCCTTTCAAAAAGATTAAGGCATTGAAAGCCTTTTACTTTCTTATTTTTCTAATATGTTGTTATCACTTACCAGGTTGGCGATTGGATTAATTCTTGCGTCAGGATCAATCATTGACAGGGTTAATGATTCACACATTCTTTCAGATGTAACATCTAGCGAATACAGTCCAATTGACCTTGTATCGAAGCTCTAGGCACCGATACATTCGGTCGCTTGGGAAATGTTTTGTCGAGCTGAAACGATCCAAGTTGTGGCAGTGATAGTTTGCTTAGACATTTTGTTTGTGGATTTGCATCTAGAGGATATCAATCTGCTGCAAGTATTTGCTTCCGTTGAGTGTCTTCTATCCAATGTTGGATTAAGTATTCCGGGTTTGACGGTCAAGTGTTGCCAGTATTTGGATCTCAAATATGGTCCTGTATGTGCTAATTCATACTAATGCACATGCTCATATGATGAATGAGTTATTTACTAGAGCTTCGTACTGCAATTAGGTTCTGTTCAGTAAGCCACACATCACTTTTTTTTGAGGAATATATATTTCTATATATAAGGTAGAGGAGCCTCTACCTTTTTACAGCCAGAGGAAATACAGGGGGTGAAGGGTGAATTTACAAACCAGGTTAATTCCTGGGGGTTTAGGAAGAAAAGAAGTAAAAAAACTACTCCATAGCCAGCTTGCTTGCCCATGAGATCAACTGTGGTTGCAGTTTTGGTGATCGGTTACTCCATAGTCTGAGCTCGTTAGCGATCTGTTTGAGTAAAGCCTGTCTCCCAATATATTTAGAGTTAAAAACCCTATCGTTTCTTGCCTTCCAGAGACCGAGCAGGCATGCAACAACACACACTGTCCAGGTTTTTGAAGACTCGCGTTCTTCAGTAATAGAGACGAATTGGCTAAGAGAGCTTGTTCGTGCAGCAGTGCTTGCAAGGTGAAATCTGTCCCAGACCCAGGTAGCCTGCTTACAATGCAGGGCAATATGGTGCACTGATTCAAGAGCAGGGCATTGATCACAGCCGGCATCATCACACCAGCACTTGTTGGCCATGTTATCCTTGGTGTTGAGCCTACCCCTGAAAGCAAGCCAAAGAAAGAACTTGTGTCGCGGTGGAATTACAGCTTGCCAGACCCAATGAAATTTGTCCCAAATTAGTCCCCTGTTGCTGAACAGGTGGTAGAAGTCCTTTGTAGTGGATGTTTTGCCAGTGATTACCATTAGCCTTGTATCTCCGTGAGTGTTACTAATTGGTTGAACAGATCTTAACGCCTGTAAAATTGATTGCAACTGTGCCTCAGCAGTGACTGACAATGGTCTAAATAAGGCAATGTTCCACTGGCCATCGGAGAATTGGGAAGCCACTGTGCAGTCCTCGTCGATAGCAAAGGAGTAGATAACAGGGATGCTTATATATAACCTACCCAGGGACGTCCAATTATCTTTCCAAAAAGATGTTCGAGCTGCACCATTTTGGTTACAGAAGGTTGCCGCTTGTACTATTGGAATTAGCTTCCTAATGGATTTCCATAGGGTAGATTCATGGCGGGAAGGAGAGATCGGTATTGTGTCCTGTAGGTGCCAATTAGCCATCCAAGAGAAACAAGGGCCAGTACCAGTGGATAGCAACTTTGAAGTGAAGTTTGCCATGACTGCCTTGTTGTGAATCCGCAAGTCCCTGATCCCTAAACCTCCCTGAGTTTTCGGCAGAGTGACTATATTCCAAGCCACCAGACATTGCCCGCCCAGAATTTTCTCTTTGTTTTTCCAGAGGAAAGCACGTCTCAATTTATCCACAGCTTCTATACTCCCTTGATCCCACTCAATGCAAGCCATGAAGAAGTTTGGAATTGCAGACAAGACAGAATTAATCATTTGCACTCTGCCCCCAGATGACATCAGCCTTGGCATCCAACCTGGTAGACGTCTTTGAATTTTATTGATCACTGGCAGCAGTTGTTTTGATATTTTATTAGCTGATAGTGGTAGACCCAGATATGTGCAGGGCAGAGCTGCAGTGGTACAACCCAGCAGTGATGCAACATTGTTTGCGGCTAGCTCAGACATGTGCATAGGCACGAATGTGCTCTTCTGAAAGTTTATTTGCAGACCAGTGAAAATCTGAGAAAGCATGTAGAATTTGCTTTGCAAGGAAAGCCTGGTGAACAAAACCTTGTATAATAAGAAGTGTGTCGTCAGCATAATGCAAAGCAGGGTAAGGTGATCCTTGGTGAATTGGATGTCCCAAAAAACCAGAATCATATGCTTTCCTGAACATTTGTTGCAGAATATCCGCGACAAGGATAAATATGTATGGAGATAATGGATCACCCTGCCTGATGCCCCTCTGAATGTTGAATTTCTTGCCGCTTTGTCCATTAACTAGATGACCCGGTGCGCCCCGGCGCACAGACAAAAGCAGGACATTATGTAACCAAAATGTTTAAGAACAAATGGCAAAAGCAATACAATACTATATTCTATTTTGGCAGTAATTCATTTGTTGCAGTAATATAAAGACCTTAATTTTGACTATTGTAATCATGCATGTATTGTAAAAGTAAGGATATGAAACTGGGACATATATTCTCCCTGACTTCTCCCTAACTCCGAGTAAACCAAAGCAGCCCTCGCTTGCCGGTGAGCTAATGTACCGGTATGAATCATACATGCTGTTGAAAAACCAAAACAAAATAAAATACAGTCTTGGGTAGCTAATAGTGTACATAGGTCAAGTGCAATAGCATGGATTTCCACATAGGTAAACAAGAGTAGTCCGTAGAACAATATTACATAACATGGGTGATAGGGAACCAAGGTGCTTTGTACAATAATATCTTCAAGTCTTAGTGATTCGGCCTTACAACTAACATTACTCCATTGATCTGTCAAATGACCAGCTTAGGTTTAACATGCTTGATGCCCCAAATACGCCAGTGTCATCCGCAGCAAAAGCGACCTGATCTTGTTACCAAGGAAGTAGACATGATGCATCTTATTTCGATGAAGAGCAAAAGAAACGGGGTTGCTCACCTACCTAGCCTGCAAAATAACCTGACTCGGAGATAACACGCCCACTTCTCACCCTTTATATGCATCTTGGATTTACACACCCTGACTCGGATAAAACAATCTTACAGTACATCTTGGGTGCATAGGGCAGAAAGGAATCAACGACCTGAATGCATCTCAGAGGAGAATCTGCAATGCATCAATAGTGCAAAATATACCACATTTGGATTAGATAACCTGGCACATTAAGGTTTAGATATAAGGGCCACTTGCAAAACTTTCCATGAACTTTGAAACAAGACAAACAAGTAATCTGGGAGCACAAAATAGCATTGAAGCTGTGTTGAATTGACCCTATCAATATAAGCAGCTGGTACTTTACGAACATATTGCATGGAAGTCAAATAAAACATATATATATATTCTATGTTACGTGAAAACTTCAACCCATATAGCCTATGAGGCAACCTTAATACCCTGTTATTTTGGCTAAGTTTCTTTATGCATAATTCCATTGCCGCTTCCAGGATCTATATTATGTCGACTAAAGCGAAATCTTAGGGCATACTTATTTCAAGTAAAATCAGCTATTGCCTGCACTTCCCTGTAAGAAAATACTAATGGTATAAAAGGAAAAACTACACACAGAGTTGGCTATGCTAATTTAAAGGTGCTCTATTTGAAGAGCAGATTATTTTTGAAAAGCAATAGCTGAAGGTAATCACAAAGAAAAATTGTGGTCACGAGTAGTGAAAATTAATAGAGGAAAGTTTCAGGAGGGTTCAATTACCTTAGAACATAATTGCCCAGGAACAGGAATGGTGAACACTGACATCATAATTCTACATCACCACCATTGTCAAATCAAGTTCCCATCGAACAGACTTTTGTTGAAACGAAATCTAAGAGTAACATTGTCAAACATACAAAAATAACTTAAATTCCAGTGAAACCTAAGAGTCACATTGTCAAGAAAGCATACTTCAGAGTACATTTTTCAGTGAAGGGGAACTTTAGTACACCATATGTCTATGATAATAAGTTTGAAGGATGCCATTAAAATGGTTTTATTTTTAAAATACCAATATCCCTTGTACGGAGAAAACATACTCAATATGTGCAAGAATAGTATTAAGATGACCGTGCATCTTGACTCATAGAATCTTCGCGATGAAAGTACATTAATAATTTATATCTGGAATATCCAATGTGAGCAAAGGGAACATTCATAAAAGAACCTTGTAGTAACCAGAAAACAATGTGCAAGTAACCGATGTTGCACACAACATGTAGAGATCCTTATGTGATGGCGCTGCAAAAGCACCAATCTGCTTTTTCAGAACTATAAGCAACTAACCCTGTAATGGACCAAAAACGAACAAACTGTCAGCAAACTTGCCACACTAACATGCAGGTAATCAGAAACAACAAGAAGAGAGTACTGGCCATGGCAGGGTAATATATTTTCGACTCCATAGTAATATATTTTGGACTTTATACATTAAATAAAACATATACGAGGAGTGATCGACTGATAAAAAAGAATTGAATACAAACTAAATGGATCTTGACAAGAAGCAAGGAATCAAAGGACTGGAAAATCTTTAGAATGATTACATAAGAGGAGTGAACCATAATTTAC
>NC_061510.1:224240995-224267431 GCF_022539505.1 Lolium rigidum | reverse complement strand
GGGAACATGTGTAATTGTGAAGAACCAACAATTATTGTACCATTTCCAGTGCCGAACTAAAGTAAATACAAAATTATATATGGAAAATTCGCCCTCCTCAAACACAACAGTTTTGCCAAGTACTGGTCGCCTCCTTCTTCCAAATCACCTTACTGAGACTCTTTTTTTTCTCAAACCGATGATGAAGCTGCAAAAGCAAGGCAAATCATCTTAAACATCAACAGTTTTAATGACCTGAGTAATATTTACAGCAACATTATTACGACAATGTTGATAATCATTGTTTAGTGTAACTTACGCCATTGCAGGCATCCTTTTCATGATGCCATGACAAACTGGAGGCTCCAAATAAGCTTGCCTCAAGAACCAACACCTTGCAAACCGACAAGCAACAAATCCTGGAAGCTCTTCACCATTAGACCAACCTACTCAACACGGAAGGAAAAGTTAAACCTCAAAAGCATCAGTTGGTGGTTGCAAGATTTACATCTGGTAAGTTTTGGTATCATGGTTTGCCTAATTAGCATCTAACCAAATCAAATAATTACAAAGAAATTCACATAAATAAAGGCCAAATGCCTGTATGATGGTGATCTTTGCAGCAGGAAAAAAGGTGAACCTGGCCTTTCTCTTATGGTAACCTGTAAAAATACAGGCAAAGAGGGACATGAATGGCAAAAATAAAACCAAAAAAGAGGAAACCCATCTTATCTTACACAGGAAATGGGTTGCATGACTGAACTTTAATAGATTTACAGTTGACTGTAATCGCATTAGCTGAGTTATGCTTTGCAATATATTCTTGTCATGCTTCTTCAACTACTAAGATTACCCAAATATGAATCGGTAAAATCCATATTCCACCCATTTTTATCCATCTAATTTTTGCATCTAAATGAATTAAAAAATTCCCTTGACGGACAACTTGGGATGAATGGAAAAGAGAGAGAATTGGCGCAGATCAAGAAGAAATATATGTGCTGAGATGGGGAAAGGGGGCTAGGAAGGCATGGCACACCTGCATCACGTCCAGATAATAAAGAACCCAACAAAGCTAGAATTCGCATCTCTCTGTCGTCAAATCCTAGCTGCAAAAAACAAATAATAACTCAGCAAGCAAAACCAACCAGTAAACATCGTCGCTGACGTCCTCCCCTCCAGCAAGTCACTTGGCGGACTGTCGAGGATGTGAATCCACCACACCCCTCTACTTTTCTCAGCTCAAATCAAATCAGGTACACGGTGGATAAGCGGCTCCGGCAACCATTGAGCTGCACACCACGAGTGAGGAGGGAGGAGAAGGACCTTGTCACCGCTGCTGGCTCGCACAATCTCACAAAGGCATGATGCAGCAAAACTCACATCAGATAATTTGACACACTTCTGCTGCAGCCTAGAGACAAGCTTTAAAGCTTCCAATGCACAAGAGGAGCAGAAATAATTGCATGGCTGGGATGATATTCTTGACAGCATCCTGTAATCAGAAATGCACATGGCATGCACTCATGCCCCCTTAAATTACACACCACACTTGATAAATGGGTGGTATGTTAAGACTGAGGGACACTATTTTACTCCATTTAAAAATTCAAATCAAGCGTTAAAAGGCCAAAGATGGTACAAGATAACTCACCGTATATCATAATTTCTTGAAATAATAAATCCATAGAGAAGCGAGCAAATCCAGAAAGCAACTCCTGAGAAAGGCCAATATGTCATTGACACGTATATTTGCAAAACCTGCAGTAGAAGAAATAACCATCATGCATTGTATGTTTAGATAAACCTACTTAAGGCCAATATGTTTTGCTGTTGTTTTGCAGTCCAGTGGTAGACAGACTGCAATTAATGAAAAAGAGCAGCTAATAATCATTTTGTACCGCATAGGGTGTGTACAAAACAATATTTTTTATAAAGGAGCCAAAGAAAGAACCTGTGAGAGAAATTTTACACTTCATGGAGAGAAAACAAATATTTAATGTGCTAGAGAAATATTAGATCTAACTACCATAATGTTCCTGGCCGAAAAGAAAAACTGTGAGAAAATCATCCTCCTGTGTGCTTTTTAATTTACGACAATATATCTTCAAAAAATATGATTACCAACACTACTAAATGCTTGGTTACATTTTAGGCATATTAAAAAGAAACGGGTGTATGAAAGGGATGAGCATTTTCTTGCCGCCCAAAATTATGTATGTTGTTTTTTTAGTCTCCCCTGTAGTAAAGGTACTTCCTCAACTGGAAGTTCAACACCCAGATCTCCATGAGCCACCATTGCCTATAAACATTTCAAGAACGTCGGATGAGAACAATTTCTTGAATGCAATTTTCATGACACAAACGATATAAGGAAATTTATTGTGGGAGGGAGAACTAATAGTATAGGCAATTTTCAGGGCCTTACCCCATCTGAAGCAACAATAATTGGCTGCATATTTGGAATTGAATCAACCCTCTGAGTTTTTGGAATGAAATGTATATCCACATTAGCACTTGAATATTAAAATAACAAATTAAATATTGAGTTATCCTCATCGTGAATAAGTAAAATAAGTAAGGAATTGCATAATAAGCGGATTCTTCACAGGCCTGGCAAGAACCATCCGGTTGGAGTTCACTTGGGAGTGCTAAATCTAGTAGAAACAGTCAATTAGAGGTAAAATGGAATTTCAATTGTAAAATCCAGTAGCACCAAAAAAATTAAAACATGTATAAAGCCCATGGTCGATAACTTCGATCGCAAGGTAATTTCTAGTAGATGATGATGAAACAAAGTTGGAACCAGAATCCAATTATCATACCCTTCATCGATGGTTGACAGCCTGGGAAGCACAAAGACTAAATCCATAGTCACCCTCACGTATATTAAATATTGTCACATACTTAGTTCAAAGCATTTCAATCTTTGATAAGCCAATACTGCAGTTATTGACCTCAATCTTTGATAAGCATATTATAACATGCATCTATCTCTGGAAGTACTGTAATCTATCCTTAAACTAAATGCTTGTGTGGTGTTGGCCTGTTTGTAAATGTATTGTTGCATGCTTGGCTTGACAAAACGATAAAACGAGCCATGATATTGCTACGAGGGGCAGAGGGACATACATCAGGTCTTTGTCAGATAAATGACTGCACTTTAGGATCCAGTTTTTGACTAAGCTTCAGCACTATATACATATATACAGAAAGCAGGTGTACTTGAGCCTTACCAATTATTTCAGAGGAGAATATGTACAGTGGTTATTTGCCCTTTATTTTAGGTGAGGAACTGCTTTGTTACCTTTTCCAACGATTTCTGATTGGTCCCAGCTGCAAGTGCACGATACTATAAAGCCAAATAAGCTGCAACATCTTTAAGTTCTTCCATGCCTTGCTTACAATTTGAAAGCTTTTGTAGGAAACTTCAAAGATCTTCACGTACAACTTATAGTTACCTGAATCCTCATGCCTAGATAACACCGAGCACCGCCATAACACTGAAGACCGATCCCACGCCTGATCTCTCCATGGGAGGCAGAAGCTACTGCATGGCCTCCTACATCGGTAGCTTGAAATCTAACTCAGGTTGTTTTTTGAAGCTACAAGCGAACATATGATCAGTATCAATGCAGAAAAAGAGAAAACCAAAAGAAAATACAACAGGAACGCTCCTTAAGGAGAAATAGGGGATTAATGCAGCTCATGGGCCACGATTGCCCATAATGTTGTATAAAGTCTAGCATTGGCAGCCTGCCATTTTGCAGGACTGAAGTCACTAAGTTGCTTCTATATGGTTTGCTGGTAGGCATATTTGTGTGTTAACAACCAAGACCTTGCAGTGAAGTCACAAATCAAATAGAACTGAACCCTAGTTGATTTCCCTTCCTAGCTTCCACACGGGTAGTTCTGTTTTTTGAAAACAAGGTAGCCCTCCTATTTCCATTATCAGAATTAAAGCACAACTTGGTAATCTACTCCTATGAACAAACGAAGAAAGTCAAAATAGACACTTCCTAGTGAATGTATATCAATATAGTAAATCCAAATAAGTTGCAATACCTGTAAAAATTCTTTCACACCTCTCTTCAAACTGCAAACCTATATAGAAAAACCACAACATGATGCCTGGCTCGAGGGATATCTCCAAACAAATCTGCAAAATAAAAAACACATCAATCACACTCAAATATATTAAAATCCAGGGAAGAAAGCTCATATGATTGCTTGTCCTCTGAAAGTTATACCTAGAAATTACAAAAGAACGAACTACCAAAAAGAGGACAATCGAGAAGTATCCTTTTATACCAAACCCGCAGATAAAATGGGCTTTTCATTAAGACCGCATTTAAAAACCAGGACAACAGGAATGTCACAAGTAAATCATAGCCAATTAAAATAAGCACAAACATAGCACGAGTACAAATAAATAATTTTTGACTACTTATTCATAGGAGATTAAATCAAATAACACAACTGAACCAATTAAATGTTATATTGGTAGAGTGTATATTAACCATGAGTAAATGACCAAATACATAGAAATGCAAATTCATAATTCTTTGTGCAAGAAACAAGAGGCATACGTCAGTGTACTCACAACTGGTACCATTGCCCCATGATCTCCGCCTCAACCACTGACTTCGTGGCTCAACGCCATAATTCCTCGCATATGCCATATTGCCTCTGCAAATGAAACAAATTCTTATAGAGACTTCCATGAGATTATATCTTAATTAAGCCAATATACAAAAAAATCAATTGACCATTTTATCAAGTAGCTCATGGGCTTGTTGGTTTTATATGAGACAGGGTACTCGAGTGATGATCTGCAAGACAGAGCAGTCACATAAGGTGCTAGCGAGAGCCCTTGCAAACTACTAATTTGTCTCCTCTCCCAAACCAATATGAGCAAATTCTCC
Organism: Lolium rigidum; assembly: GCF_022539505.1. Classification (NCBI taxonomy): domain Eukaryota; kingdom Viridiplantae; phylum Streptophyta; class Magnoliopsida; order Poales; family Poaceae; genus Lolium; species Lolium rigidum. Next base: position 224,262,527 of record NC_061510.1, on the reverse strand, counting down.
ATCTACACATTCCCCAAATAGAGTACTTTTGGCCATGAACAGAAGGAATGGAGGATAACTAATATAGGGAACTACTGCCATACCTGGAGAGGAGAAATTGCAGAACAGATTCAGCGGTGTATCAGGTCAGCATCGACGCCCTCTGGTTCGCTAGGCCAGTACAGCCGCTCCCTGATCCTCCACCTCCGTCCCTGCGGCGCTTCTCGAGCTCCCTCCTCCAGGCTCCATCTCCAGATTCCAGAACCACCCCCCTCTCCCATTTCTCCTCCTCATGAATACTTGCAGCCCACTTGCCTTTTCATCCAACAACTTTTAAGCATATTTCAATACACATATAAAATTTACCAAAATAACAAGGTGAAATTGACCAAAAGAAGGCATCAAAAGGCTCACATAATCTCAGCCCTGAAATTGACCAAAAGAACGGCCGTAACTGGCCAGCTCCTCCACTCACACCATCTCCTCCTACGATACTTGCAGCTAGGAGAAACAAGAGTGAGAGCAGAGAGAGGGAGACAGAGAGGAAGAGACATAAAGGGGAAGGAGATGCAAACCTGGACGAATCTTGGTGATGCCCATGCCGCTTGACCCCGAATTGCCACCGGCTCCTGCCACCCTCGGTCCCAGCCACCTCCGTCCCCCACCTCCTCTGCACCTCCACCGCTCCTCCTCCTCGCCGCCCTGCCGCTTGGTCGCCGCCGGCGTCACCGGGAAGGAGGAGAGCCCCGCCTCCTCTGCACCTCCGCCTGTTCATTCTGGTTCTCCTCCGTGTTGTCCCTGCATCTCCTCCGTCCCCCACACCTGTGCACATCACCCGCCTCCTCCGCTCAGGATTGGGGAGAATCAAGAGCAAACGAGGCTCCTCCGCAGGAAGGAAAAAGGAAGAGGACAGAGGTGGTCGTACCTGCGACGGCGTCATCGAACGCGACTGGCGGAGGCCGGCGCCTCCTGGCGCTCTTCGCGGCGGCGCCCTCGAGCGCATGGCGCGGCCGAGGTCCTCGGCCCAGCTCCTCCCGATGCAAGGCAAGAGCTGCTGAGGCGCGAAGACGACTGCTCGGGGGCGCCGTCCGCTGGCGGCGCGAGAACTCGGCGGCGGTGGCGGCGACTCGGCGGCTGGCGGAGTCGAGGGGCAGGAGCGAGGAGGAGGAGGTGAGATGAGGCGGGGATTGGGGGAGGACGGGAGGCACGGGATTGGGGAGAGGAGGAGGATTTTGGTTGGCTAGGGTTTTCACCGTCCTCGATTTTCTGAGCGACGCGAGCACGAACTCTGGTTGTCTCAGACAAACGGCCCCACGCATACACGGGCCCAGCCGTCATATACCCAGAACAAGCAGCGGCCGGTAGAAAAAAATGTACTGCATCCGACGGCTGTGATGAAAAGTGGGACTAAGATTTTACTGTGCAGGGTAGAACGGACGAACCAGATTCGTTTGCCCCTTTGAGATGGCCTGGTTGAGAGGGTAGTGTTTCAACATTTATAGGAGAAATTAGCATTTGTGCTTGTGAAGTTTTCAACAATTCTCTGATCCAACCAATCCATTTGTCAGGGAAACCTCTGGCTGTCATAGTGTGGAGAATAGCCTCCCAATGTATTGAGTCAAAAGCCTTCTGGAAATCTAGTTTTAGGACAATAAGAGGCTTCTTCATCTTGTTAGCAGATTGGATCATCTCAATGGCAGCAGCGAAATTCTCCACAATTGATCGATCCTTGATGAACCCAGACTGCATGGAGTCCACCAGCGTACTGATTTTTGGCTGCAGTCTATTGGCCATAACCTTTGCAATTAATTTTGGTATAGAGTGCTGAAGAGAGATTGGTCGGTAGTCTTTCATTTCCTGGGGGTCATCACGCTTTGGAAGTAGAGCTATGTAAGCAAGATTCACTCCAGAAAGATTCACCGTTTGATCATGCCAAGCTTTGAATAAGGCGAGTAGGTCCGGCTTCAAATCTTGTAGATAGAATTTGTAGAATTCATTCGAGAATCCATCCGGCCCTGGGCTTTTGTTCGATGGCAACTTCTGAATGGCAGTCTGTATTTCTTCCCAAGTGAATTGTGAAGTGAGTGACTGCAGCTGCACTGATTGACTGTCATAAAGAGTGGTCAATAAAATATTAGGTGACCAAGATCTTCTTTCGGAGAATATCTCTGCAAAATAATCTGTAGCTATTTTTAGTTTGTCATGGTCTCCGAAGAATTCATTTCCGTTGTGTGAGAGGAACCAAATCTTGTTCTTTCTGAACCTGTAGGTGGCCATTGTATGAAAGAACTTTGAGTTCTACACATCACTTTATGAATGAAGTTCTTCACCGTGGCTTGTTGTGTCCTTTTTGTTTTTGTCTTCTGATCGAGAAGGACACTCCCAGCTGTTCATAATCAAGCTGCTCATAAGAGTACCTCGTTCTATCTCTACTTTGCAGTGCATATAGCCGTTATTTGCAACGTTGTGTTTTTTTGCACGGTAATTTAATTTCATGGCCCCGGGTGGAATGAAATAGGAGTACTAGATTTGGTCCAGAACTAAACCCGGTGGAATCAGTTACGGAGTACCTACTCTGCTCCAAAACTAAACCGGACCATACCCCCAAACAGGAAAAAGCAAAAAAAGGTAAATAAAAATCTGACTTAACGCGAATTGGAAAATCATCTAGCTGATGTGGTTAGACACTCAGTGGCAAAAGACATCATAAATCAGACAACGCCCTCTCCATTTATGTTTGGAAGAGAATGCAAAATCTTCCATAATCCAACCAAAAAGAGTGTTTGATATCACTATAGCTTTAGCATTGAAGTTCGCCGGCAGTTGAGTGAAGAAACAATATTGAGGTCAATTTGAAAAAGTAATTGGTTTCAGAATTCATCGGTGGAACGCAAAGTGGATATTAAAGGATCATTCAATATCTTTGCTACTGAGAAAAAAGGATAGTACTCTCCCGTCTATAACATGATGTATCAACTTTATCTAAATTTGAATGTATCCAGACCGCATTTAGTATATAAATACATCCAAAATTCAACAAAGTTGAGACATGTTTTTATAGACGAAGGAGTAACATGCATTTTCCAAGATGAGGAGTTTTAACAAAAAAGCAATTATTTATCAGCATTAATTCTAATAGAAGATCCTTCTTTCAGGGTTGTTCATGGCCCAGCCTTCGATCTCGCGCCTCAATTCAGTCTGAATCCATAGCGGCCCCGGGACAAATCCACAGTAGAGTTCATCAAGAACCAGAGCGTTGCAGAGCAAGAACTTGGCTAGCGTTCTCTGTGCCCTGCCCCCCTGGTAGTGCACTAGGTTAATCTCCCTCACTCGATCCGTCAAGCAAGCGATCATCGCGGTTGGTGCGTCCAGGACGTTGTGCTTGTTGTACTGAAGATGGTGCACGTAGAGGAGTTGGCGTTCCTTGCAGCCATACCGGCCGCCAGGTAGCCGCTCGTAGTCGTAGTCGCCAGGCTCGGGTTCTGGTTGGAAGACCAGCGAGAGCACCTCTAGTTCCGGAGCGTGCTGGAGGATCCTGCTCATCGCGCTGACAATGGTGGCATCGTCATGCGGCAGGCATCCCATCATCTCGAGGTGTCGGAGGTTAGAGAATTTCTGGAAGCTTATGAAGGTGTCGTTGTGGAAGCCAGAGCCCAGGCGAGCAGACTGCAGGTGGAGGTGCTTCGTGTCTACGAACAGCTGCAGAAATTCCCTGAGCTTGGTGAGCTCCTCCGACGACCATACCTCCTCGCCGCAAATATCGACCTTGCAGGATGTGAGCGACGACCCCGACGTGCCGCTCATGGTCAGGAACGAGTCCTCGGGGACGGTGCCGCGGTACTCGAAGGCTTGAAGCTCTGACGAGCCGACAGCTACGCTGGCCAGATTGTGGCAGCACCGGAGCGCGAGTCTGCGGAGGCGGTTGTCGAGGAGGGAGAGGGTCGTCACAGTATCGCAGGCCTCGAGCGTGAGGTCAGCGAGTCCCAGGCAGGCGGAGATGAGCCTCTGCACTTCTTGCACGTCGTCCGATACGCGTACGAGGAGCAGCTCCTCGAGGGAGGGCAGCATGATGGTTCCCGGCGGGGAGAGTCTGCAGGGCCCAATGCGGAGACATCGCAGCGCTCTGCAGGAGAAGAGACCACTCGGGACGGTGTACTCCGGCGGTGGCAGTTCCCACAGTGGTACATATGCGACCTTCTCGGATTCCGAGGAGAGGGCGTCGTCGTAGTCCTCATCGGTCATTGCTTCACTGACGTCGTCGGCGTCAGAGCCGTCAGCATCATCGTAGTCCTCATCGGTCAATGCTTCATTGACATCGTCGGCGGCAGAGTTTTCATTGTGGATGTACTCCTCCGAGGCGGAGATCGCTTCTCTGACATCGTCGTTGGAGGGGAAGCCGTCCTCGTCGCCGTGCTCCCCGACGATAACCTCCTTCGAGCTAACCGCGGTCCTGCCACGGGCCTCCGTGTGTAGGGAGTAGGGGCGGATGCAGATGGTGGCGCGTCGGAAGCGGAGGTCGAGTTCGAGTTCGGTACCGGCCTGCTTCAGAGCGTACGAGATCCAGTTGTCGACGGTGCGCGAGTCGCCGCCGTGGTACCCATCCATGTCGACGCGGAGCGCGCGCAGGGGCTGCGCGGCATCGTCGGATCGTACGCGGCGGTGGCGGGCGAGGAGAGCGGCGGTGACAGCGGCAGTGAAGGGCGGTGGCGGGTTGGGATCCTTGGGTGGGCTGTAGCCAGGGCTGTAGCTGTGGTAGTCGTCGTCGTAGCTGGGGATCGGTTTCTCCGGCTCCTCTAGGGAGACAGTGTGGACGCTGGCGAGGACGCGGCGCCACCTGGTCGAGAGCGCGGCCGCGCGCGCGGCTTCCTGCGCTGGTAGGAAAGAGAGGATGTGGCCGAGCACGCCGTCGGCGAGCTTGCTGATGCGGTCGTCGCCGATCTGGGTGCTCCCCATCGCGGCTGATCGAGGGGAAGTCCAGGTCGACATCACTTCCTTGATGCCAGGGTTTATATGGGCTTAGATTAGAAACCGATTGGAAAAATAATAATATAGCTAGAGTGGAAGCCCAGTAGCCCAGACAACAAGTATATTAACTCATGGCCCATACCGTTCGTGTGTAACTGCCCTCTCGAGTACAGATTTGGTGCACCTGGGTCCCGGTTTTTTAAATATTTTAAAACTGTACCTCCATGTTTTAGAAAATCATAAACTTTATTTTATGAATACTCTGAATACTCATGCGAAGTTCTGGTAAAAATTGAGTTGTATTTTGAGCTACAGAGAAAAAATAAATCTGTGGCTTTGTATAGAGATAGTTTTTGTCAATTGTCTTTTTCTATATCTATATCTATACCTACTAATAATTTATTGGAATTGCTGGAAATCAGGCGCCTGAGATTTATTAAATCTCAGCCACCTTATCATCCGTTAGATTAAGTGCATCAAAATTCGTGCAATCTTGTTGATTTGAGGTCCTCCAGAGCTGCTGCACGCTCGGCCGCTGGTTATTGCTTTGTTGTGGGCAGCTGGTCTGTTGCGTTTTCATGGGCTTTGCTTTGCTTCGCTTCTTTTCCATGCCTCGGTAGCATGTGACGTTTAGCAAATGTTTGTTCCTTTTTTCCGTGCTTCGTTCTTGTTCATTGCAAAAAAGAAATTAGGGACACATATATGGTAGCTGAGAAAAATGTTCCTGGCCATTGGATTACGTTATGATTTGCGCTAGTTTAGGGAGTTATAGATTAGTTGTAACTGAGATTTTTTTTTCTAGTAGCATGTGGTTCGCAACTGAGGTTTTTCTTCCAGTTGCATGTGATTGTCGCAACTGAGATTCGCCCACTTGCATATGGGTTAGATTTTTTTTTGTTGCATTTGAGACTTTTTTGTTTGTTACATGTGGGTTACAACTTAGATTTTTTTTCCCAGCTGCATTTAGGTCGCAACTGAGATTCTACCAGTTGCATGTGGGTCGGGCGATTTTGACAAAAATAACCCTTTTCTGAAAGAAAAACACATACTGACTCTCTACTATTTCACTCATCTAACCCTTTTGTGTGGCGCCCTTCCCATCGGCGCCACACTTCATTGTGTGGCTCCCATACGAGCGGCACCACACATCCATCCGACGTGGCCTGGTCGACGCTGCGCGCGGTTGACCAGCCGACGTGGCAGGACGTGTGGCGCCGCTCCTATGGGCGCCACACTTTCAAAGTGTGGCGCCGATGCCATGGACACCACACATGTCAATATATATGTCGAAAACATCCAGGGGCTCCGGACGCTTAGTCCTTAGCCGTTTTGGTGACCCTGTTTGTGTGGCGCCGATGCCAAGGGCGCCACACTTCATAGTTTGGCGCCGATGCCCTCGGCGCCACACAAACAGGCTCGCCAAAATGGCTAAGGACTAAGCGTTCGAAGCCCCTGGATGTTTTTGACATATAAATTGACATGTGTGGCGCCCATGGCATCGGCGCCACACAGTGAAGTGTGGCACCCATGGCAAGGGCGCCACACATTGACTTGTGCTACATCATGAAAAGTGCTACCATATTTCAACATTTTTGAATACAACATTGCACACAACATCTATGAGACAACATAATGGTTTAGATTGCACATAATGTTCGACGACATCAAGGTTCGAATTACAATAAGGTTCGACGACATCAAGGTTCGACAAGATCAAGGTTCATACAACATCAAGGTTCAACAACATCAAGGTTCGACAACATGAACATAGCCAAAATGACATCACTGTGTGGCGAAAGCTCCCTCCCCCTTCGCCTTCTTCTTCCTAGATTCTTCCGCCAGTTCTTCCTTCTCCCTTATCTCACAAATCAACTGAACCACCGAGTCGAAGAAATGGTGGCGCTTCTCCGTCTTTGAAGTTCCGCTTGAGCTCTTTCCTCCCTTATGCGCTCAGCCTCCTTAGCCACCTCATCTAGGTGTATCCCATTGTCCCTCTCCCTCGCTAGTTGAGCAAGTTGCATGTTCCTCTGGAATTTTTCCCTCCATAGACGGTCCCTTTCGGCCTGGAGCTTCTGATTCCTCTTCTTCTCGCGCCATAGGTATTCCTCATACTCCCTTTGCATACGGCACGGTCGGCCATCTTCTTGCCGTGCTCCTCCTTCTCCTTCCTCGCAACTTCGTCCTTCTCCCTCTTCTGCACCGTCCTCAAAGCCTCCTCCCAAACGGACTCCTCCTCCTCATTGCCCTCCCACGCCTCCTTCCCCTTGGTGGGTTGAGTTGCCATACCTGAAAACAAAATTGAAAAAACCAAATTCGGTGGCTTCTTCTTGGCTCATGGGTGGTGGACTCCTAGCTTGAACGGGGGAGGAGCGCCGGTTAAGGTCAAGCTTGATACGAGCATCAACCGTCTTGGTTGCAAACAACTCCAAAGCCTTGTCTTGTGACTCGGCCACCGTCTCCTTTTAAAAGGACCAACGTTGCTCGGAGTTCATACGCATTGTCTTCCAACGGGTGTGCATTCCAAACCCCACATTATGTCTTCCCTCTAGCTCAACACCATCATTTGGCTCATTCCAATTCAACTCAATCCTCACTTGTGCTACCACCTCGGCAAAGCTAGGGCTAAGGTCAAACACCAAGTCAACCTCTTCCGGGTTCTGCTCTAGGTTTCCCTTCAAGAAAGCATCCTTGTCCACATGATGAATATGAACAATTCTTTCCATCCCCCTAGCATAATGTGAACAACACATACATACATGTGTTCATTAGTTACCATAATCAACACAAATCAACCTAGGGTTTCTACCCATACAACCTAGCACTACCATTTCTCCTACTTGAACAAACCCTAACATCCAACCAAATCCACATCCACCCTCAAATCAACCTAGGGTTTCACATCTAGGGTTTCACATGTAGATCCAACCAAATACATCAAATCATTGGATGAAAAGAAGGGGAACGGAGGAGATTACCTCAAGGAACGGGTTGGGAACGATCTCCACGGACAGATCTGAGGAAATCCACCAAGATTTGAGAGGAATTTGGGTGGGGGAGAAAGGTGGGGTGGCTGGTCGGAGGAGGAAGAAGATTTGGGTGGGGGTGTGGCTGGGTCGGGCTGGGTGGCTCGGGCCGAAATAGTTAAGTGGATGTGTGGCGCCCATGGGAGTGGCGCCACACGTCCTGCCATGTCGGCTGGTCAACCGCGCGTAGCGTCGATCACGCCACGTCGGATGGATGTGTGGCGCCGCTTGCATGGGCGCCACACAGTGAAGTGTGGCGTCGATGGGAAGGGCGCCACCCAAAAAGGTTAGATGAGTGAAATAGTTTGGCCAGAGGGTCAGCATGTGCTTTTCTTTCAGAAAAGGGTTATTTTTGTCAAAATAGCGTGTGGGTCGCAACTAAGATTTTTTCTGTTGCTTGTTGGTTGCAACTAAGATTCTTTTCCAATGTAGATTGCAATTGAGACTTTTTCTTGTTACATGTGGGTTGCAACAAAGATTTTTTCCAGTTGGAGGTAGGTCGCAACTGACCTAGTTGCATGTGGATCGCAACTAAGAATTTTTTTTGTATGTAGTAGGTTACAATTGAGACTTTTTAATTGCATGTGGATTGCAATTAAACTTGTAACAGTTAAGTCAGAGATTTTCTTCCAGTTTTTTTCTTGTGAATGATGCGTGTACGGAGCTTGTTTTCTTCTCTCTTATACTCTTTTATGTAATGTAACAAGAAAATAATGGACCTCACGTGCTAGGAAAAAATTGTGACCGCTTCCGTAACCTCCTAGTGCTTTATCTGTACACAACAAGTAAGTAAGAGGCCAAGTCACGTTAGAGTGAGATTTAGTAAATCTCAGTCACCTGATCACTAGCCGCGCCCATAATCTATATCTATGTCAATATCTATATCTATACCTATTAACAAAGGAGGTAAGATTTCTTCTCATTATTTCGTCCGTTTTGGAACTGAAATTACCCCCTATTAAGCTTCATGCGCTAGCCACTTGAACCAAAAGTCCGAACTTATGGAAAGGGCTAGGCAATCTACTTATACACTTCAACACCCTCTCTTACGTGTGACCGGGAAGACGAGAAGACAAGTCAACACGTGTAGAGAGGCAAAGAGGCAGCGGGAGGCCGGGCGCAGCAGCAGGAGGCTGCGGGGAATTTAGAATAAATTGTGAAAGCCAGGACTCAAACTCGAGATCCTGGGCTTTGATACCACATTAAGCTTCATGCACTAGCCGCTTGAACCAAAAGTCCAAACTTATGGAAAAGGCTAGGCAATCTACTTATACACTTCAACACTATCACCCGGTAGTTCTGTAATGTGTATCGCTTCGTTGGCTTCGTACGTTTTAATTAGGGATATTTATCATACCATATCGCATCGTGCTGCCCGATAGCCGACGGTAGCGGAGCAGGGGCGGGACTGGAACGGGAGCCAGTGGCCGACGACCGTGGCGCTGGATCAAATCGATCAATTATCTCAGATCATCCGCATCCCTGCACGGTGATGCTCTCGCAGCCCATGGCGCTGGCGTGATACTGTACGACTCCGACCGGAGGGCCACGAGGCGACTGCTTAGAGCATCTCCACTCGTCTCCCCGACGAGGCCCCCGAGCGACGTTTTTCCCATCCGGACGGCGAAATTCTGCCCAGTCAGGCCCCTGGTTCCTCGTTTTCTTCCGGATTTGGCCCTTCATCCATCCGGCGAGCCCACGCCATCCCCGGTCCCCCGGGGATCTATCGGGGACTCCGGACGAGTGAAAAGCGGGGAAGGGCCCAATCTGTCGGCGACTCGACACACGAACCCCACCGCCACCTGGCTCAAAATCTCCCCCACCCCTCGTATCTCTCCCGCCGCCGGCACCACCCCGCCGGCTTGTTGCCCAGATTCCGTCGTCCCTCCTTCTCCACCTGCCTATATTCCGCCGTCTTTCGACGAAGGCCTATCTGGCTGCTCCTCCGCCGGCCTGTTTTCCGACTTTGGCCTACTCCTCGTCGCTCGCGGCTCGGGTTGCCTCGACCACGCCCGTCAGGTGTTCGTCCATTTTCCTCGTCGACCATGGACTCGGACGAAGAGGAGGAGCAGATGTTCGTCGAGCTTATGCGAGAAGAGATGGCAGCCGCCGCCCAAGACGAGGAGCACATGATGATCCTCGGTTGCTTGTCAAGCATGTACGCCGGACTGGCAACTGGGCGACGTGGTGGGTCGGTACCAGGTCGCCGGAAGTGCAAGCCGAGACAACGAATGGAGGGCTACTGCATGTTGTACGCCGACTACTTCGCCGACAATCCATTGCACGGTGAGAGTTTTTTCCGGCGTCGTTTCAGGATGAGCGAAAGCTATTTCGCAAATTGTGTATGCCATCCGAGACTTTGACCCCTACTTCAGATGCTAGGCGGATTGCACTGGTTTGGTTGGATTTTCGTCACTGCAGAAGTGCACAGTGGCTATGAGGATGCTGGCGTATGGAGCTCCCGGTGATGGTGCAGATGACTATCTTCGGATGGCGGAGTCCACCGCCCTTGATTATTTCTACCGGTTCTGCAGGGCCGTCATAGCAGTGTTCGGAGACTTTTACTTGAGATCACCCACTGTCGAAGACACTCAGAGGATCCTTGCAACAAATGAAGCTAGGGGTTTTCCAGGGATGCTTGGAAGCATGGACTGCATGCATTAGAAATGGAAGAACTGTCCGTTTGCGTGGCAGAGAATGTACAAGGGTCACAAAAACGGCTGCACTGTGATACTTGAAGCAGTGGCTACCCATGATCTCTGGATTTGGCACTCTTTCTTTGGTATGCCTGGATCCAACAATGACATCAACGTCCTAAACTGCTCCCCGATCTTTTCCAAGCTTGTTGAGGGTCATGCTCCCCCGGTGAACTATGTGATCAATGGTCGGCACTACAACAAAGGATACTACCTTGCGGACGGTATCTATCCAAAGTGGGCAACATTTGTGAAGACTATCTCGAAACCTAGCACCCCCAAACTTTGCGAGTTTGTGAAGAAACAAGAAGCTTGCCGAAAAGACGTTGAGCGTGCATTTGGTGTCCTCTAGCAGAGATTTGCTATCGTCCGGTTCCCCGCTATGACTTGGTCCAAAGATCAGATGTGGGAGGTGATGAACTGCTGTGTGTGCCTACACAATATGATTATTGAAAATGAGCGAAAACATCCGGTTCCTCTGGCTGAGCAACAAGCACCATATGAGAGAGAGGGACCTCTTGCACAGCCTAATCACCAGGTGCCTCCATCATGGGCCGCCTTCATTGCTATGCGCCAGGAGATCCGAGACTCTACAATGCATCGACAGCTGCAAGATGATCTGGTGGAGCACATATGGACGCTCCGAGGCAACGCCAACGCCGACGCCAACTAGTCTGTCATAATTTGTTTGAAAAATTGTGAAATTGTGTGCTTCATTTGTTTCAGCACTTGTTAAACATTGTACTGATTATCGCCGAATTTGTTTCAGCAATTTTCGTACTCTTGCTCGCCGAACTTGTTAAATTTTATGTTAAATTTGTTTGAAATATGTCAAATGGTCGAGGTTGGGGGTTTCCTGCCGGGGGACGGCTGGAACTTCGGCGTTCTCCAGGCCAAATCTTCCTCCAATCCGAACGAAAATTTCACCGGATTTGAACGTGAGAAGCGCTAACGAGTGGAGATGCTCTTAAGAGGAGGGCTACGAGCGGTAGGGGTGTCGGGCCCCTCCGTCGTCGGCAGAGAAATATGGATGCAGCGGAGTGAGATTGTATGTGCCGACGACAGAAGCAGACCACGGGAGCACGCTGCCGACAGTCGTCTTCGGTCACCTCGCGTGAGATTGGACACGGCCGCGTACTCTCCTCTCTCTCTCTCTAGACAGCCTTCACTCTTACCCCAGTCCCGATTAGATTTAACTAGATTTAGATGTGCGCCTTGGCGCACGACCCCGTGAATTTCGCACCAATATTAATACGTGTTTTAGCTTTTAAAAAATGAAGCGAATAGAAAGATATTAGGATAAAACAAACAAAACCACAAACGGAGTAGCACACACATATACATTGAAGGAAATAGATAAATATTTTGGGGCTCGCCTTGGCTCACGGCCCCAATGAACAGTTTGTAAAACACTATATTAAGCATCTGTAGAAATCAAATGGAAGACTATCCGATGGACGAAACAATATGTAAATCTTTATTAATACATGTCAGTGAAACAATATGTAAATCTTCATTAATAAACATGTCTTACTATGAACTAAGGTCAACAACCTATACACTGCTTGCTCGAAGGAAGTAGACTGGGACTTCTCCAATAGAATGATGTATATGACGGAGAGAATGCTATGGTTTAAACCTAGTAAGAAAAGGACGGAAGATCATATTAGCTAAGGGTAAAAGGTATCAGCCTTGTCTGGTACATAAAAAACATTTGTGGTTTCTTGTTTGTAGTCTGAGAAAGTAAATCATTTTTATGCATCATTCTGATTTAGTTCCAAGTCAGCTGTAGATACATATGCTCACTCAAATCTTACTTTAGTTCGATAACATATTCTATTTCACAGGGTTCAATAGAATATTTGGTCAACTTGCGTTTCAGGTTTTACATTAGCTTCTAAAAATAAATTGGATAACAAAACCTGAGTTAATCTATCAGTTCAGCTAAATCACATATTAGTGCGGATTAAACGATGCCCTCAGTAATAATTGGAATGACTAAATATATTTTTGAGTCCCTAAGTTGTTCCCTTAATATTATGAACTTCATCCATCGTAGTTTGGGCAAGAGAAGTTAACACGTGTCAAGTTTCCTATTTGTTAAGAGAAGGAACTTATATACCTATATGTGCTCAACTGCTACTAATGCCTATGGTATTGTGTCTATTTTTTAATTTTAATTAAGAGAATCTAACTCATCTGTTGTATAATTCAACTATGCTTTAGAATATACACTATTTTTTAATTTTAATGGTTGAGTTTTATTTTCAAAGGGAAAACTGTAGTGTTTTAACAGGTATATTATCTGTATTGATTGATAATAGAACCCAAAATCCAAGATCGAGAAGTGGCTATTCTCCAGCCTAGCACACAAACCTGCTACTCGAAGGGATCGGAAGCACATCTCACAGCAAAAGGAAATTGGGTAAGAACTTTCAAACTAAAAACAAATGATTTTATGCCATAGGAATCTGAACCACTACGTAACGTAGATGTTTTTTGGATTATCATGGAGCCAGCGGAAAATAATCAGCAATGCCTCGAGAACATACCAACAACTTAAAGGAATATGCAGCTAAAATTATTACTATTTGAGGTATTTTTCCAATGTAATTGTAATATATATCTTCCAGAAATATGTGCATTTAAAAACTCTAGTAAGCTTGAAACGGGATGCAGTTTGGAATGCAACCATCTATGTATTATATTATATTTCTCCAATGAAATATATACGCCAAAGTACCATCAAACATTGCGAAAAGAAACTCATCATAATCCTGTTATACCTGAAGCAAAATAATTCGGATGCATTGAGCATTGCAAGCCCAGTGACATGTAAGCTGCAGCTGGAACCACCCTTCCAAATACCCTGCGTTCAAGATAATAACATTTTAAAAGAGGAAACCATAGGATTCATGAAGAAAAGACAGGCAACAAAAGTAAGAGAGCTTTTAAACATCATATTGGCCAAAGAAAAAGGATTATCTATTGATAAATCAATCAGGCTGAAGGGGGCTACATTCTTAATTAGTTCTGGTGAGATAGCACTAAGTGTATTGGAAAATTATCCAAAATATTTTACAACAATTAACTCTTTTGGTCTCCAGCCCTTTGACTAACTTATTGGTACACGGTTCCATTGCCGGTAGTTGTTTTCACTGACTTCTACAGAAAATTCTCATGTTATGACTAAGTTAGAAAATACCATACCACTGGAACAGAGGAAAAACTGACCTTCTAAATTTCCATGTTTCTATACTTTCCATAAAGAGCATTTGACTCAAGAAGTCCACAATGTCCAAACTACTACTACGTATTGAATGGCCCCAAGCGACTATTGAGATCTTGAACACCCACCTCTAGTGATCCGTTGGCTAGTGACAAGCAGATATATTAGTCAAAAACTGTAGTTTAGGGATAACTGGACATGCTAATTTAGAGTGTAAAATATGATAATCCAACCATGACTTCTACTCACAATAATAGTTTCGATTTAAATAAGAAAATTCAGTGTAGAAGGATACACAGTAAAACGATTCTAAATCGTCAAAATTCAACATCTCATATAATGCACATACCTAACATACATAATTCGTAAGTGGAAATATTGATATACATGGTTGTAATGACCTACATGTCAGGAAACAATGTTTTCACGAGAACATATTCTTGATCTCTAATTGTTTGTCCAAGAGAGCTCCAAAAAGAATGAAGTCACTCACAATAGTACATAAACAGGGAAGACACCTGATCTCACCCCTTCAGTATACAACCTATTTATCTGATCAATTAGAAAATAAAACCATATAACAATTACCATTTAAAGGAAACAATCTTAATAGCTTGAGAACACTACTCTTCCTGCACCTAGAATGACCAAATTACCATAAGAATTTTTCAAGAGAGGACATTTGCAAATCAGAATGCCTTTTGAGAGTTCACTTCTTGATCATGATATCTGTGAAGTAATGGTGATTAGAAAAATATAAAGGTGGTCAAATTATCCAAATACTGTCACATAGTTATGAATAAACAACTCAACCTATGCAAAGGCGAGGAGTTCAAGCCATTAGAGAAAACTAAAATATGAAAACCAAAGGTAAAAAAATCTGAGCATAAAGTTGGTACCTGAAGGGGCAACAAATACAAGGACATGAGACATTCCAAAATGAGACCAGCAGACAAGTACACAGGAAGGAAAAAATATAAGATGAGGCAACATAACGGAGCTTCGCATCTCAAAATCAAACACCAGATGGAATTATCGAATAAGAAAACCTTGCGGACATACAATTCTCACTGATATTCAAGATAGCAGACACATGCATCATGCACCTATCAAGAAACATAGGAACCACAATAAATAAATATAAGATCACAAATTAATACCTATAACACAAGTAAGCCGAAATGCAGAAAAATAATATTGTAGTGAATGCAAAAAATTAAAATAACATAAAATCCAATAGCCTAGTAAATACCACTGATTTAGTAAAGGCATGCAGCAAATTTTGGGGAATGTTAAAATTCGCTTATTTACACACTGATATGAGGAAATACCAGGTTTAGTACATGGCTACACACAATTGGTTTGACCACCAAAATAATTAGTGATAATTAGGATGCTCATGTACCAGTCATCATGTATAAACCTATGTAAGGCAGGGAAAATATCACGGTGATATGGAGAGAAGATGGCGAAGAAAGAACCGGCGCGGGAGAAATTTTGGGAGTTCCTTATCACCGGTGTCGATGTCACTTTCCACTGTGGCATCCAAGGCTGCGGCTTCCTTCTCGTTCTCCTTGGCCTTCCAATCCCCAATAAAATTATCACCGGTGTCGACGTCACTTTTCACTGTGGCATCCAAGGCTGCGACTTCCTTCTCGTTCTCCTTGGCCTTCCAACCCCCGATAAAATTCAGCTAGAGAAACAATTTTATGTTCATCATACATACAAATACGCAAAGTAAGCAAATGAATAATCTACACAGTACACACAACCAGGCAAGAAATTAGCACCATAAAGAATTGTATATCTCATTCATGTGACTTGATCTAACATTGTAGGACTTACATACCATCATGTCATTCTTACATTACTCATGAGAAATGAAACAAACTAAAGTCCGAGAGGGGGATGAAGCCTTACATGTTGTCCATCTCGATCTGCAGAAGACCGAGTCGGGGAAAGGATGAAGCCACGAGAAGCTGCAGCAAGCGGAGGCCCGTCGGTAGGCGGCCTGCACTGTGACTATACGTTACCGCTCAATAGTTAGAGTTAACAAAGAGAAACAACTGCTAGCTTAAGTGTATGTGGAGTTCTGTATTTTGTTTTGGTTTGGTAGAATTTTCTTCAGAAAACGAAGCGTAACCATCGATCATAACAATGTGCAACATCTCAGGTAAGCCACTTAGCCTTTCTCAATTAGCAACAACTAATTCCGTAAAATCAACTTGCTCTATATATTTTTTGTACACCTAAATATAGTTGAGTTAGTCACCTGCAATCCATTATATAATATCGCCAAATTATCAACGACCTTATGCATCAATATTGGCATCACAGAGAGGATTCAGAAAGGACATCACCTAATATGGAGGAAGATACCATCACCTTGTCTCAATGTGACGAAACAACACCGGTCGTGCTCTGTATGCTAAGCGCCACAATCACCAACCAGACTGAACTTACCAAGTTTGTGTGCAAATAAATCCCTATCTATGTATTTGGAAACAATCTGGAGCAATAAACACAACATTCAGAATATTACTGAGTGGTAAATATGTGTTTTGTTTTCCACACAGAGAATATAGAGAAGGAAATGTATTACCCTGCAAGAGGTTCCTTTACACTGCTATAAGATAGAAAGGCATGAACTAAATATGTTCAGAGTCTTGTTCAGTAACAAATGAAAAATCACCAAGAAAAACAACCTTGCCTTCACCTCCAACCACCACCACCACCACTCTGAAGGGCTAATCTTCTCACAGTGATGGTAAAACGAACATGCTGAAGGACAGGTGCCAAATGAAGAAAAATCAGGGATCGAGAACTACAATATGGCAACCGTATGACATAAATTGCCTGAATGAACCAAAGACGAAGGGATGATCTTACCGTGGGTAGAGGATATGGATATAATATAGTACCATTTGATCAAAACAACCATCCACATAGGCACAGAAGAGTGAGGCTGGAAGATACTGGAAAATAAAATGAGCACTTGCATCACAATCATTGATTAAAAAGGAAAATCTGCAATAGCAAATAACAAAGGCCAAATGAAGATTTATATTTAACACGCAGAGCCTAGGGCATTACCACACAACACAATAATAATACAAAGTCCGACTTTAGTAAATCTGCACTGCTTTACTTCAGCTCTGTGTGAAACATTTCATAATATTCTCTATTCTTATGGTCAGCAGATACGTCCAAGTGGATGATATCAAATTGGGGAGGAAAGAACTTGGAAGATCTTAATAAAAAAAATGAGGATCCAATTTGGGAACCAGGTAGGGCATAACTCAAAGATCGTAACAGAAGATATATGATCCAAACTGGGACCCACGTGTGTACTATCTAAATACTGCAGAACTGTATCATTTGTCATCCGGAAAGTAGATTCAATGCTTTATTTAACACACACATTATAATACGAGTATAGAGAAAATCACATATTTAATTAAGAGTTGCAACTAAATGTAAGAACAAACAAGCATGAATTTTGCAGATTGCTCATCCAAAATCATACAAAAGGAACTCAAGAACCAAACGGAGCTGTGGTGGCTTACCTTTGGTCGTACTAAATGAACAAAACAAATCAACTCTAAGGAGCAAATTACACAACTGTAGCAAAATCCAAGTAGCTCCACTGTGACAACAGGGCTTAATCGATGAGCATATAACTATACGACACTCAGGGGATACACCAACAACTTTAGAAAAGAATCAAGCTGTAAAATAAATAATTGGCAGGAGTGAACTACTGAAATTATCTCGGTATAGGTACACCAGAAAAACAGGACAACCTAAGAACTTTTGCGGACAAATTTAATTCTAGAAGATTGATATCTGGTATATGTTCATTGACGTACCACCACTGAGCTGAGATGCCGCTCAGGTCCTTCCCTCCGCAAGAAATAAATTTCACTTAGAGCGTTTACCGATACTCATATAAAGTTGAATGAATTGAGTTATTTTAGTAGAGGTATATATAATAAAATGCCAAGTTCTTGACAACAAAAAATGTACATAAGATCACTCTGTGCAACAAAAATTCAGTTCTGGACTGTACAATGAATTGACAGATGCGACCAAACCATCCAACCAAATTTCACCATTAGATACTCTATAGAAAGCCTGGGACATATTCTACAACTTACATTTAGAGACTACTTAAAAAGCAAGCCTTTCTCGTGACACAAGTTCCCAGAAATAAATGTAATATAAATAATTATAAGCAAGACAGGAGCAGGTACAATATAAGCCTTTCTCGTTACAAGAGTTACCAAATATAATACGCCACTTGGAGCCGTATAACACAACATGTGAACTCAAAACCCAACAGACAACCTCGACAAGGAATTAGTGTGTGCAAATAAAGGTGTACCTATGTACCGATGGGAGATGTGGTAGCCAGCTGCAGGGCTGCAGTTCTCCGACCTTGTTGGTCCTAGCGCGGAGCTCTGCAGCGCCCTGGCCTTGATCAGGGACTCCACACCATGAAGGTACCACGGAAATTAAGTTTTGCAGACAATGCCCAATAATAATAAGTTGAAGAAACCCGAGGATGGGAGGACTGCAAGAGTATTTTTCTTTGAAGAAAGAGAAAAATCCCGACTTGCACTGCAGACCTGAAAAAGTTCTAACCATTCCATGTAAAACATTAAGATTAGGGCCTCTTATATTCTTCAAGAATACACTTGAATCAAAAGTAGAGAGAGAAATGACAAACCTGCACCAATAGATAAGGGCATAATCTTTGGTAGAACCGCATCAGTGGTATGGACTTCTTCTAGGGGACAGAGAGGCGACGAGCTCGACCAGGAGATGATCTTGGCGGATCTGTTGGCTCAGCGCAGCTCTGACTCGAGGAACATGGCGGGATCTTCCGATTGGAGGAGACAAGGCTCAGCCTGCTGTTGGGCGCGACGAAGAGGAGCCAAAAACGGAGTCCGTAGATCCCAAGGACTCGAGCCAAATCGGTAGAGAAGAGGCTGCTGGGATGAGCGGATGGAAATACTATGGGGCAACGCCTCACCCGCGCGCTCGCGCCAAGCTCCACCTGCGGCGCCGCTCCAGCGGAGGGGCTTGGGAGGGGGCGCCGGGAGAGGAGATCAAGGAGAGGCAGGGTGAGCAGGAAGGGGCAGGGGCGCCATGGTTGGCGGCCGCGGGAGCGACTGGCGGCTAGGGTTTCTCCATGGCGCGTGAGGGGATTAGAGGAGGAGGAGTGCAGGAGGGGATTGGAGGAGGAGGAGGCGCGCGAGGGATTGGTGGAGGGCTAGCGAGACAACGGGCCGAGCGGGGCTTTTAGTGACCCATGGATAAAAAGTGGGTCTGCGGGAGGGCCTCAGCGCCCTGGACGGAACGACGGCCGAGATCGCGCCATGTCAGCTCGATCGGACGGTCGAAAATTCAAAGCGTTGTGAGAGCTCCATGAGGGTGCAGCAATCATACCGTGGGATTCTGCCTGGAACAGCTGCTACCGCTGCACAGCGCTGCAGTCTTGCGTGGTTAAAGCTCATGTGCTCGCCTCTGGCTGCAGTTGTCGCTTCGACGCAGCGGTGGCAAGCGGAGAAGGAATGCATCCAAGTTGGTCCTAGGCAGGACGAATTTGTGCAGTTGCACTGAGATACTGTGCAACAATAAATCAAAGAAAAGTATGAATACGGTTTTGCCCAATTTTAGCATTCACCTTGTGTTGTTAGATAAGGTCAACTTGTTAAGTCAATGTTGCGCCATAGAATATGTAGATATCAAGGGGCATCATCAATCAAGTCCAACCTTCTCTTCACAATACTTACTATTTTTCACTGCTGTTGTAATAATTTCGAGCACTAACCATGACTTCCTACCTTGCCCAACGAACTCACATAATAAAAAAAGGTCAAAAGTTTCCGAAAGGGGTCATCTAGATGGAGTTTTCACTAGATAGGGTAATATGTATCTCAAATACACAAATAAAGGGTAAAAAGTGAAATTCATTCTAATTTTTATGATGGAAACAAAACCCATACCGTAGTACTAACGAAATTCAGAAAGAAAAGTAAGCTAAAGTATGGACCAACATTTAAACAGGGACAATGGTAAATTTGCTAGGGCTGATCAAGTGGCTCAAGGGTCCATCCATCGGATAGTAGTTGGGTGCATATCTATGCTTTTTTATGGGGGTGTGATATTTTTAATTTGACCCAACGAACATCTTCAAGGTCGGTTCCATCAAATAAAAATCCAGCTGTTTGCGAAGTATGTAAGAAAATAATAGCCATCTTGCGCTGGGAGGTGCATGTCAGAGTCTATAAACTGCATATGTTAGATCGCCATTGAAATGACGCATAAAGCATGCAACATTTCCTGTCTTCCTAATCATCTGGCACACAGCTACCTCTCCACCGAGCACCATCTTGCAATGGGAAGGCGAGAGTATCAGTTGTGGTGTCATTTTTTAAAAACGTGTAGTCAGAATGTTAACATAGAGAGAAAGGATAGATGCGTAAACTATAATATCTTCAGATAGTTGCAAGTAGGGGCGATGGGTGGAGCTAGAGAAGTGGGACGATGGAGTACATACTACCTTCACACCTTGAAAATACCAACAATTGCTACCTTCACACCTTGAAAATGCCAGCAATTTGGTTTCATTAAGGCGGAATCATAAATTACACGCTCCCTATGCGTAAATACCGTGGGGAATAGGAACGATACTTGGCTAGAAAGCTATAAAATGAAAATCTTGACATATCATCTTTGATTGGTTAGTTGCAGGCTGTTGCTATGGTTAGGCCACTATCTACGCAAAAGATTGAACTGAAATAATCAATATATAATACGACAATGGCTGGCCTCTTGCGACAAGAGTAGGTCAAATGGTACCAACACTCCAAGGCCCAATTCATTTTGGAATGATACTGTTATCACCAGAATCTGACCGGATCGAGAGGTGGGCCGCGATTACGAGATGGGCTTGAAGAATACACATAGAAGAAATACATGAATCGGCCTTGCATACAAAGTTTGGGCTAGTTTGCCCATGTATCTGTAACATAGTAGGATACGTGTCGTTTAGATAGAGTTTGGCTCGTGCCCGGTTGGGATTATTCCCACGTTAGAAAGTCTACGGACTATAAATATGTATCTAGGGTTTATGAAATAAACAACAATCACGTTCACCACAAACCAATCTAGGCGCATCGCCAACTCCCTTGTCTCGAGGGTTTCTTCCGGGTAAGCATCATGCTGCCTAGATCGCATCTTGCGATCTAGGCAGTACATGTTTATTCGATGTTCATGCGTTGCTCGTGCTGAAGCCTTGTTGATGGCGAGCAACGTAGTTATCATAGATGTTTTAGGGTTAGCATTGTTCATCGTATCATATGCTGTCGTCGTGCAACCCTTAGATGTCTAGCCGCCCTTACACCTATCTTGGGTGTAAGGGCGGCACCCGCTTGATCATTATTTAGTAGATCCGATCCGTTATGATTGCTCCTTGTTCTTCAGGGATTAGTTTAATATCTGCATAGTTAGGCCTTACAAACGGGTTGAAGGATCCAGGTGGCGCGTAGGGTGTAGTTTTCTAGCCCTAGACGAGGATGTTCCGGGATCAACTTCGTGTTGGTTTTTAGGCCTTGTCTAGGGTCGGTTTACGA
>NC_061510.1:224139142-224240895 GCF_022539505.1 Lolium rigidum | reverse complement strand
CAAGACATTAAACCACTTACCACATGCGGCATTTTCCGTTTCCAACCATATAACAATGAATAAAATAGTCCAACTTTCGCAATGAACATTAAAGATAAAGCTAAGAACATATGTGTTCATACGAAACAGCGGAGCGTGTCTCTCTCCCAAAAAAAGAATGCTAGGATCCGATTTTATTCAAAACGAAACAAAAACAAAAACAAACAGACGCTCCAAGTAAAGCACATAAGATGTGACGGAATAAAAATATAGTTTCACTAGAGGAACCTGATAAGTTGTCGATGAAGAAGGGATGCCTTGGGCATCCCCAAGCTTAGACGCTTGAGTCTTCTTAAAATATGCAGGGATGAACCACGGGGGCATCCCCAAGCTTTGACTTTTCACTCTTCTTGATCATATTCTATCATCCTCCTCTCTTGACCCTTGAAAACTTCCTCCACATCAAACTCGAAACAAAATCATTAGAGGGTCAGTGCATAATTCATATATTCAGAGGTGACATAATCATTCTTAACACTTATGGACATTGCACAAAGCTACTGAAAGTTAATGGAACAAAGAAATCCATCAAACATAGCAAAACAGGCAATGCGAAATAAAAGGCAGAATCTGTCAAAATGAACAGTTCGTCAAGACGAATTTTAAAGAGGCACCAGACTTGCTCAGATGAAAATGCCCAAATTTAATGAAAGTTGCGTACATATCTGAGGATCACGCACGTAAATTGGCAGATTTTTTAAATTTTTCTACAGAGACTACTGCTCAAATTCGTGACAACAAGAAATCTGTTCCTGCGCAGCAATCCAAATCTAGTATTGGCTTTACTATCAAAGACTTTACTTGGCACAACAATGCAATAAAATAAAGATAAGGAGAGGTTGCTACAGTAATAACAACTTCCAATACTCAAATATAAAATAAAGTGCAGAAGTAAAATAATGGGTTGTCTCCCATAAGCGCTTTTCTTTAACGCCTTTCAGTTAGACGCAGAAAGTGTGTATCAAGTATTGTCAAGAGATGAAGCATCAACATTATAATTTGTTCTAATAATAGAATCATAAGGTAACTTCATTCTCTTTCTAGGGAAGTGTTCCATACCTTTCTTGAGAGGAAATTGATATTTAATATTATCTTCCTTCATATCAATGGTAGCACCAACAGTTTGAAGAAAAGGTCTTCCCAATATAATTGGGCAAGATGCATTGCATTCAATATCCAAGACAACAAAATCAACGGGGACAAGGTTATTGTTAACCATAATACGAACATTATCAATCCTCCCCAAGGGTTTCTTTATAGCATTATCAACAAGATTAACATCCAAATAACAATTTTTCAATGGTGGCAAGTCAAGCATATCATAGATTTTCTTAGGCATAACATAAATACTTGAACCAAGATCACATAAAGCATTACAATCAAAATCATTGACCCTCATCTTAATGATGGGCTCCCAACCATCTTCCAACTTCCTAGGAATAGAGGTTTCAAGTTTTAGTTTCTCTTCTCTAGCTTTTATGAGAGCATTTAATATGTTTTGTAAAGGCCAAATTTATAGCACTAGCATTGGGACTTTTAGCAAGCTTTTGTAAGAACTTTATAACTTCAGAGATGTGACAATCATCAAAGTCTAAACCATTATGATCTACAGCAATGGGATCATTGTCCCCAATATTTTGAAAAATTTCAGGAGTTTTATCAATTTCAGCAGTTTTAGCAGTTTCAGGCAATTTTGCACGCTTTACACTAGGAGTAGTAACATTGCCAACCCCAATTATTTTACCATTGATAGTAGGAGGTGTAGCAACATGTGAATCATTAACATTACTAGTGGTGGTAATAGTCCAAACTTTAGCTACATTATTCTCTTTAGCTAGTTTTTCGTTTTCTTCTCTTTCCCACCTAGCATGCAATTCAACCATCAATCTAATATTCTCATTAATTCAAACTTGGATGGCATTTTCTGTAGTGACAATCTTATTATCAATATCCTTATTAGGCATAACTTTCAATTTTAAAAGATCAACATCAGAGGCAAGACTATCAACCTTTGAAGCAAGAATATCAATTTTATCAAGTTTTTCCTCAACAGATTTGTTAAAAGCAGTTTGTGTACTAATAAATTATTTAAGAATGGCTTCAAGACCAGGGGGTACACTCCTATTATTGTTGTAAGAATTCCCATAAGAATTACCATAACTATTACCATTAGCAGAAGGATATGGCCTATAGTTGTTACCAGAATTATTCCTATAAGCATTGTTGTTGAAATTATTATTTTTAATGAAGTTCACATCAACATGTTCTTCTTGGGCAACCAATGAAACTAAAGGAACATTATTAGGATCAACATTAGATCTACCATTCACAAGCATAGACATAATAGCATCAATCTTATCACTCAAGGAGGAGGTTTCTTCAACAGAATTTACCTTCTTACCTTGTGGAGCTCTTTCCGTGTGCCATTCAGAGTAATTTGTCATCATATCATCAAGAATCTTTGTTGCCGCCCCCAAAGTAATGGACATAAAGGTACCTCCAGCAGCTGAATCCAATAGGTTCCACGAAGAAAAATTCAATCCTGCATAGAAGGTTTGGATGATCATCCAAGTAGTTAGTCCATGGGTTGGGCAATTCTTTACCAAAGATTTCATTCTCTCCCATGCTTGAGCAACATGTTCATTATCTAATTGCTTAAAATTCATTATGCTACTTCTCAAAGATATAATTTTAGCGGGAGGATAATATCTACCAATAAAAGCATCCTTACATTTAGTCCAAGAATCAATACTATTTCTAGGCAGAGATAGCAACCAATCTTTAGCTCTTCCTCTTAAAGAGAAAGGAAACAATTTTAATTTTATAATGTCACCATTTACATCCTTATACTTTTGCATTTCACATAGTTCAACAAAATTATTAAGATGGGCAGCAAGCATCATCGGAACTAATACCGTAAAATTGCTCTCTCATAACAAGATTCAAGAAAGCGGGTTTAATTTCAAAGAATTCTGCCGTAGTAGCAGGTGGAGCAATAGGTGTGCATAGGAAATCATTATTATTTGTGCTAGTGAAGTCACACAACTTAGTATTCTCAACAGTACCCATTTTAGCAGTAGTAAATAAAGCAAACTAAATAAAGTAAATGCAAGTAACTAATTTTTTTGTGTTTTCAATATAGAGAACAAGACAAGTAAATAAAGTAAAACTAGCAACTAATTTTTTTGTGTTTTTAATATAAGAGCAAACAAAGCAGTAAATAAAGTAAAGTAAAGCAAGACAAAAACAAAGTAAAGAGATTGGATGTGGAAGACTCCCCTTGCAGCGTGTCTTGATCTCCCGGGCAACGGCGCCAGAAATTTAGCTTGATGATGCGTAAAGCACACGCCTGTTGGGAACCCCAAGTGGGAGGTGTGATGCGTACAGCAGCAAGTTTCCCTCAGTAAGAAACCAACGTTTATCGAACCAGTAGGAGTCAAGAAGCACGTTGAAGGTTGATGGTGGCGGAGTGTAGTGCGGCGCAACACCAGGGATTCCGGCGCCAACGTGGAACCTGCACAACACAATCACAGAACTTTGCCCCAACGTAACAGTGAGGTTGTCAATCTCACCGGCTTGCTGTAAACAAAGGATTAGATGTATAGTGTGGATGATGATGATTGTTTGCGAAGAACAGTAAAGAACAAGTATTGCAATAGATTGTATTTCAGATGTAAAGAATAGGACCGGGGTCCACAGATCACTAGCGGTGTCTCTCCCATAAGATAAGCAGATGTTGGGTGAACAAATTACAGTTGGGCAATTTAGAAATAAAGAAGGCATAACAATGCACATACATATATCATGATGAGTACTATGAGATTTAATCAGGGCATTACGACAAAGTACATAGACCGCTATCCAACATGCATATATGCCTAAAAAGTCCACCTTCAGGTTATCATACGAACCCCCTCCAGTATTAAGTTGTAAACAACAGACAATTGCATTAAGTATGGTGCGAATGTAATCAACACAAATATCCTTAGACAAAGCATCGATGTTTTATCCCTAGTGACAACAAGCACATCCACAACCTTAGAACTTTCCGTCACTCGTCCCGCATTTAATGGAGGCATGAACCCACTATCGAGCATAAATAGCTCCTCTTGGAGTCACAAGTATCAACTTGGCCGAGCCTCTACTAGCAACGGAGAGCATGCAAGAACATAAATAACATATATGATAGATTGATAATCAACTTGACATAGTATTCAATATTCATCGGATCCCAACAAACACAACATGAAGGATTACAAATAGATGATCTTGATCATGATATGCAGCTCACAAGATCTAACATGATAGCATAATGAGGAGACGACAATCATCTAGCTACTGCTATGGACCCATAGTCCAGGGGTGGACTACTCACACATCGATCCGGAGGCGATCATGGCGATGAAGAGACCTCCGGGAGATGATTCCCTCTCCGGCAGGGTGCCGGAGGCGATCTCCTGAATCCCCCGAGATGGGATTGGCGGCGGCGGCGTCTCTGGAAGGTTTTCCGTATCGTGGCTCTCGGTACTGGGGGTTTCGCGACGAAGACTTTAAGTAGGCGGAAGGGCAGGTCAAGGGGCTTCACGGGGGCCCCACACAACAGGGCCGCGCGGGCCCCCTGTAGGCCAAGCCGCCCTACTGTGGCGGCGCCCCGTGGCCCCACTTCATTTGCTCTTCGGACTTCTGGATGCTTCGTGGAAAAATAGGCCCTTGGGCGTTGATTTCGTCCAATTCCGAGAATATTTCCTTACTAGGATTTTTGAAACCAAAAACAGCAGAAAACAACAACTGGCTCTTCGGCATCTCGTCAATAGGTTAGTGCCGGAAAATGCATAAATATGACATATAATGTGTATAAAACATGTGAGTATCATCATAAAAGTAGCATGGAACATAAGAAATTATAGATACGTTTGAGACGTATCATTCATCTTATACATTTTTAGTAACAAGTTCTTTCACTATTGCTATTGCAGGTTCAACATTAATTTGCTCATCGGGTTCTGAAACTTTCTTTTTATTTTTACTAACCACAATAGACAAAATAGAATGATCCTTTACCTTATCAGGGAAAGGCATCTTTTCAATATAAGGTTCAGGTAGAACGCCATCAGTGGTACTCACCTCGACAACATTAGAAGGAACACTGCTAACAATGTCTTTATAAGGCGCATGATAATTAATCCATTCCCCATTCGGAATATCATAATAAGAAGAAAACACCTTATATAGATTTGCAACAGTTTGGGAATCAACTCCATAAACAGCAGTAGCATCATGGAAGTAATCAGTTTTCATAAGAGTTTTAATGCATTCATAATCATAATTAATACCTGACTTTCTTCCTTTATCATTTTCCCATCTTTCAGTATTTTCTTGAATACGGTTGAGAAGATCCCATTTAGCTTCTTCCTTCATCTTGGTAAATGATCCAGAACAAGAAGCATCCAATAAATCTTTATCATGTAGAGAAAACCTCGCATAAAAGTTATTAGTAATAATTTTACTTGGGAGCTCATGAATGGGGCATTTGAGCATTAGTGACTTCATTCTCCCCCACGCTTGGGCAATACTTTCTCCATCTTGAGGCCAGAAATTATATATTTGATTCCGATCTTTATGTATCTCACTTGTAGGATAAAACTTGGAGTAAAAGAGAGGGACAATTTCCTCCCATCCAATAGATCGGCCATTCCGCAGTAGCTTATACCACTCCGCAAATCTTCCCCAAAGCAATAATGAGAATAATTTCCTCTTCACTTTGTCCATAGTAATACCTGCACACTTGAACAACTCGCATAATTCATGTATAAAAAGCAAATGATCGCCCGGATGGACAGTTCCATCTCCTGAATAGCAGTTATTCATAACATGTTCCACAATTTTCATAGGTATTTTAAAAGGATCAACTTGAGCTTGCGGCGATTTGTCCACTACCATAGCAGCGGTAGGAAAAACCCAAATAAGGAGTCCAAAGAAGAAGACTCCATCGCTGAAATAAATCAGCAAGCAGAAAAACAGCACTTACAGTAAAATTACCTTTACCGATTCCGCTCTTCAATAGCGGTTCATTCCCCGGCAACGGCGCCAGAAAATAGTCTTGATGACCCACAAGTATAGGGGGTGTATCGTAGTACTTTTGATAAATAAGAGTGTCGAACCCAACGAGGAGCAGAAGGTGTTGATGAGCAGTTTCAATGAAGGATTCTCTGTAAATACTAGCAAGCGGGTTTTCAGGGGTATTTGATATTGCAAATAAATAAAATGCGAGTAAATAAAATGCGGCAATAATAATTGCAGCAAGTGCCCCAATCCTTTTTAGCACAAAGGACAAGCCGGTTGTTCTACTTATATCGACCAAACGTTCCTGAGGACACACGGGAGGTTTTATGTCAAGTGCTTTCGCGTCGCATCCGTGAATAATCTCTATTGGTATGGTAAGTGTTGTGTGGGTGAACCTATGCTAATGCACTACCCTCACTAGGATAATACATACTTGTGATTAAACCCCTTGCAAGCATCCACAACTACAAGAAGGTAATTAAGATAAAATCTAACCACATCCTTAAACTCTGAGATCCTACGCTCCCTCATGCAATGGTTTCCTAACAGGGGTTCAGGTTTCTGTCCCTCTGGCAACCCCGCAATTAGTAGCCAAATACACGATGCATTCCCCTAGGTCCATAAAGGCGAAGTATCATGTAGTCGACGTTCACATGATACCACTAGAATAATAACACCACAACTTAAATATCATATCAATACATATTACCCACATAGCTCCACTACTAACACAAGACTTCTCTCATGTCCTCAAGAACTAAACGAAATATTCACGTGACAACATATGGAACATGATCAGTGAGTATAATGATGAATAACAATTTGGACATAAACCTTTATCCGATGGTTTCACTCGATAGCATCAAATACAACAAGTAATCAATACCGGGAGAGTTTCCCCTTCGAAATATGCGATGTACCACCCAAATAGTTACAGCGGGACGAGGTAGAGACGGCGGTGATGATGGTGCTGATGGTGGAGATGATGAGGATGAGGATGATGATCACGATGAAGTCCAGCTCGATGGCGGTGGCGATGGCGACAATTTCCCCATCCGGGAGGGAATTTCCCCCGGTAGATTCCTATCTGCCGGAGAGCTTTTCTCTCTTTGCTGTTTTCCGCCTCGTAGCGGCGGCGGAATATTTCTGCGAGCTGCCCCCCGATCTTAGGTTTTCGTGGGGATGATATATGCGAAAGGGCGGCATCAGATGTGGGCCAGGGCGGCCATACATGCCCTAGGCGCGGCCAAGGTAGGGCCCGAGCCTAGGCATTGCATTGCCCAATGGTGGCCCCCCTCAGGTCCTCATTCTGGCTATCTCCGTCATCCGGGAAAATAAGATCTTCGTGAAAGTTTCTGGAATTTTCTGATCTTCCGAAGTATGGTACCCTGATGACCACTTTTCCAGCAGAATTCCAGCTCCGGCAGCAAATCCCGTGAAAATCATCAAACATGCAAAAATAGATAAAATAACATAAGTATCATGTCTAAATATGAAATATGTCAATAAATAACAGTAGATTATAATACAAAATAGTGACGCAAATGGGACGTATCAACCATACATGACAAGATGATTACTATGAGATTTGTTTGGGCATTACAATAGAATACATAGACCGTAATCCAACTGCGTTTATGACTAATAATCCACCTTCCGATTATCGTCCGAACCCCTTCCAGTATTAAGTTGCAAGCAACAGATTATCGCTTTAAGCAATGTGTATAAAGTAAACAATAGAATTACCCTCGGATAAAACATTGTTGTTTTCTCCCAAGTAGCAACATCACATCTACAATCTTAGAAGATTTTGTCACTCTCCCAGAAAACTAGAGTCATGAACCTACTATCGAGCATAAATACCCCCTCTTGGAGTCACAATCATCTACTTGTCCAGAGTATCTAGTAGCAACGGAGAGCATGCAAGAACATAAATAACATATGACATGAATATATAATCGACCGCAACATAGTATACAATATTCATTGGATCCCAGCAAACACAACATGTAGCATTACATAAGGATGATATTGATCATGTAGGGCAGCTCACAAGATCTAAACCCGAGGTACAAATTGGAGAACACAATCATCTAGCTACTGCTATGGACCCATAGTCCAGGGATGAACTACTCACCCATCACTTCGGAGGCGGGCATGGCGATGTAGATGCCTCCGGCGATGATTTCTCCATCCGGCAGGGTGCCGAGAAGAGATTCAGAACCCTTCTGAGATGGGTTCTGCAATGGTGGCCGCGACGGAACTTTTTGTTGATTGAGGCTCGGGTCTTCAGCGTTTTCCCGAGATCGTGGATAAATAGGTGGAGGGGCGATGTCGGTGGAGGCCAGGGTGGCCCACACCACCCCTAGACGCAGGCGAGGGCTAGGCCACGCCTAGGGCTGGCGTGGCCGCCCTGCTGCCCCCCCCGACTCCCCTCTGGACTCTGACTTCTTTACGGAAAAATATTGACTTTGGCTTTCGTTTCGTCCAATTCCTAGAATATTTCCTATACAACTTTTCTGAAATACAAAACAGTAGAAAACAGGGAACTCGCACTGTGGCATCTTGTTAATAGGTTAGTGCCTGAAAATGTACAAAAGTACAATGAAGCATGAGAAAACATATATCAATTGGTGTAAAACAAGCATGGAGCATCAAAAATTATAGATACGTTTGAGACGTATCAAGCATCCCCAAGCTTAACTCCTGCTCGTCCTCGAGTAGGTAAGTGATAACAAAATAATTTTTGAGGTGACATGCAGCCAACACAATCTTGATCAAGCATTGTAAAGCATTGTGAGCTGGGATCAAAGTACTATAAACATTGGCATGATAGATATAATTCTAACAATAGAACTTAGAAACTATATTATAACATGAAGAGTAACTCAAACAAAACGATCATGAATAATAGTGCATTGAAAGCAACTGTTTGTTTATGATCATGGAGTAAACACAACAAAGTGGTACTCAAAATATCCTTTATAAGGTAGCAAAACATAAATGCTAGGACACCTTCAAAGTTCAAAGGGTGACTAGATACAAATAATTTAAGAGCAAGCAATAGCACAATCATCAATCAATCAATAATAATTTTGGGACTATGCACATTGAACTAAGAATGACAACTATGCTCTCTTAATTGGTGCATAAAGTAGAAGATGAAGACTCAACATAAAATAAAAGAGAGACTCTTTGCAGAGTAAGAAAGATTAACAAGTTTTATAAACCTTCCAAAAAGTATGGTACCCATTAACTTTGAGCTCTCATTTCCCCTATCATAAGCATCTTGAATGGTTAAAGTTATTGTGAGTCAAATATGAGCTATATGCTTGACAAATCACAAGTTGAAAATTTCATGCCCCTTGAATACGAGTACCTAAACCTCATGCTACTGAACTTTGGTCCCAAATAAGTTCTTGTCATTGTAAGTATACATGTATCACCGAGAACCGCCAATGGGGTACCTCCTGCCCGATGATATGGAAGCATTCCCACAACAAAATGACAAGACAAACAGACAATGAGCATCTCAGAAATTTTTATTTACTATGGGTATAACTTTTTATTGAAAGTTCTTCATAGAATGCTCACTATGGTTCGCCGTAAATTTCCACCATGAATGATGCATGGCTTAGATTAGTAGCCCAGGCGGTTTCTCTAACTCATATACAAACTTCATGGAATTACAAGTTTCCATTTTATTTCGCACCGCTAGGCATCCATAAACAAAGGAACATGGGATCACCTAAATATGAATAAGTGCAATGTTGAAAGTGTTCCCCATGAAAGCATGGTTATGCTAACTCCCAACTTGCAATTTGCAAACATATAAACTTCATAAGACAGTCACAATGATCAAGTTTATTAAGTGCAAGAAAGTAAATGTGCCATCAAGTTCGTGAGAGCTTTACTGACTAATTTTCTCATGCCGAAATTTAATTTGAAAGATAAATAAAAAACATGATGAATATACTTGGAATAGCAATAATGCTACTAGGTAGATATGGTGAACATAATTGGCAAACTTTAGTTATTAGTGGTTGGATGCACGAGTAAAGTTCATACTCAGTACCGACGAAGGCTAGCAAAAGACTGGGAGCGACCAACTAAGAGAGAAATAATGGCCATAATCATGCATAGCGACAAAACATTATCAATCAAAGCATAAAGTGATATTACAAGTCAAAAACTAAATGATCATAGAGGTTTTAGTTCACTGGTAGTAGTCATAACATGGTATAAGCATGTGCAAAGTCAACCCAATAAAGCATCAAAGGAGAATACCACAATATTATGCTTTTATGATGGAAACAACACATGATTCTTTCAATAGAACATTATGCACTCTCTGCTATTTGAGACAAGTCATGCTACAACAATAAATACTAAGCAAATGATAAGAATAACATCCAACATGACATGCCAAAGTCTATGTCATGGTCTAGACAAGCTTCCTTTTGCATCACTATAGACATGAAACATTTTACTCGTATCCAACACAAATCAACTTAATTGAAATAGCTCTCAGAGTTGAAATAAATTATGTACCAGAGAGCTAATCAAACATAAATAAAGAATACTAACGAGCTCTGAACAAAATTCAAGTGAAAGAACAACAGCTAAACGCAGTACTAGAAAACTAGAACACTCGCAGAACAATAAGAGCAAAAACTAGAGCGTTCTATGCAATTAAAATGGAGCGGGTATTTATCCAAAACAAATGTGCCGGGATCCAACATATGCTACAGAAAACAAAACAAAACAAAAAAAACAAAAATAAAGACGCTCCAAGAACAACACATAGCGTATGAAGCAATAAAAATATAGCGCATAGAGAGATGACATGTTGCGTTGTTTATGAAGAGGGAATGCCCAAGGCATCCCCAAGCTTTGATCCTTATACCTCTTGGAAATTTCTTGGGGTGCAGGGGGCATCCCCAATCTTGAGCTTTTGTTCATTCTTCATCTCATCACATCATTCTTCTCTCCCTACACTTGAAAACTTTCTTCATCCAAAACTTCACACAATTCTCTATTAGCAGCATTAGTACAATCAAAATAAAAAATCCACTTGGGTTTAGTACTAACATATGTCAAACATCTATTAAAGAATTAGCTACTGTAGCAACTCTTCAAAAAGCTCTTTGATCAAAAGAACTCAAAAAGAAAGATATTTAAGAGGCAAATGCAAATAGTGCAGAAATCTGTCAAAACAGAACATCAGGTAAAGATCGATTTTTTCGAAAATCTACTGTTGCTCATCTCGAAAAGTAGTCAACTAACTAAAGTTAGATAATAACATGGGGCATACGCATAAACAATGGCAGCTCAAAATTTCGCTATTGATATTTATAAGAATTTTTATGGTAACAACGCAGAATCATTTTTCAGGACAACAACTTCCCCAAATCTTACTTTCTTCCTATTAGAGGCTATTTTTGGCACAAAAACGAAATAAAAATGATAGAAAGAGGTTATTACAGTGGTAATAACTTCCAAGACTCAAGAAAAAGAAAAATTACAGAAAATAAACACGGGTTTCTTCCAAGAGTTCTTTTATTTAACGCCTTTCAGCTAGACGCAGAAAAAGAGCTAGCATCAAGTATTATCAAGTGAAGAAGTATTAAGATCAATGCGAGAAGTCTTTTCAACAAGTATTTGCATTTTATCAATATAAGTTTTAGAAGACCCTTTCTCTGCACTTTTAGGTTCACTACTTTCATCAAATGGATTTTCAGGAACAATCCAATCAAAATTATTTTCCCAAGCTTCATGCATTGCTAATAGTTTGAAAGGTATTGGTATCTTACTTTCTCTCCTATTTTTGGTTTTGTCTATTTCTTCAAGTGTACCAAAGATATCTACACAAGAGCCTAGCATCTCAAACCGATCAAAAACTTTCCTAGCTTCTATAACAACATCTTTAAAATCTCTAAGCAAAGTTTTAAGGATAAAATATTTCTTTTCATCATCCTCAACTTCATGGAGTTTAAGAAACATTTGCTGCATTATAGGATTAAGGCTAACAAATCTAGCCTCCAGCATTTAAACTAAATAAGGTGTAGCAGTTTCATAATTAGAAGCAAGTTCTACCAGGGATTTATTCTCAATATCTTTATGCTTACTAACATGATTAAAGAATTTTTCAATGTTATCTTTTCCAATTATTGAACCACTACCTACAGATAGGTCCTTCAGATCGTACTTAGGGAACAACATAATGAACTAGAAACAAAATAACAACTATTTAAGAAACTAATTTTTTATGTTTTTGATATAAAGACGACTATAAAAGAAACTAATTTTTTGTGTTTTTGATATAGAGAAGCAAAAAAACAAAATAAAGTAAACTAAGCAAAACTATAAAAAGTAAGAGGTTGGAGATGAGAGACTCCCCTTGCAGAATTCTTCTTTCTCCCCGGCAACGGCGCCAGAAAAAGTCTTGATGGCGTGCAGTTGTACACCGTTGGGGAACCCCAAGAGGAAGGTGTGATGAGCACAGCAACAAGTTTTATCTCAGTAGGAAACCTAGGTCTAATCGACCAGTAGGAGAAAGGTGAGACTTCTGAAGGTGTTGCTAGCTGACTATTGGCAGGACGCACTACCGGCATCAGCAACAGCGTGGAACCTACACACAACACTGTTAGAGCAATATGCTTGTTGTATTATCAGGGGGCCAAAGGCCACAATATATAGTACATGTACATGTGCACATATGCAGAAAGCCCCCTAACATATGGGGAAACTACAATAGACAGATATATACATCTAACACCCCCCCTCAAACTCATGGTGGATCCACAACACTGAGTTTGGAGAGTAAGAAATCATGCTCGCGCTCGAGTCTCCGCCTTCGTAAAGAAATCCGCCAACCGCAAATCGAAGGCACATAATGAACCGCAACAACATCATCCTGTACCTGTGCACGTGTGTAAAAAGCATCAACACCGATATGCTTGGTCAGCTCATGCTTGACCGGATCACGTGCAATACCGATAGCACCTGTACTCGTCGGACAAAAGTGGAGTGGGTGTCGTAACGAGACCCCAAAATCTGCAAGCAACCACCGTAACCAAGTCACCTCAGCAATCAACAAAGCCATAGCTCGCAACTCAGCCTCAACACTCGAACGGGAAACTGCGACCTGTTTCTTCGTCTTCCAAGCAACAAGCGAACCACCAAGAAACACACAGTAAGCAGAAAGCGAACGACGATCCGTAGGATCACTCGCCCATGTAGCATCCGAATAGCACTGGAGCTGGAGAGAGCTGGAACGGGGAAAGAAAAGGCGACGAGTGATCGTGCCACGAAGATAACGAAGAACACGGAGGAGATGACTATAGTGAATAGTGGTAGGAGCTGAGACAAACTGACTCAGAATATGAACAGGATAAGAAATATCAGAACGAGTGACAGCAAGATAAACAAGACTCCCAACAAGATGGTGATAACGGGTGGGATCAGGAAGATGATCACCATCAGTAGGACGAAGCTTAACATTAAGCTCCATAGGAGTATCGACTGTGCGCTCATCCCCAAGAGCAGCACGAGCAAGAAGATCCTGAATGTACTTTTCCTGAGAGATAGAAAATCCATCAGAAGTGGAGGAAACCTCAATGCCAAGAAAATAGCAAAGAGGACCAAGATCAATCATAAGAAATTGATCACGAAGACGAGCCTTGACGAAGGCAATATAGTCAGGATCATCACCAGTAATGATCATATCATCAACATAGAGAAGAAGAAGAGTACGTCCACGAGGAGAAGTGTGAACGAACAAGGTCTGGATCATGAAGACTAGGAGAGAAACCAGCAGCGATCACGACGGAGGCGAAGCGCTCAAACCAGGCACGAGGGGCCTGTTTGAGACCATAGAGAGAACGTCGAAGACAACAAACCATCCCATCGGGAACAGAATACCCGTGAGGAGGCTGCATGTAAACCTCCTCACTCAACTCGCCATTAAGAAAAGTATTCGAACATCAAGCCGGGAGACGGACCAGCGAAGCAAACGAAGCAACAGCAAGTAGGGTACGCACGGTAGTCATATGAGCCACGGGGGCAAAAGTCTCATCATAGTCACGGTCGTGCTCCCGCTGAAAACCACGAGCCACAAGACGCGCTTTATAGCGCTCAAGAGATCCATCGGAGCGAGTCTTAATTTTATAGACCCACTTACACGTGATGGGACGAACACCGGAAGGGGGAGAAACAAGATCCCAAGTGCCAGTGCGCTCAAGCGCAGCGATCTCCTCAGCCATGGCAAGCTGCCATTCAGGATGACGCTCGGCATCCCGATAAGAAGTCGGCTCGGAAACGACAGAGAGACCATACTTACTAGGAGAGTAACGAACTGGAGCACGACGCTGACGAACAGGCCGGGAAGGGGGAATCTCATCTGCAGAAGACAAGTCATCAGAAGAAGAGGAAGAAGGGACAGCATCGGAAGGAGCCAAAGCCGGAGAACGAGGAGTACTAGGTGGACTAGACGAACGAGAGGATGGCGCCGAAGGGGGCGCATCAGAAGTAGGAGGGAGGGGAGGAGGGACAGCAGGGGGTGCATCCGGAAAAAGAAGAAAAGAGATATCATCCACCGGGTAAGTACCCGAGGTGGGGCGAGGATAGAAGGGACGCGTCTCATCAAATGTGACGTCACGAGATATGCGCATCCGACGACCAACGGGGTCCCAATAGCGATAGCCCTTATGCTCATCACTATATCCGAGAAAAACACACTCAACAGACTAAGCAGTCAGTTTGGTGCGTTCGCGAGGATGCAGAAGGACATAGCAGACGCAACCAAATGAACGGAGAGTCGAGTAGTCTGGAGAAACACCAGAGAGACGCTCGAGAGGAATGCCACCCTGTAGAGCAGCGGAAGGCTGAATGTTAATGAGGTGGGCCGACGTAGCAACAGACCTCGGCCCGTAAATGTGGCGGAAGAGAAGAGGCAATCATCATAGCACGGGTGGTCTCAAGAAGATGACGATGCTTACGCTCGGCGACGCCATTTTGAGCATGCGCGCCGGGACAAGAAAACTGAGCGAGGGTGCCCTCCTCAGCAAGGACACCACGAAGGTGCTGAGAGATATACTCACCAGCAGAATCAGCACGGAACACGCGAATGGGGGAGGAATACTGAGTGCGGACCATGGCCGCAAAACGCTGATAAATAGAGAGCACCTCACCGTGAGAGCGCATGAAAAACACCCAGGTGTACCGTGAAAAATCATCAATGAATAAGATATAGTATCGATGGCCCCCTTTCGAAGCGAAGGGAGCCGGACCCCAAACATCTGAATGGACTAAATCGAACGGTCGCCGAGAGACGGACACACTAGTAGGATAGGGAAGCTGAATCGTTTGCCTAACCTACAACCCCGACGAGTGTAACGACCCATCTCCGCGAGACGGACCCAGAAGGCCACAATGAACCAAAGACGACAGGTGAGAGTCACAAAGGTGACCAAGACGATGATGCCACTGCTGAAAAGAGCCGGTGACAGATGCAACAAACGGAGGAGAACTGGCAGATGAAGTGGCAGCGGAAGGAACACGAAGCCAGTCTAACTCCCAAAGCCCCGGAGACTGACGGCTACGAGGGCCAGCTCCAACCAAGGCCTGTGTGCGACGATCCTGAACCGCACAAGACTCAGCGTCAAGAATGACGTGACAACCAGAATCGGTGAGCTGGCTAGCAGAGAAAAGGTTCATCTGAAGGCGAGGAACATGAGAAACATCGAGGACAGAGAAAGAGGGAGTAGAAAGGGTGCCTGTACTAGAAACAGGAATAGAGGTACCATCAGCCGTGACAACACGAACAGGAGAAATAAGAGACCGAAGAGCAGACAGAATAGAAGACTCAGAGGTCATATGAAAGGAAGCTCTAGAATCCAGATACCACGGGGACGTACCTGACTATGTAGAAAGTGGTGGTCGCGCAGTGCCAGAAGAGCCAGTCACAGAATCAGCAGCGCCCGGCGAGGAAGAGTCTGGAGTAGCGAACAGACCACGAAGACCCCTGAGAATGTCCTGATCAGAGAGTGCAACTGCAGAAGATCCTGAAGAGCCGACCTGGCGACGATCCCGGAACCGGCCGATGTAACCGGGATCCCGCGTCCAGCAGGTGGAGGAAGTGTGGCCAACCTTTCCACAGTAGGTGCAATGAGGACGAGGGCGGAGACTCGGACCGCGAGGCTGCTGAGGTAAACTGGAATCCCAAGCATCAAGCAGGCAGTGAAGCTGCGCTATCTCATGCGCAGAGAGGGGCGCAACTGGAGAGGTCGACGTACAATCAGGTGCCGACGAGGAGCTATCACCCACACGCACAGAGGCCACCAAAGGGGGCGGCAGAGAGCAACATGCCGATGAAGACAGAGTCGGCAAAGCGCGGTCATAACCACGTGAAGAGGCCGCGAAAGTCGATGTAGAGCGGCAGGCCGACGCAGACGGAGTCGACGAAGCGCGGCCATAACCGCAGGAAGAGGCCGCAAAAGTCGATGTAGAGCGACGGGCCGACGTAGACGAAGTCGGCGAAGCGCGGGCAGAGCCGCGTGAAGAGGCCGCAAATGGCGACGAAGAATGGCTAGCCGTCATACACGGAGGCAGCGGACAAATACCAAGTACCGAAGGGAGGCCCAAAGATAAGGCGGGATCAGCGGAAGAAGACATCGGGTAACAACAGCCGACAACAGTACTTTTTTTTGATATATATTTTTTTTATTTTTTTTTTTGATTTTTTTTTGATTTTTTTTTGATCGAAGTCAACTAGAACGGGCCGGCGGCACGGGAGCGCTCGAGCTCGAGCGAGTCCTGAACTCCTGGGCATCGGGTCCTGGCGTGCGACGGGAGGAGCCCGGGGCGAACGGCCGGCGGGGCAGGTGGTCGGGCGGCCGGCGGCGGGAGGCGGCCGGAGGAGGGGCGACGGCCGGCGGGGGAGGCGGGCGGCCGGCGGAGGGGCGACGGCCGACTGGGGAGGCGGGCGGCCGGCGGAGGGACGACGGCCGGCGGGGGAGGCGGGCGGCCGGCGAGAGAGCAGGACGAGGGGCGAGCGGGCGGGCCTCACGCGGCCGAGAGCTGAGCGGGCCGAGTGGAGGCGGCCACGCACGGGGCAGATCGGCAGGGGAGAGCACGGGCACGGGTGGATCCTGGCGATCTTCCGAGACGGAGCAGATCGGCAGGAGACAGTGTCGGGAGCGACGGGGTCGGGCAGGCGTCGGGGCGGGGAGCAGCACAGATCGGGCGGGCGTCGGGCAGGGAAGTCAACCGGCGCGGAGAGAGAAACTGGATCGGCCGGAACAAGCTTGAACGTCGGTCGTACGGACTAGAGGAGGAGGATCAACTTTAGCTCTGATACCATGTTAGAGCAATATGCTTGTTGTATTATCAGGGGGCCAAAGGCCACAATATATAGTACATGTACAGGTGCACATATGCAGAAAGCCCCCTAACATATGGGGAAACTACAATAGACAGATATATACATCTAACAAACACAACCAAAATATTTTGCCTCAACTTACAGTGAGGTTGCCAATCTCACCGGTTTCGCTGAACACAAAAGATTAAATGTATCTAGTGGAAGGACATGTTTGCAGTAATTAAAGAGAACAGAGCTTACAGGAAGTAAACAGAACATGATTTCAGTGGTTGAATTTATCAGTGTAAACAAAAGGACCGGCATCCGCAGTTCACTAGAGGTGTCTCTCCATAAAGATAAATAGCATGCTAGGTGAACAAATTACAGCTAGGCAATTGAAAAAATATCGATCATACATGACAGGATGATTACTATGAGATTCGTTTGGGCATTGCAATATAATACATAGACCATAATCCAACTGCGTCTATGACTAATAATCCATCTTTCGGTTATCGTTCGAACCCCTTCCAGTATTAAGTTGCAAGAAACATATTATCGCATTAAGCAATGTGTGTAAAATAAATAATAGAATTACCCTTGGATAAAACATTGTTGTTTTCTCCGTAGTAGCAACAACACATCTACAATATTAGAAGTTTACTAGAGGAATGAACCTACTATCGAGCATAAATACCCCCTCTTGGAGTGACAAGCATCTACTTGGCCAGAGTATCTACTAGCGATGGAGAGTATGCAAGATCACAAATAATATATGACATGAATTTATAATCAACCTCAACATAGTATACAATATTCATCGGATCCCAACAAACATAACATGTAGCATTACATAAGGATGATCTTGATCATGTAGGGTAGCTCACAAGATCTAAACATGAGGCACAAATTGGAGAAGACAACCATCTAGCTACTGATATGGACCCATAGTCTAGGGATGAACTACTCACGCATCACTTCAGAGGCGGTCATGGCGATATAGATGCCTCCGGCGGTGATTTTGCCCTCTGGCAGGGAGGCGGGGAGAGCTTCAGAACCCTCCCGAGATGGGTTCTGCAATAGCGGCCGCGACGCAACTTTTCGTGGATGGAGGCTCGGGTCTTCAGGGTTTTCCCGAGATCTCGATTAAATAGGCGGAGGGGCGATGTCGCTGGAGGCCAGGGTGGCCCACACCACGCCTAGGCGCGTGGCCGCCCTGCTACCCCCCTTCGACTCCCCTCTGGACTCTTTCTTCGTTACGGAAAAATATTAACTTAGGCTTTTGTTTCGTCCAATTCCGAGAATATTTCCGTACAACTTTTCTGAAATACAAAACAGCAGAAAACAGGGAACTGGCACTGTGGCATCTTGTTAATAGGTTAGTGCCGGAAAATGTATAAAAGTGTAACGAAGCATGAGCAAAACATATACAAATTGGTGTAAAACAAGCATGGAGCATCAAAAATTATAGATACGTTTGAGACGTATCAGAGATGGAGAGACCAGAGAGGTCAATGGGCATCTTCTCCCTGCGGGAGTGTCTCCATGGGCTCTCAACGTGGAGCTCCCACGCGCAGCGGTAGTGTTCCTCCACCTCCCTTGGGACGGCGACAACATCCTCCTCGCGAGTCTCTGATGCATCATTTTTTCACCTCCCCAAAGCGGTGCTTGGCGGCGGCCTCCTTGCGGTGGTGATCGGTGGTGGTTCTTCGGGGCAGCCTCCCCGCGATCGTGCTCGGTGGCGCCTCCCCACGGTGGTGCTCGGAGGCGGTGCTTGGCGGCTGACTCCCCGCGGTAGTGCTCGGCAGTGGCCTCGCGCGCTTCTCTCCCCATGCGTGGTCATGGGATTAGGTGAGTTTTGTGTGTGTGTTCAGGAAAGCTCTGGGTGGGGGAAAAGATGCAAGATAAGTGAGGTACGGGTCTACTTCCGTTCCTATAGGAGGACGATGTGATTTTTCTAATCTCTAAGCCATCGCACCGGATCGTGAACCATGCGGCAATGTCCCTTAGATTTTCCCAAAAATAGTTTCATAAAACCTTTCAACATGAGATCTTGTTTTGAAGATGTCAACGCACTTAATAGTGAAAACAATTCGTAATTTAAATAAACGGTTCTCGAGATATTTCATTTTGAAAAAATAAATATCTTTAAAAGGAATTAAGATTATATCCACCCTCCGCGTCTCTCTCTCTCGTCCATAATCCCACCTTGCTTCTCCTTCCCATAAATTTTGACGCACCTTTTTTTACAATCAATACCACATGTATTCATAATAACAAATAGTACATAGAAGAGATACATGAGCTGTCTCCAATGATTACAATATGAAGTCCAAAAGATACTAGCAAATCTTCGAGATCTTCAAACTCTTTCTTCTCCCAAGACACAATCTTGTACTTTACTAAAGGCAGACAAAGATAGATAACAGACCTGTAAATACCAACGAAAGTTCTCCCAAAATTTTGAATTTGAGCTGCAATGCCAAGGTTGCGTGCATGCACACAACCATTGAAGTAGTCAATCAACATCGGCAAGAGTACTAACACCAGTATGTCAGGGAATAAAATAGACCAGCCTTGTCAACGTCGCTGGAGAGCCGAGAGTACGAATCACCATTGTCGAGGATGTAGCAGCCAGGACAAAAACTATGAGGATAATCTTTCTCATGGCAACCATGTGAAAAGATCCAAATCGATTTGGCGAAACAAGATCTGAACGCTCGTATCTAGATAATTGTAATCTTTCACACCACCATTGAACACCATTGAAGCTGGGAAGGAGATCTCGTTGTCGAACAAAAAAACCAAAAATTGCTTAAAAATGACATCTTCGTCGAGGGGAAACCAACAAGAAAATGGCTATCAAAGAACTAACATAAACTACTAAAACACACTTTTATTAAAAACTACACGTATAGATCGGGTTCCTCACTCCGCCCGACGCTGACCAAACCGACTGAAAGAGGGGGTGGGGCGATCTACGAAGGAGGCTGAAGTAGAGACGGCTAGGGCTTTCTAACGGGCAGCACACATCTTTCTTTTGCGAAGCTTTCCTTTTTTTTTTATATTTCTGATCATTTGGGCCTGACCTAGAAACGAAGGCCCAATCAAGCGAGCGAGTAGAGACCAGGCCCTGCGCCGGCTTATTAGACTTGTTCTAGTCTAGTTCAAAGTTCCAAACCGATCTCCTCGAGGACCCTGCAAGTTCCAATCCCATTGTTGAGATCTATTTGCGCCGCCGACGTCTACGATGGACCGCCTCTCGGAGCTCCCCGACGACCTCATCCGGCGCGTCTTCCACTTCGCCCCCGTCAAGGAGGCCGCGTCCACCGGGGCGCTCTCGCGACGGTTCCGCTCGGTCTGGCGCTCCTCGGACGCCGTCAACCTCGAGGCACGCGCCCTGGAGGACGACGGCCGCTACCGCTGCAGCTACAACAGCGAGCAGCAAACCCGCCGCTTCCTATCCCATCGCGACGCCTTCGTCTCGGGCGCCAAGGCGGCTCTCCACGCGGCCGACGACCACGTCACGAGGCTCTCCGTACGCTTGCAGGCCCGCGCAGACGGCACGATCCGCAACTTTGTACACCTCCGCTCTGATGGGCGTTGGACGAACAACATCGATGTGGTCGCAGACGTGCTCTCCCACCCGAAGGTGCGACGCGTGGAGGAGCTCCAGATCGCCATGGACTACAACAATGGGTCCTTCGACCAAGAGGAAACATCGCATCGAACTGGGGTCTACGAGATCAAGCTCGGTTCGATCCCATCCAAGACCCTCCGCGTGCTGGAGCTCACCAGCTGCAAAATATTCACGCTGCCGGTGGCCCTTAAGTTCCCGTGCCTGGCGTCTCTACGGATGGACAACTGCTACGTCTCTCTCGAGCATCTGCAGAGCGTCATCTTGTCCGCGCCGGCGCTCCACGCGGTTCACCTCGAATCCGTCTATCTAGACAGCTATGACGGAAAGGAAGAAGCCACAGTGGTCCAGCTCCACTGTCCGGCCGCCACATGGCTCGTGCTGGACAAATGCGGCTGGACAGAGGGGGAATGCGAGCTAGAGATCGACGCGCCGAGGCTGCGGCGCTTCCAGTACACGGGGCTTCTCCGGCGGCTCTCGCTGAGTCCACAGCCGCCGCCGGATCTGAGTCGCGTGGACCTGCATTTCATCTCCGATTATGGCGAGGATCCATGCCGCGACCGCGTGCTCCTCTGGAAATTCCTTCACAACTTCCGCAGCGCCAAGGAGTTGAAGCTGTTGGTACAACAACTCGAGTACATTGCCGTTGTCGATGCGGCGGAGCGTGCCGAGCTTCTCCGCCCGTTCCGTAACCTCGAGCGCCTCGAGCTCGGAGGAGTGCACAGGCCCAAGGGCAAGACCGCTGCAGTGGCGATCGCCAACCTGCTCCGCTGCTGCCCCGTGGTTCGCGACCTCCACATAAACCTGAGCACCACCAAGAACGATTCTGACAAGCACCCTCGGCACGTGCGCGAATTCTTGCAAAGGAAATCCCGAGATGATCTCCACAACTCCATCCAGCATTTCATGCGCCGCAGATTGGATTTGGAGCGCGTCGTTTCTCTGAAAGGTGATTGTGGCCACGACGATGCTGATAACTACGATGAGGCTGCCGATATTCCTGCTCTGAGCGGGCGGTCGTTTCCGTGCCTGCAAGATAGTTTAAGACGTATCAGCTTGCGGTTCTGGCCGGAGAAGACCAATTGCTTTGGAATGAAGCTCATCAGATTCTTTGCTGAAAATGGGGTGGCTCTAGAAGAAATGCGCATCGATGATGGCAACAACTGGATGAACGACCATGCCAATCGCAAGGTTGAGAGGTGGATCGCTAACTCATCATCTCACAAAAGAAACACAACGTTGAAAGTCTTGCCACTCAAGAGGTGAAGTGAAAATAAGAAGATGCGTTGAAAATAGTAAAGAATATCCTCATCTGGGATTTCGGTTCCTTTTGTAGCTAACAATGTAAGTTGGCAGCTTTTGTGTTTGAGAGATATGTGTAATAATAAGAGCATATTTGTTTATCTATATGACAGTGAAACCTGAAAAAATAGAATTATCAATAATATATGTGGATTGTTTTTTATTCTGAGCAAATTGTTCAAAATACCATTTCATGATGAATATATGTTTGCCCATAGGGAATAATTATCACTTTCTAATAAATGTTCAAAACTGTAATTCAACTATTCAAGCACATCAGAGCTACACAGGGGCATGTACATATTTTTTCAATAAAGGCTGTTGTTATGGAAGCTCAAAAGGTTCCCGCATATCTATTTTCCACATATCTAGGACATGCACAACCACCACAAAACACTTTTCACCTATTCTAGGCATTTAACTCTTGTGTCTCCATATGCTTGTGTTTTGATTCTTGCTTACCAACATTTCATAGGGAGAAACACAAGGGCGGAGAGATTTCTGCAAGTGACATCTTTAGGGCGACACATAACAACAAGAAGACCGTTACTCAGAGGCAGTTCAAGTTGCTACAATAGGTGACTTGTGGATTTCTCAACTTTGAACCATGCTTGCACTTGTGCTTTTCTAAATCCATACCAAAACCATGCTTGCACTTGTTTTTTATGAATCCATACAATCATTTTTAAACTGATATACGGGCTGACATGGAAGTTGCGATGGCTATGCCGGTTCCAAAAGGTGAACAACCAAAGTCTGATGTTGAGGGTTGTTGCAAAAGTTCTTGCCAAGGATCGCCCATAGAACACATTCTTGAAGAATATTG
Organism: Lolium rigidum; assembly: GCF_022539505.1. NCBI lineage: Eukaryota > Viridiplantae > Streptophyta > Magnoliopsida > Poales > Poaceae > Lolium > Lolium rigidum. Next base: position 224,217,666 of record NC_061510.1, on the reverse strand, counting down.
GCCTCTAGTCAGGCTGCAAGAACAAGTTCAAGAATTCCAATGCAGTTGTATCTGCGCATGTCCTTCATCCCGAAGATCAGCTGAAGAGATCTGAAGAGACATGTGAAGAATTGACTGCCATCAAGAAGAAGTCAGATGAAGCTAAAGCCGCACAAACTCAACGTGACAAGGATTACCAGCAGCTGCTCAAGCGGATGGAAGAGAATGATGCAAGGTTTGGTCACATGCTGGCTTTGTTTGGAACTAACATGTCTGGGAACTATATGGGAACTTGGTGGTCCTTCCGCAAAACTTGGTGATATTTTGGTCCTGGAAATTTGGTGATTATTTTGGTGAACTTGCTATTCCGGGGAGTTGTCTTATGTTATCATGGGTACATTTTGATGAACAAGTTGCCGTGAAGTTGAACCTATCGGTCATTTTGGTCTGTTGGTCATCTTCTTGTTAACATGTTAATTAACTTATTGCGATGAATTTGAAGGTGAAGTGACCAATATATTATGATATTGGTGTGAACATTGTGTTATGATATTGCCGTGAATTTGAAGATTTGCTGATTATGTGTATACTAGCACTATGCCCGCGCTTTGCTGCATGCCCAAAAAACAAATAGTTGAGAGAATATTTATACGGTATGCGCTTCACCAAAACTGCCTGCAAGATACATGCACGTCATAAGAAAGAAGTTAGGCCTCACCTTTTCAACAGTGCATGTTAGTCACTTATTCGAATTAGAAGCCTAATTATTGAGAAGCAGTTGCGTGGGCTGGCCCTGTAAATCAGATTTTAACACTATAAGATCCCTTCATTATAACAGTCTAACGATATGATTTGAATCATATCTCCTTAAAATAGGCAAATGCTTGACATGCTTGTATGTTGACTTAGCTAGGGGGTTAATCCAAGTTGTTATTTGCATACCAATATAGTTTACCTATATTTATTTTCTGCATATACCATTGCTTAAGTTCTGTAGAATGACTGACAAAGCTATGACTGAGAACACAAGAAAAATGCGACACGTAATAATAATTTGTGACAGAGGGTTAATTTGTTTTGAATTCCTGAATTTATATCCATAATGTATTCAAATCCCTAGCAGTTTACATTTTAATTTTGAGCACAGGAGGATTGAAAAACCAGAGTCCTATTCATGGGAAACACCATGAAAATCAGTGAGGCAACAACGAAATACCATAATTTGTGACAGTTGGACCACTTGCTTAATGGCTAGAAGGTCTGAAGATTATATAATGAGTTGTGATGACGAGTCAAAGAAGGTTACCCGGCTCTCCTTCTCTGGTCATCTCATGATCCATTGGAAGCAAAATCTCAAGTTCAGAACATGCAACATCCACTGGGACGCCGCCTGCTGCTAGCTCGCGTCCTGTTCGGATGTTTCGACCACGCTGCCGCTTCCCCAATGGCCTTCACCGACGCCTTCAGGCTGCCCTTTGCCACCATCCTCTCACCAGCTGTTTACGAGCTCCCATTCCTCGAAATAGGCTTTCGCCCCACTTTATAAATAAAGCCACCACTGTCATACAAGATCCAGATACAACACGACGAGCACAAAGACACACAACAACAGTCCGCCGGGGCAACAGCACAACACGCCCGTAAGAACTAGAAAAGCGATACAACCCCCATAGGAAGAGGCCACTCAGAGGCTAGACGACGTAGAAATGCGACGGGCCGCCGCAAGAAGATCCTCCAACATGTCGTCCAGGCGCTCCCTGTCCCGCTGTCTACACAGCGGGTACCACTGCTGCAACAAAGCCAAGAAAGAGAATAAGAAGTCAGAAGCACGTCGAGGCAGGATAAGCTCAATGACCAACTTATTACGCACAGTCCACAAGGTCCAGGTCAAGGCCGCGAACAATAACCAGAAGAGGCGCCTCCTCCTACCGGTGTTGTTCGCATGGGCCTCGATGAACTCCCCGAGGCCTGCCACTCAGGCCCCAGCGCCTCCTGGAGGAAGCACCAGAGGAAACGGGCCGCAGGGCAAGAGAACATTATGTGGGTCGTCGTCTCCGGGACCGCACACAATGGACAAAGCCCGTCGCCCGGCCCGTGCCTCTTCGCAACCTCCACCCCAGAGGGAAGGCGATCCCTAAGCAACTGCCAAAGAAACATCTTCGTCTTAAGCGGGATAGGCGCTTTAAAAAGAGGGGCCGTCCAAGGCAGCGAGGGACCCCTGAACAAGGCCCTATAGGCCGTCCGTACGGAGGAACGAGCCGAATGGCGACAAGCGCCAAGAGGGCGAGTCTAGTCCTACCGGCAGAGCGTCCGGGAGGAGGTTCCGCAGCAGAGTCAGGCTCAGGGCCTCTCCCTGGGTAAGACCGCGACGGAACAAAATATCCCAGCCCCCCTGGGCGGCGTCGGCGACAAGAATAGGGGGGTCGGCGCAAATGGCGAAGAGGTCCGGGAAGTCAAGGCAAATGGGGCGCTCACCCAGCCATGGGTCAAGCCAGAACATGGTCCCTCTATCATCGCCTATGGAGAGGGAAAGTCCCGCTCCAATCTCCTGCTTAATGTCCTCGAGGGCTCTCCAAAACTGAGATCCCTCCCGGCGGTCACAAGCAAGAAGTGGTCGGTCCCGTAGGTATTTAGCCTTAATTAACTTAAGCCACCCGACCAGATCCTCCTTCGGCCAAGCTTCTGTTATCCCGACCTCCTCTTTTCCCCTATGCTGCCAACGGTCGTCGCCGGCGTAAGATACTTCAAGATGTCGCTGCCAGAAAGACACGACACACCTGTCAAGCATTGACCTGGACCGCGCCAGCCACCACGACGTCCCCGACACCTCGCTGCAGATTGCCGGAATCGCCAGCGCCTAGCTTGTGGTTGGCCGACAACGGCATGAACATGCTGCCCCACCACCCTTCTGCTGATGCATCACACTTGTCGACGACGAAGTGGTGCGGGTGGTTCGGCATGTGCTCCACCACGGCCGTGGGCTCGCGTCCGCACCCTCCCGTCCGCTATCACCAGTCGCCACCGGCCGCCCAAGATTGGATTGTTCAATCCTTAATGGTTTATTTAAGCCTTAAGGTCTCGGTCGTGAACCATGTCGGACCGAACCTCGAGGAACGTAAATAGGAACAATGGTTGTGACAACTTGGTCCTATTTGCACTTGGCAAACTGCTCGCGTTCCTGTTTGTATCTCTTAGAGCATCTCCAGCCGTGTCCCCCAAAGCGTCCCCCAAACCGCGCTGGATTGAGCGTTTGGGGGACGTGTTTTGTTCGTGCCGCCTTTGGTGGACGTCGCTCCCCAGCCGCGTCCCTCAAACGCCTCCTTCAAATGAATATTGGTGCACGAAAATAAATGTTTTCATTCAATTTTGATTATATATTACAAAGTTTGAATGAAAACGGCTAGATTTCATCTAAACCTACACTACTGACCGCCCGGCAGTGCGTTCGACGGCCCCGCCCCGTCGTCGCCTCCCCTACGCCGCAGCTCCTCCTGCGCGCGCCTCCTCTCCTTGCGTTCGGCGGTGGCCAGACGGTGCCGCGCGTCCTCCTCCTCCGCCCTCCCCTGCTGGGCCGCCTGGAGGGAGAGCTCGACGGCGCGACGAATCTGCGCCTCTTCGCGGGCACGGGCGTCGTCCTGGAGCTTCTTCTCCGACTCGAAGGACTCGACGAGCGCGCGTTGCTGATCGGCCGTTTCGTCCGGGTGCGGCCCGTCGTCGTCGGACCACTCGAACTCGTCGTCGTCGTCGTCCTCCACCTCGGTCTCCTCCGCCTCGGCCTCCTCCTCCATTGGCGCCTCCTCCTCCACATCTGTTGGCGCCTCCATCATCGCCGCCGCCAACACGGCGTCCTCCGCCGCCAACTGGTCCGCCCGCCTCCCCCATAACGCCTTCAGCGCCGCCTCCCGCCGATGACGCTCCTCCGCCGCGCGCTGCCGCCGGTGCTCAATCGACTCCCGCCGCCGGCGCTCGATCGACTCCCGCCGATCTCGTGCAGGCGCATCCCGCTCGGCCGAGCCGGCGCCGGCGCTCGTCGGCCCACCGCTGCTCCATCTCCGCCCGGTACCAGCACCGTCGCGCCTCCCGTCTCGTCGAGGCGTCATACGCCGCAACGGTGGCGTCCCGCTCGCTCCCGCCACGCTGCCGCCGCCGCGGCCTCGCCGGCCAGCGGGGCCATGGGCGCAGAACGCCGCCGCATCCGCCGCCTGCGCCGCCTCCCGCTGCCGGCGGGCCTCGCCGCTGCATTGCCTCCCGCCGCCGCCGATGGTGTGCACGCCATCGCTCTTCCCGGCCGCTGCCGAGGGGTCGGTGTCGACCTGCGTTTCCGGGACCGCAAGTGGAGGGGACGGCGGTGGAGGAAGTGGCCAGCGCCGGGCGGTTCGCCATTGCTACCGGTGGTGGAGGAGACGGCGGTGGAGCGACGAGGGCTGTGTTTGTTGTCGGCGGGGTGTGGTGGCTACCGTTGAGCCGGGAGACCTTTTATAGACGCCGGCGTCGGGAAGAAAGCACGGGAACAGGCGAAAAGAGGCGGGAAGATCGCGCGGGAACGGGCGGTGGCATGCGAACGCCGGCGACGCGTGGAGGCTGCGCAGCACCGACGAGACGTCTCGCCTGCCCCTCCGTCGCCATTAAGGCAAAGATGCCGCCGTGTGTCACTGCGCGCGAATAACTTCCGTCGCGAGGTAGGCGACGGTTAGGTTAAAATTAACTGTGCCGCTGACGGGTCAGCCCCGCCACTCCCCGCCTCGCTTTTCGTTGTGTCCGGCGTGCCCGGTGCGTCCCCACACGGGGACGGGCTCGGGGCGCCGGACACCGTATGGGGGCGCGCCGGACAAAAATAGGCTTTGGGGACGCGGCTGGAATGGTTTTTTTATCCGGCGCACCTCAAATCCCTTTTGGGGACGCTTTGGGGAACGGCGGCTGGAGATGCTCTTAAAAGGTCATGGCCTGAATTAACATGTTGAAAGTTGACGACCCAAACTGCCAATTTCCAGGATTGGAAATCAAGGTTTAATTTGGACTACCTCTGCCAACCCTCTTTTTTTTATTTTATTTGGTGAGACGGACACGTATTACCCAGGCCAGGTCGGTTTGTGTACTCCCATATATATAGCCATACAAAAACAAGTCAGCCGTTCGCCGGCATTTCGAGAAAATCAATCTAGTGGAGATCGCCACCGACGCCGCCAAAGCCAAACTACGGAGGCGCGAGGACCGCATCGGCAAGCTCGGCGACGACGTGCTGGGCCACATCCTATCCTTCCTCCCGTCCCAGGAGGCCGCGCGTGCGGCCGCGCTCTCGACCCGGTGGCGCGACGTCTTCGCCACTGTCCACACCCTCTCGCTGGAGGAGCCGGAGATCCCCATCGCCGACGACAACGACGACGACAACTACTGCTACAGCCCCGAATACGGGCGGCCGCCCAAGGCCATGGACCCCGACCCGCCGACGCGATTCACGGCCACCGTCACCGCCGCCATCGTCGCCCGCCACCGCGGTCCGGCCGCCGCGCCGCCTCTGCGCGCGCTCCGCGTGGCCTTGAACGAATACAGAAGCCGCGATTTCCGCGCCGTGGACCAGTGCGTCTCCTACGCCATGAAGCAGGCCGGGCCCAGTCTCGCGCTCGACCTCTGCCTCCGCCGCGCTCCGCTCCAATGCGACGGCGCACCTTACAGGCAGCCCTGCTTCGCTGAAGCCTCCGTGATTGGCCAGAATCCCCAAACCAGTTGTGAGGTCAGCAGCGGCGATGCTGTCACGCTCAGCCCGGAGAAGGATCGCACCGTCGACGACGACGACGACGACGGAGATGACGCCGTCTCCTCCGAAGACGAGGGGGGTGAGCTGCCACCTGCAGCTGAGTACGCCGTTCCGAGGGGGCTGTTCGCCTGTGCCGTGCTGCGATCACTCCGCATTGGGCCCTGCAGGCTCTCCCCGCCGCACACAATCAGCCTGCCGTCTCTCCAGGAGCTTCTTCTCTCGGGCGTATCCGACGACGGGCAACAAGTGCAGAGGCTCATCTCCGCATGCCCGCGCCTCGCCGACCTCACGCTCGAAACCTGCCACACGGTGACCGGCCTCTCCCTCTTCGACACGCGCCTCCGCAGGCTCGCCGTCCGGTGCTGCCACAATCTGGCCACCGTCAGCCTGGACGTATCGGAGCTTGACGCATTTGAGTACCGCGGCGCCGTCCCTCGCAATCATCTCCTGGAAACGTACATAGTCAGCAGCGTGTCCGGCCGTTTGTTCACCGCACTGCCGTTGCTCAGTACGTGCACTATCGACATCTGCCGCCAGGAACCCATCTCCTCCTGGGAGGAGGTCGCCAACCTCAGCTGGTTCGTGCACAACCGCTTCCACTGCGCGAGGCACCTGCACCTCCGGTCTGCTCGCTTTGGCTTTGGCTCCGGCATCGGCGCTTTGCCAAGACAGTCGGCCTTCTTGGGCCTCCAACACCTCGAGCTGCAAGGGCACTTATTTCACCAAGACACCGCCACCATCGCCGCCGTCATGTATGGGATCCTCAGCCATGCTCCGAACCTGGAGGTGCTCTCGCTCATCTTCGAAACACAGCCTCCTCAGGTCAGCCATGCCCCGAACCTGTGCAATGAGAGGGTGTTCCTCGACGCGCACCACCTCGAGTACAACCAGTACAGCGTCATCAACGCGCCAAGCGCCATGATCACTTGCTTCACGTACAGCGTGAGCGAGATCAACTTCGTGCACTACCAAGGGGTGAAGCCCAGAGGACATTGGCCAAGTTCTTGCTCTCCAACGCTCCGCTTCTTGATCGACTGTTTTGCCAGTTCGCCGAGGGGCCCTTGTGGATCCAGACCCAGTTAATGCACGAGATGAAAGGTTGGGTGATGAACAATGAAGCTATTATGTTCCGTTGATGGAAATTGATCCTTAAGGCTGCTCATAGTGGGGAGTAACACAGAGTACTAAATCACGCGTTACTCCTCTATGTTATTACATCTATAGTGGGTAGTAGTACTAACATATGTGTGGTATCATGTAAGGTCATATTTATTAGGTTGTAGACTCATCTTATCTTGGGAAGTATGATGTTACGATAAGAAAGTTAGTTACATCTTAGTCCTTTTCTTCATTTATTGTCCCACTATGAGTCAGCTCATAGTGGAGAGTAGCTTAGACTAGTTACATATGTCATGTTACTAGTCTGAGTTACTACATCCATAATGGGTAATAACTTAGATGTGGTTTAATGCAATGTGTCATTAATTATATTGTAGACTCATATTGCTTTATGATGTGTGATATGGTAACATAGCTAGTTATCACATCACTTTCTTTTCATTATTATCATACCATATCACCAAAATACCTTGAAATATGTGATTTTACCACCTATGTTATCCCGACTATGAGTAGTCTGAGTAAATGGGAGCTACAAAAAATAAGACTTTGGAGTTGGTAACCAATTCTCTATAATTGTCTATTTTCCAAGTCTCTTCTTTCTTGTAGTCTTCCCATTTTCCCAAAACATATTCATTGATCTTTACGATGGGCTCGTTTGCGACTCCATAGCAGAAAATAAAAATAAAATCCTTAAGAGCATTGAAGAAATAAACAACTTATATTTTTTCACACGTGATTTGTATCCAAGATAGATGCACTTAACAACCTTTAGCTCGAGGCGCCCTAGGTTTTCGAACAGGCGCGGGAGCTCGGTCCGCTCGGCGGCGGTAACAACGGCGACGTCCTCGAGGTGGTGGTTCAGCTTCATCTCCTTGGCGTTGCTGAAGTTGTGAAGGAATTTCCAGAAGACCGCGCGTCCTAGATTCTTGTCTACGCTGTTACATCCAGGGAGCATATCATCGAAAATGTGCACGTCCACCCGTGCCAAATCTGGCGCGCGCGAGCTCGGCGAGATTTGCCGGAGAAACCCCCGTACGTGAAACACCGCAGCCTCGGGCGCGTCGATCTCCACGGGCGTGCGCCGGTCCGCGTCGAACTCGCCCTTCCCGTAGATGTACTTCTCTAGCAGTAGCGCCAGTAACCGACGGGCAGCGGAGGCGCAGCAAGCCCTGTTCTTCCACCTTGAGATTGACGGACTGGAGGTGTAAAGTGGTGAGCGCCGGCGCGGCGTCGATGAAGCTCTGGAGATGTTGGATCAGGAATCCGCAGGAGCTTAGACGAAGCGATCCTAGCATCAGGAATGTTAAGCTTCATGCACTAGCCACTTGAACCAAAAGTCCGAACTGATGAAAAGGACTAGGCAATCTACTTTATACATGTCAATAGGGAACACGCCGGCAGGCGGCTTGAATTTGAGGCCTTCACAACTAAGGCTGGACATATGGGCCGAGTTTTTGGTTCGGCCCGAGTTAAGCTCGGCCGCGTAAGACACAGCCTGAGCCGAGCCTGTTTTTTCGGACTGCAGCGGGCTAAAAGCTCGTCTGGCTCAGCCCGAGCCAGCCCGTTAGCTCGTGATATTTTTGTTTCAAATTAAGATGAGGCAATTGGGCTGTTGTGTGGCCCATGAGCGGTGGATACTGAATGTCATCCTGGTGAAATCCATCGATGACTAGGTTAGACACGAACCGCACGCATGATGGTTCCAGTTCTCCAACCCAAACAAGCGCCGCCGCACATGATGTCGCCGGCGCCGCTGCCGCGCATGATGTCGCCGCCGCCATAACTGCACACACGCTGCCGCCTCCTAGCACGGACCTACGCTGCCGCCTCCTAGCACGAACGTCCTACGCTGCCGCTTCTCCTAGCTAAGGATTCCGGCGCTGCCCATAGCTGATGGCCGCCGGACGCCCGCAACCACCCCCGGGTTGTCGTCGGCGTCGTGCGCGCCAGTCAACCAGCGTGCTAGAGCTCACCCCATCTTCTTCGCCAAATACTCACCGGCGCCTCCCCGGATTTTCTCTGCTGCCTCCGCCCGTAGCTCTGCCGTGGCTGGGGAAGATGAACCCACCCGTCAGTGACTAGCCACCCCAGGCTCGCGAGCTGCACCGAGCTGGACCGAGCAAACGCAAAGCTCAGGCCGAGCCCATTTTTCAAGCTTGTTGGCCTAACGAGCCGGACCGAGCCGAGCTCAAAAACAGCGAGCTGAATGACGGCTCGCACCGAGCCTGGCTCGAGCCAGCTCGCGTCTAATTACAACCGGCGAGTTCCAGCACGCGGAGGGTCTCCGACGGCAGAGAGAGGAAGCTGAGATCGTATAAGTATAACCCTGCGGACATCCCTACAATGGCGAGCCGCAGCTCCTCCACGCATCGCATTGCCGGGTGGGAGAGCAAGTCCGCGACCACGTCGATTCTTCTGTCCCTGCTCTTGGCGTGGTACAGGAACCTCTGCATCGAGTATTCGCTGTTGCCGCCCTCCACGCGGAAGGTGAGCCTCGTGACGGTGGCACTACTAGGAAAAAGCCTAGCCGTAAGATTGCTATCAGTGGCGCACACCTTTTTTGGTGCGCCACTACTAGTTAGCAGTGGCGCACCAAAAACTGGTGCTCCACTGATAAAAACATAGCAGTGGCGCACTAGTATACTGGTAGGCCACTACTAATTTTGGAACTGAATTATAGATAGATGTAGGGATACCAGTGGCGCACCACATATAGGTGCGCCATTGCTATTTAAATAGCAATGGCGCACCTATATGTGGTGCGCCACCTTGTTGCAAATTGCAATGGCGCAGTGGCATGCGGTGCGCCACTGTGCACGCGGGTTGGACACGAGTTTGTGTATCCTGACCCCCTCGACCAGTACAGCCACCACCAGTACACCCTCTACCAGCACACGCACTACGTCCCCTGTCCCCACCCACCACACATCTCCTCCGAAAATCCCCACACAGCTCCCAACTCATCCAACTCACACAGGCACGCACGCACGCACGAACTCCTCACTCCCCCTCTCATCGCCGTCTCCTCCCAGATCCACCTCCGCCATTCCGATCTCCTCCCCAGATCCACCTCCCATGCCCATGCCGGGCCCTACCTAGCCCCTGCACCCGCCCTTCCCCCCACCCCTAGAATGGGCCGCCCCAGGATGCTCAGCGCCGGCGGCGGCATCGACCCAATCGCCGAGGAGCCGCACCCGCCGCGCGCCGCCGCCACCTACCACGACCCCGACGCCCTCGCCTGCGCCATCTCCGCCGAGGCCAGCACGGTACTCGCCGTCATGCGCCGCAGCCTGCGCCACCCGCGCGCCGCCGCCGACCACCCGCTCGTCTCCTCCCTCAAATCCCTGCGCCGCCTCCCTCAGATCTTCACCATGCCGGCCTCCTCGCCTTCTTCCGAGTTTGTCCTCTGTGGATCCACTTTTCCTACCCTACGACCTCGTCGAGGTCGCGCGCCGTGCTGCCGCGGTTCGCGTCGACAATGGCCAGGCCTACTTCGTCGAGGAGATCCGCCGACAACGACCTCGTCGAGGACGCGCACGTCGGCCTGCCCGTGCGGGACAGAGGTCGTCACCGTGCCACCCTACTTCATGCAGCGCATCCCCTCGGCGACCTGCAGGAAGGAGGAGATGGCGGCGATGAACGCAGTGGCGGCGGTCTGCGATTAGAGCAACGCCACCGTCAAGCGCATGCTCCGGCGGTGGCCGGCGGTTGCAGGATCTGGCGGCTCCATCCGATGAAGGACCCGATTGCTTTTTTTATTTTTTGTAGGGTTTTAGTTGTAAAGTTAGGGATTTGTTTTCTTTTAAGGTTCTGTAATAACTCTGGTAATAATGGTCAAATCCCCCGAGTTAGGGACTTGTTTTCCTTTAAGGTTGTGTAATAAATGATGGTCAAATCCGCCGGCTGCCACATCCAGGCCCATGTGGTCCGTTTTTTATTTTTTTATTTTATTCAACGAGCAGTGGCGCACCCTAACTGTACTGCAGTGGCGCACATGTTATGTTAGCAGTGGCGCACATGTCATTGTTAGCAGTGACGCATCAGGGGGTGCGCCACAAGTGTTTGGATTACCAATGGCGCACCAGCAGTGCGCCACTGCTAATAGTTAGCAGTGGCGTGATGGTGCGCCACTGATAGCAAAAAGTGGTGCGCCACTGATTGCCTGTTTTCTAGTAGTGTGGCTTCGGAGGCAACGAGCGCCGCCTTGGCGGCAGAGACGAAAGCGTCGCGCCGCGACAACTGGGGGTCTTGGGCTTGGAGGAAGAAGACGCCGTTGTCTTTCTCCACGCGCATCTCGAGGTTGACGGCGCCCGAGGAGCGATAGAGCCCGCGCCACCGGGTCGAGAGCGCGCTGGTGGACGCGGCCTCCCTCAGGCCTTGTTTACTTCTCTCGTATTTTTGTTCCCAATAGGTATGGGGATGGGAGGGGATTTGGTGTTCACCCAATCCCCTCAAATACCCCTCCCCAAAAATACACTAGTATGATGTAGAGTTTTTGATTTAGGCAAAAAATGTGGGGATGAGAGGGGATGGGAGGGGATATCTCGGGATTATGTCGTTCAAAACCGGAGAAGTAAACGGACTAGTGGGGATTTTCTGGGATACGAAATAATCCCCTCCAATCCCCATAAATACCCTAGAAGTAAACAAGGCCTCAAGGGGGCGAAGTGGAGGACGCGAAGGAGGAGGTCGTCAGGAAGGGCCGAGAGGCGGTCGCAGCCGGCCATCGTTGAATTCTCGACGCGAGGCGAGGCGATCTGGATTCTGGACGCGATCGGAAATTTATAATCTGCAGCAGGCGATCATGGTGATCGATTAAGATTTCTTCTCGGAGTCGGTTTGAAGGCCGAATCGCTCGGTAGGCGAAGTAGATAGAGGAGAAGGTGGGCCTGAAGGCGGCCTTTGTTGGGTTGTCCGTTGACAAATCGAGTCCAAAGAAACTTTTGGGCTTGCCATTTGAGCGGAATGGACTTTTGTCTGTCCGATCATGCTATCGTGCCATGTCTGTTACAAAAAGCAGGTGAGAGGAGTGGCTCGATGGAAAGACTGCCTCATCCCGAATTCGCGATCAGCAGAAAAAGGAAGAGAGTGCTCAAAGATGTGGAGGATAGACGGGACAGAGATTTGCCGCAAATGGGCACCAGTGATCTCCATATTCAAAAAAAAAATGAAAATCATATTTCTAAGTTTCAAAAAATTCTGGAAAAAACATGATGTAGTCAGTAATGTATCTCACAAACGTGCAAATTTTCAATTGAAGATACTGTGTAGTTTGGGATACATCAGAATACTTAACATTTGAAACTGCGAATTTGCACGTTAAAGGGATATGTCATTAAATACTTTTAGAATTTTTTTTCATTATTTTTTCGAAAACATGTAAATATGAATTTTCGATTTTGTTTCTAATATGCCGAGAGCACTTGTGCTCGGGAGCAAAAATGACTTTTCGAGGATAGACGTCCCTTCAAAGATTAAAATATTTCTTCTGACTCGCGAAGCTATCTCTACCTACAAGGGATCTCTGACACCGGAGAAGCATGGTGGTGACGCCGGCATATACCATCTGTGCCAGGTAGACTCTTGGAGGCAATTTTTTGTTTGAATGCAACATGCGTGATGCGTGGTGTATCTAGGTTCTGTCAGAGGAGGACATTGTAGAGCACATCTCTCTGTCTAACGCGCGACAGTGGCTTTGTTCATCATAGAGTCAACGAAGGCAAAAGACCCCACTTGTATAGTTGTATACTAGTCATGCGAAAAGCGGTACACTAGGAGGTTTATCAAATGGCAGCAGACTCATTTGTCAATCAATTTCTATCTGACCTGACTGTCACAGCTGCTCAACTAGGGAAGTGGATACCTCGTCCTTCATATTGCACCAAGATTAATATGAATGCGGATGTTGCTAAACTGGCAGCGGAGCAGTTGGTATTGTTTGTTGCTCGGATACATGAGTTTTCCTGGGAGCATGGGCGATAGTTTTTTATGCCATAACTCATCTAGGATCTCTTGAAGATTTAGCCTGTAGGGAGGCCTTGGACATCGTTGATGGTCTTCTACTAGGCCACATCTGTCTGGCATCGGACTGTCTGGAGATCGTCCATTGTCTACACAAAGAGAACCTAGGTGTTTTCGAGAGCATTGTGACTGGAACAAAGAACATAGATCAACAAAGAGGAGGTACCTCCTTCAAGCAAGAGGACAGAGTCAAATATAGAAGCTCATCGCCTAGCGAGATTTGCATAGTCTCTTCTAATGGGAAGACATCTGTGGTTATTGGAGCCACTAGTAGGTCCAAACATGCCTCTAATCGTCAACTCTATTTGAATAGAGGCGTGTGAGTTCACAAAAAAGAAGCTACGGCATCGACACCAGCGTGCATGTAGCTGCCGAGTCGGCCCAGGTATCGGCTTTCTTCCCTTCAATTTTCTCTCTATTCTTTTTTTTGTTTTGCGTTTTTATTTGTTATTTTTCTTTGAAAATTGTTCAGATTTGAAAGTTTTAGGATTTTGCAAAAAAATCAGATTTGAAATTTCTCTGATTCAAAAACGTTTGGATTTGAAAAATGTTTAGATTCGAAAATTGTTCAGATTATGAAAGAAAAATGTTATGATCTTGGATTTTTTTTAAAATATTCAAATTTGGAGATTGTTCAAATTTTTAAAATTCTTATAAAAAATTCAAGTTTCAAATTGTTCAGACTTTTAAAATGAAAATGAAAACAAACGAACAAACATGCATATAAAAAAGGGTGTGGCTATTGCTCATTCGACTGAGAATTAATTTTGTTCTCGGTCATTATGTCATCAAATCTCAATTGCAACTCATATTGCAACTGATACCTAGCACGTCACTATTGCAACTGATACCTAGCACGTCACGATGCAAATCTAATAATGTAGAACTTGACTGAGCATGAACTTAGTTCTCATGTAGCTGAGAAGTAACAAATCCCTATAATAAAACACCAAACAAATTGAGATAAACCGGACTGAAAGGTTCTAGAACCTTTGCTAGAACTGAAAATACCAAAACACTAGGGATCCTAATGGGCTGGGCCGGTTAGAGATATTGGTAATATAGGGGTATGTATTGCGTTGTTAAATAGGTTCACTGCCTCTTTGCTAACAATGAAGGAGAAGCAGGCTGAACAAAATAGTTTTAGTAGAATTGCCAAGCTAAACTGAGAATTTAGGTAGAATCTACACGGGTATATATCACGATTGGGATTCAACTTGCAATTTATTCGATTTGTTCACCATAAGACACGAGATTGACGCTATGATCTCAAAAGGTCATTTTGGGAGGTTCTCAAAGGAAGTTCAAGTGAGCTGTAAATCCGTGAATGTCCTCTAATTTGAAACTAAGATTAGAGAAAAACTTCTGCGACTTTCTTTGCTTCACGCATTTGATTCAAACGGAAGAATAGCTCCATCAAAGGAAAACCTCCTGCCCTATACTTTTTCTCTACTTTTCCTACAAACCAAAGAGATCCTGCGATTTTTTAGAGGCGTACAATGTGCAACTAAGGGGTAAGTAAACCGATACTAGGTTTAAAGGCGTAGATATGGGAATATTTCACTCAATCCTCAAAATAATATTTCTTAGACTCATAAGTTCGAGAACCATCTACAAGGTTATTAAAAATAGACACAACACATATAAATATAAGTATGATATAATACAACATCCAAAGTGGTAATACTTAATATATGAAATAAGAGATCTTGTCTATTTAAGCTTTGTTAGACTAAGATGAAATTAGTTTAGTTTAGTGAAACATTTTCATACTGAACTTAAAAATATATGAAGATCTAAATTAAAAATACAATTTTACTTCGGTACTATGTATTAGCAAAACACACTATAAAACTACAACATCTGATATTTCATTCCATGAATGTATTATTACCAACGTAAAAATATAGTAATTTGTGGTCGAGAAGATAGAAAAATACTACACCCTCCATATGTAAAAGAAGTTTCTCAACTTCACCTAGATATTGATGTATATAGGCATATTTTAATTATAGATATATATAGCCATATCTAGAAAAAGTTAAGCAGCTTTTGTTTAGACGGAGGGAATAGCTAAAATTGCATGTCGATATTCACATGAACAACAAAATATATATGGTGAAAAAATGAGCCATCTCTAATTAAAACATTTTGTATATAGAAATAATGGCAATTTATTTAACTTTTCCTAGTCCAACTAACAATAAGATAGGCAGTAATAATAATATAATAATAGCTTGGCTATGAGATTAGTAGATTGGTTGAAATATCGAGAAAAACTGGGGCGTGTGTGTTTTTTGCACTCTAAAATTAGGTGTTTGTAAGAAAGTTGTTTTGTTATAACTCAAAGTCCACCATATTTCTACTTTGAGAATATTGAACACGCCACAAAAGAAGTTTGGGTAGGATATCTAAGTCTCTATATGATGTAAATTAAGAATATGTAGACTCGAAATATTTATCTACGTGGGAATAAAAAGTGTTATCTTCGCAATATTTGTATAGTCAAAAAATTAAGAAATAGACAAGATAATTTCCCTAGGACAAGAACGTGGTGGCTGCCTTAGGATATAGGGGCACACTTGAATTTTATAAAGTCAGCATAGACCCTTTAACAACATAAAAGGTAGTGCGAATGGTGTTCACTTATTATGTATCTTGTTCCGAGCTATCTTTAAGATTTTATGTACCTCTTCCAATTTGTCTTACTATTTTCCATTGATAGTTTGAGATTCTTTTTGAACATTATTCGCGCTTCTTTTCAGCACTAAAGAGCTCAGATTTTTATGGACTAATAAAAGTGTTTCAGTTACTGCTATTGACCATTAGTATTCTGGTTATTTTCTCTTAGTTAAGATTGTCCCCAACATTAACATTAGTGACTAAAAACTATAGACGTGTGTTAACTAATTTTCTTTAGAAAAAACTATGCATTTCAAGAAATGGGGAACAAAAAATAGTTTAGTGTTCTCTTTAAGCATCTCAACTTTAGCTTCTACCTGTTCGAATTATAGTGTTTTGGGCCAGCCATTAAAATATCCAATGATTTCTGGTGAAAATACCAAAGACCAATTTGACTCATTCATGTATGGCAAGAGGTGAAACGAAAGTTTGATCCTACATAAATCTAAAGGTATAAACGATGCCCCCCATAGGGGGTCTCCCCACGATTTGAGCATGTGAACCATTAGATTTTTACTGTGCTTGACCAATGTTCGATCTCAGCCGTTCGTTTCTGGCAGCAGCACACGCTAGCGAAAGACATGTACTGGCCGTTTTCTACCCGTATCTGGCTGCATTTGGGTCCTACTGTTCGGTGGGTCCACATATCAGTCGCTATGGCTCGTTTCGGGGTGGGTTCGCTCGTGGTAGCGTGCAAAATACTGCACGGAGAAAGAGCAGCCGAAACCCTACCTTACCCAATCGCCCGCACCCAGCTTCTCCCCAATCCCCTCTCGTCCTTCCATGCCGCGTCTGGCGGCGCCGCTCCGCCTCATAGCTGCCCACCCTTCTCCTTCTCCCACGCCCCATCTCCAACCGGGAAGAAACATGGCAGCGGCGGCGCCAAGCACGCGCCTGGGCGACAGAGCCAACAGCGCGCCTGGGCGACTGCGGCGGCGAGCGCGCGCCTGCAGATGGCGGCAGCGAAGGCCGCAGTGGGGGCGTAGGTACAATACCTATTAGACTATACGTACAACATCTACACAAGAGGAGAAGAATCGATCTTACCTTGCTTCTGTCGGGTCTCCTAGGTGTGAGATCGGGAAGTTCAGGGCTGCTGCAAAGTCACGGATGGTGGGAGGTGGCCGCTGCGATCTTGGTTGGAGACGGCGTCACTGTATCAGAGTTCGGACGCGGCGGCGCTGGCTCGAGTTCGTGGGAGGTCTGGGCGGGCTTGGACCGGGGCGCGAGGTGGCTGCGGGATCTAGCTCCAGGTGCGAGAGAGCGGAGGCGCTTGGTACGCTGGCGCTGGAGCTTCTCCACTGGATGCTAAAAGGTTCGTTTCAATCAGGATTTCTCGGTCACGGTGGTCGATTTGATCTGGCCGATTTGATCTAGCGTTTGACCATATGAATTTTCCATGTCATTCATTTGCCTTGCAGATTGTTTGTTGCGTCCAGTGTCTTCGTGGGAATAACATGGGCCGCCGCAGCGGTAGAGTTCAAATGGAACTTAGGTACCTAATCTTCTCTCTTTCCTATGATTCTATCTTAGTTTAATCCGCACAAATGTTCTATATACCTATGATTGTTGGGCAGAACCAGGAGATTGATCTCAAATTTGTTTCCTGCTCTTTCAATAACTTTTTTTGACAAATGTGAAGAACCAAAAAGTGGATTGTTTCCTCAAGTAATTCATGCAGTGCTTACGAATTATATTTATTTATATTACACATTTTATTTATCAGAAAAATTTATGCCTAACTTTTTTATTTGGTATATGTTGATATACAGGAGGACCTAGACAGCTGCCATCATAGTGAAGGATGAGGACGCCTGCCCGCCACCATGGATTTCGCCAGCTCGACCCCAGAGGTTATGTCTCTGTCCCATCATTTTCACCTCCGGCCGCATTGGTTCTGACCTGATTTGCCGCGTCACAGTCTGGATGCCGCCACCGTCATGAGATCAGTTGTTCGGGGCTGAACGTCGAAGGCGTTGTTGATCTCCAGGTTTGCCTCCCTCTCTGTGTTTTCATGTGCGTGTGTGTGTGTGTTGCCTAACAATACCCCTTCTTCCTCCAGCAGCTCAGAAGGTAGTTTGACCATGTTAGTAAGGATAAAAGGAAGGAGGGGCAATGCTGATGTAGCCTATGACCGCCCCACCAGGTATAGGTACCATGTGCTAGACTTATT
Organism: Lolium rigidum; assembly: GCF_022539505.1. Taxonomy (NCBI): domain Eukaryota; kingdom Viridiplantae; phylum Streptophyta; class Magnoliopsida; order Poales; family Poaceae; genus Lolium; species Lolium rigidum. Next base: position 224,199,934 of record NC_061510.1, on the reverse strand, counting down.
TCTTCAATTTTGCTTCAAATTTTGTATGACCTATGTTGGTCGCAGTTAGTTCATGCTTGCTTTGCATTATAGAGTTGTGGTAAAAAAATATGCCTAACCTTTTTATTTGGTATATGTTGATATACAGGAGGACCTAGACTGCTGTTGTCGTAGAGAAGGATGAGGACGCCTACCCGCCACCATGGATTTCGCTCGCTCGAACCCAGGGGTTATGTCTCTGTCCCATCACCTTCACCTCTGGCTACATTGGTTCTGACCTGATTTGCCGCGTCACAGCTGGATGCCGCCACTTTCATGAGATCAGGTGCTCGGGGCTGAACGTCGACGGCGCTGTTGATCTCTAGGTTTGCCTCCCTCTCTTTGTTTTTATGTGTGTGTGTGTGTGTGTTGTCTAACAATCCCCCTTCTTCCTCTAGCAGCCCAGAAGGTAGTTTGACCATGTTAGTAAGGATAAAAGGATGGAGCAGCAATACAAAATGAATTTTATCGTCGTTTTACAAAATGAACATTAACATGATCTTCAATTGTTCTTCAAATTTTATCGTCGTTTTACAAAAATGAACATTAACATGACCCCGTGGCAGCACTTCAAGGCCTAATATGTAGCATGTTACATCAATGCATGGAATATTCCATTTTGCCTATTTTTCTTGTCTGTACATTAGAGAGAACTTCATACATTTTATTGCTTCGTTGGTAGATTCCTTTTAGGTGAAAACAAAATGATACTCCCTCCGATTCATATTAATTGACTTCAATATAGATGTATCTAGAACTAAAATGTGTCTAGATACATCCACATTAGAGTCAATTAATATGGACCGGAGGGAGTATTTCATATTGTCAAAGTTCTGGATCAAAAACTCTAAGCTACACATTTTAGATTTATCATTTGTTGCTCATGCAGGAATGAGAGAACCGGGATGCAAATGCTACATGCAGCTTCTGTACCAAGCTTGAAGAAATTCAGAAATTAAGGAAGCATAAAAAATTCAAGATCTTTTACATCAGAATGTTGCTGCATGGTATACCCTTTGCCTTTTCATCACTATCAATTCTAATGAAACTTATATTTTGTATTGTCTTCAACTTTGATTTAACTAATCTTTAGAAAATTCCATCATGTCCAAATGACGTGTTAAGCCCAGAGTTTAAAACCTTAAAAACTGTAGTGATACTTATGACGCTCATGTTCTTATCAGTGCCCAGTTTCTTATTGTGTAATTTGGTGGTTTTTAGTTTGTACAGATTGGTAATGCGCAACAGCTACAAGAGGTTACAATTGTAGGTAATCACCTCTACTACTACTATGTGAAGAAGATTAATTATACATGTTCAATGTTGTACCTGCAAGGGAGGTCATCGAATTTTGATTAATCCCATTTACAACTGCAGATTACTCTGTTGGAAATACGCGCCCTCATGGCCCCTTCAGCGTGGCATTATCATTCCATGTCACCATGTCGTATGCACAGGTAACCGACTCAATCTTGTGGCCTGCTCCTCCTTGCATCAGTAGTCTTCAAACCTGTCATAGATTAGAGTGGTGGATTTGCAAATTTTCATTGGAGACTAGCCAATGAAGATGTATTGTCGTTTCTTGGATTTATTGTGATTTGAGGCATTATTCCCATTGATTGGTACTTTCCCCAAACTATTTCAGTATGATGCAGTCATGATGTGCTCAGATGACTATTTCCTTGTATTTTGTGTGTGTTGGTCTTGCTGTAGTGATGCAGTTGCTAATTTTTCCAAGAAAGCTAAAAGACCACTCTTAAATTCAATATTTCCCCATACTATCACCTTTAGGTATTTTTTGTCATCATAATTCATTTTCTTTGATGAATTTCGAAAAATTTCTCAAAATTTTCAGTAGATGTTTTCTCCTTTGTCACCATAATCCATTTGATTCTTAGAATTTTGAAGTGTTCAGCAATTCTCATTAAATATTATTATTTTTATCTTAATGTTTCATTTTCTTCTTACAGTTTAATGATCTTCCTTTTGGTTATCATAACCCGTTCTAAGTATTCTTTTGACTCATGCAAAAAAATTCGTTACTGATAATGAAACGAAATTTTCTAGAGGGAGCCTTCTGGTATGTGTCATACTATGTACATTTTTGTGTGCCTGGTGATTTCTGGAATGTTACCATATACATTGCTTGGTGAAGATGCTCCCTTGGCTGAGGCTTTTGCTGCTAAGAGGTTGAGATTTGTTACTGTGTTGAGCATTGGAGCTGTTGCTGATCTTACTACAACACTTCTTGTTGGTATGTATGTTCAGGTAACCTCTAATGTTATTATCTAGCACTAATATTTTCTTCTAAGTCATGTTGTTTAGGTGTATGTCACTGGTTTCCATATGGGGCCCATCAACATTTGAATTTGTTGAAATTTTCAGAGGCTATTTTGAGCAGTGCTGCCAGAAGATGCTGATCAGGAAGGAAGCAGAGCAACCAGGCGCGAGCGATGGTATCATCAGTGCTGCCTCATAGGTGATCCTGATGACCTGATCAAAATCTTATCAAGGTGTATTTAATTCTTCCACCGTAATTTGTTTTTGCTACCAATTTTAAGATACTAAACTATGGAAAGTTACTGCTGTTTCTTTTGCAGGTTGATTTTAAAAGGGTACAATATCCAGAAAAGAGGATTTTTTTTAGCTTGAAAAGACTATTCCATTGCACCATCGCTGGTCAATTATTACACTATATACCTTGCATGGAAAAATTGTCACGTTGCTGGATTTTGCTTCAAAAGCTCATTGAACGAAATAGTAGCAACCAAGAACACATACGTGAGCTGCTAGCTCTTAAATTGTTCAATATTCCAGTTTTGCTACCAAGTTCTGCTCGCCCTAGCTAGAAGCTTTGTTGAACGTTGTTTTTCATAGAGGTGAATCTCCGCTGTAGCTTGCTTCCTGACGACACCATCAAGGCCATGGCGAAGACAGACTGAGTTGGCGACATGTACCTTCTGCCGCCTGAATTCTGACCCAATAAAATATTAGAAGCTATATAATGCGCTAGAGATCGTAACACAGTGTGTACATATTACTATATGGAGAGGTTGAAATGCATATTTTCTTCGTGGCGGAATAGCGAGTAATAAGGATTGTACGCTCCATGATCTATAATTCGGGACAATCGGAATAAGCAATTCGAATGCATTTCAAAATTCGAAATAGAAATTTACATAATGGTTTCCTGCACACAAGTTTACTTTAGCTTTCATTATTAATTGCTTATGTCATATTACTCATCTTTGTACTTTGTTGTTGTTCAAACAAGAGTGAAACTCCACTCTGAATTTGGACTCTGTATTTACACTTGAAGTATCCATTAATCCTTTGAATCTCGCTAAACTTTGCTCCTTTTGTTAGTTCTGCCGTGTAACTTGGTCTCTATTATTTGTGATTTATGAAGATCAATATGCCTATATATTCGTCACATTATGACTTTTTAGCGCTTTCTCTTAATTTTACCGTCATCTGCTGTTTCAGGTGCTGCTTTATCAAGTCGATTCTTCCGCGCAAGACACGGAGGCCTTCATCGAGCTTCGCGGAAGCCTTCGCAGGTCAGATTTTGTTCATCGCTTGCTTGCTTATCATCCTCGAAACATTCCTGGCGCACCGCTAAATATAGTCCAGCAATGCAGCAACCAATTTCAACTCACACCCTTGAACACTTATCTGAGCATTTCCAGAAAGTAGAAACAAAAGTAAGCTATAGGTAAATATTCAATTGCATCATAGTAACATCACAGCACTGGTTTGTACCGATTTGTACCGATTTAATATATCTGAAGTCAGCGTCCTACAAAACTATATAGCTGATAAAAGCATATGGTATACAAGTCAGCATGCTGCTGGACAATATTTAACTCATCTTCTTTTAACTTTTACTTCAATCCATTTCAATCATAAACTTCTTAACATGTGTTCTGTATTTCTTAGAGTATTTATTCATATACATACTCCTAACTTCATGTTGCTCTACCTTTTTTCGTCGTTCTGCTTCATGATCAAATAATATTTTTATTTCCATAACAGCCTCCATGGAGACTGTAAAGATTCCAACAGATGAGCTTCTGGAAGCCATGCTAAAGAAGCTGGGTCTTCCATGTCCCAAGTACGACAACAAGCACGCTGGCGGAGGATGCTTTGAAGTAACCCTGACATTCTACCCTTCTTGGCATTATCTGCAATCTTCGCTTCCTCCGCAGTCAGTTAGTACCTTTCCAGTGAAGTCCTTGGCTTTACTTAATTCGACATGATTTTTATTTGGTTTGGTTGCAAGTATCTCACTATATTTTGTTTTGTGATTTTGTCTAACACATATTTTACCTGACAATGGTCGTTTTCTCTCAAAGTCAACCATTGCTCTTTTCTTTTCAGTTATCTCTTTACTGTTTGTTATTGTGAAACAAAGATTGGATGTGTGTCTATTCTTTTATGCTGCCTGCATTTTTGGAAAACAAATTTTATGGTTTGGTAAGTGTTTGCGAACAACTTAGATTCCCGGAGTAATGTGCAAGTCCATGAGAGTTTAGGAGGACTAATGAACAAAACTGGATTTGTTTTGTGCTTGCAGAAATAGAAGTCTGCGGGGTGGTTATCGAGGATGGCGAGTTCATGTGCAAGTGGATATTTGTGTTGAGCGGGACCAGGAACGCCAAGTGCATCTTTGTTGCTGAGCACATCAAGGAATCTGTATATCAGTCAGCTAATATTCAGCCTTCATATACATAACAGCGCTGCATTAGCCTTCTGTGCATTCATCGTCGAACAGTATACAAATATTTATCTTCTTTCCCCAGAAGAAAAAGGGCACCTTTCAGCGTTCTAGGTTTCTGCTGAAGGCGCTACATCTGCTGCGGGGTGATTACTTGTCAAAGATGGCAACTACATGGGTGGACCAAACTGCACATTCTTTAGTTATGGTGAATGCAACTATCTAACCATTTCAAGGATGTGTTAAAAGCAGGCTCAGTTTATGCTATAGAATTCTTCATGGATAAAGGAGATTATGACCTAGCCAAAAATAGCTTGCCACCGTTTTATGATACATTAATGCTAACTGTAATATACTCTTTTATCCTAATATAAGACCTAGATATAAGAAAATTATTGGTGTCCTGCATTTTTTTAGTGTTTTATAAAATAAAAACTGATATGAAGTCATGGGATCATGGGATCGTGCGCCAAGGAGTGCACTTGTGATGAGCTGCATCTATATTGTGTTGGTTACCTTTGCTGCCGTATTTCTTTGCATATAACTTCTACCCCACTCACAAAACTAAAAAAAAGACTTCTACCCCTACTGTGTGCATAACACAGCCCTGACTTATTTCCCGTAGAAAACATATGTACCTAAAATATTATTTATCGATATATGTTATGTTTCAAACTGGCTCGCGAGTAGCTACTCATATTTTCATGTTTTCTTTGCGTCTGTACGTAAAGTCAGACTTTTGTTTGCCTGCGTTTGGTTTATTTTTTGTTAGTTAGTAAGCTCACGTGAGTTAACAAATATTTATGGAGATCCTACTAGAACTAAAATTACCTCTTAGGGTCTGTCTACAGATCATTTAAACTTTGTTCTCTTGATGCGCTTGAAAATAAACCAGTACAAAACGTATAACGATTTTTTGAACTTATTTCTATTGTCGTTTTATAAAATGTAAATCAACGCAAATTTTACGGGGTCGTGCGCCAAGGCGCACATCTAAATCTAGTAGTTTATAAGGAGTTGGACCTCCTCCTTATAAGGGTCGCTCTTTCCCATATTGTATGAGCATGAGAAAAGGATACTTACTTGCATGCTCCTCCTCCGCATCCCACTGGTCTCGTCACGACGTGCGTCGGTTTTTGGAAATGAGTCGAACTAAGAAACCATCTATGCAACGTGTACGAGTTGCCTTTCTTTTTTAATGCATGTTTGCAGAAGCTAGATGGTTTTTCAATCTGCAGTTGAGGATGAAAGGATCAATCTGATTCGTTCAACTCACCGGCTTTCCTATGATCATTCATTTCGCCTCCGCTATCTATAAAGAGGCTGCTCCTCGCCCAGGTTGTATACCTTGTGTCGCCATCCATATCTTCCCTTGTCCCATCTTTCGGCGTACACCGCAGGATAGGACGGTAGCTAGTCCTCTGGAACCCCACCTCTCATCGATCTATATAGGCGAGGAGCGGTCGGATTTTTGGGGAGCGTGCTTGCGCAAATACTAGCAACACCTCGTCGGGGAAGTTTTTTTCTTCACGGCAACTTCTTTCCAAACGTCAACAACATCTTCAACGACATGGCTAACGAAACCAACACAAACGCAAAATGTCCGCATCATGTGTGATTTTGTCCTCTCCCTTCGAGATCATGCTACTGTTAATTGTTCTAGCAACCGGATTAGATGCGAAATGTTTTTATTCTATTTAGACGACTTAACATGTTCATCTACTTTATCAGTTCGCATGATTGTATCATTCTAGTTGGCATAGCATGCCGTGCCGTACTACCTAAGTTGCTCTCACTATGTGTAGTCTAATTAAGCTACGGCGTGCCTGGATGGCCTGAGACTTGCTGCTACCTGCGCTCACCACCCTGTGGCGATGGAATCTGATGCTGCTAAGGGCATCTCCAACCGCGTAACCCAAACGGACGCGTTGGGCCGTCCGTTTTGGGCCGTTTGGGTCGCCGCCCGGACACGCGGACAGCGCCCCGCGTCCGCATGTCCGTTTGGGTCGCGCGCTGCGTCCAACGCGTGGACGTATCGCATAGGGTCAATTTAAACGAAATTTGAACAAAATGCGAATTTAAACGAAATTTCATTGAACATATGCCCTATTTTGGGCAAATTTGTACATAGCCCTATTTTGGGCAAATAAAACTAACAAAAGGAGCCCCTATATGGGCTTTTAAATTTAAACTAATATAGAAAACCCTCTATTAGGGTTAGGTCGGCGGCGTGGTGGCCGCCGGTGCGCCGCCTAGCCCATGTGGGCGTCGTCGGCGACGTCGTCGTCTTCCACCCCGGGCGGCGATGCGCTGTTGTGGCTGGACCGCGCCGGGGACTCCGGCCACGGAGACCACAGGGCCTCCTCCCACGGCGAGTGGGGGTCCGGAGCCACCCGAGGCTGCGGCGGCGCACGGAGCAGCGCCTCCTCCCTGAGGCGTTGCTGCCTCTCCTGCCAGGCGCGGCGCCTGGCCTCCTGGCGCCGCCGCCTGTCCTTCTGCCGCCGCTGCTCCTAGCGGCGGTCCTCGTCGGCACGGCGCCTGGCCTCCTCCCGCCGCGCTGCCTCCTCCTCCTCCCGTACCGCCTGGCGGGCCTGGGCGTAGAGCTCCCAGCCCTCCGCCTCCTCGACCTCCCGCCGGGCCGCTTCCTCCATCTCGGAGGTGCGAATGGCCGCATGGAGGTGCGGCCATTTCGCCTCCTCCTCCGCCGCCGAGATCATCAGGGCGGCGCGGAGGTCCGGGTCCTCCTCCGAGGACTCCGGCTTCGGCTCGAGGAGGAGAGGCGGCGGTTGCGGCAATGCCGCACCGCCGCGGGTGGCCTCTCCGATGTGGAGGCCGCACTGGTTTCCTCCCGATGGCCGCAACGCCGGCGGACGACGGCGGCTGCTGCTCGCCTCGTCGTCGTTCGCTCCGGGAGCGAACCGTCGCTTCGGGGCCATGGCGGCGGTTTTGCTCGGGGAGTGGAGTGGGGACTGGAGTGGAGGGCCAGATCCCCTCCAGTCCCCATTTAATAGTCTCCCTGGTCACCGACAGGTGGGCCCAAGGGAGACGAGGCGACCAGCGCGCGGACGCGAGCGGACGGCGCGTGCCATCCGCGGCCACGCAAACCTAGCCCAGATTTGGGCCGGGTTTGCGTCGTTCCGGACGCCGCGGCCGTCCGCTTTTGCGGTGCGTCCCCGCGCTGGGCCGTGTTTTTGTCCGGCTCGACCGAAACGGACGCGGGGGCGCGGTTTAGGTCGCGCGGTTGGAGATGACCTAATGTCGCAACTTCGATTCAGAGCCAGAGGCAAAACTTCTCGGAGCACAACTTTTTACGCCAGGAGATCAGGGCCGTACCCTTTAATGTCTTTGTGGCCGTAATGGAATTGTATTTTTCAAGCTGGAAAAAAAACTCCGCAAGTACGATGTACTGGTTCAGTTCAGGTTCAGCTACGCAAAGCGAACAGACACGGAAAAGATGCGCAAATTTTGAGTACGCAAAAGCGGTTCGGGCGAAGCTCGAAACCATCTCGGATTCGTACTACGCGGGGATGATATAAGGCCATGAACCATGATCACTGACATGCATATTCCTCGCTTCCTGACCTCTCCAGCGAGCGTGTCCCCGACGCAACATCTCGTTCGCCGTAGCTGACCGACCAATCTCCAGGGAAGGAGATCGATGGCGGTGTACTACCGGTACAGGAGCGGCGTCGACACGTTCTCCCTGCCCGTCGCGGCGCCTTCCGTCTCCGTCGCCGAGCTGAAGCGCCTGATCATGGGAACCAGCCGCCACGGCCACGGCCGGACACGCGGACGGGGTCCCCGGGAGGGCATCGCCATCTCCGACGCGCAGACCGGCGAGGAGTACGCGGATGACAACGCCTTGGTCCTGCGCAACTCGACGGTGGTGGTGCGCCGAGTCGCCGGGCCTCCGGCCGGTACCATCGTGGAACCATCTACCCAACGCCCCAAGACGAACCAAGACTCATCGTCGGATTCTGCTGCCTCCACGTCGAGCGCGTCGGCGGGAGCCGAGGACGACGACGAGGCCAAGGCCATCAGCGCGGTGATCAACGCCGCGGAACTCAAGTGGGAAGGGCCGTCTCACTACGGTCACCGTGGCCCTGTGCGGGCGCCGCCGGCCGGGTACGTGTGCCACAGGTGCCGCGTCCCGGGACACCTCATCCAGCACTGCCCCACCAATGGCGACCCACGATTCGACTTCGGAAAGGCCAGGACGGTAGTTCCCCAAGTGCAGGCCGACGACAACGATGACGACGACGGCGTCCCGGCGGATCTGTACTGCAAGATCTGCAAGAATGTGATGGCGGACGCGGTGATGACGAGCAAGTGCTGCTTCAGCAGCTTCTGCGACCGGTGCATCCGAGCGCACATCGTCGCCAACTCCAAGTGCGCGTGCGGGGCACGCGCGCGCGCCGACGACCTGATCCCCAACCCGACGCTGCGCACCACCATCTCCAACATCCTCGCCGCCAGGGCCACCAGCGGCTCGTGTGGAAGAACGGAGAAGCAGAGAAGCTCCGTCGGCAGCAACGCGGAGACTCAGAGTCCGGCGGCCTCGCGACACAGCCACGCATCTTCCAAGAAGGGCGCCTCCTCGGAGCACAGCGACGGAAGCGAATACTCCACGTCGGCTCCGGCGGCGACGCATGAGCCAAGAAAGAAGGAGCGAGAGACGACGGACACAGCCGGAGCGCGCGCCGCCAACCATGCCGATCATCAATACGGCTGCCACGACGTTCCTCCGTTCCCTCCGGCATGCTACAATCCTTTCTTTCCGTGGTCAGCCGATCCTTCCATGTACTACGGGTACGGCTACGGCGGCATGCCTTACGCTTACGGTGGAGGTTACCCGATGGGCCCGCACCATGTCGACGCCATGGGCAACATGGAAGCTTCGTATGGCTACCACGGCGAACGCCACGACGGCAGGAAGAGGACGGCATGGGACGATCAGAGGCAGCAGGACCGGAGTTTCAAGAGAAGGTGCGGCGGAAGCAGATCACAAGTCGCTCTAGTTCTGACGTAACGCACTGAAGCTGCCTGCTCTGGTGGCCAATGCTGGTAGTCTGCTAGGATTTGATGATTTTTGTAGTTATTAGAAAATCTTGCAATGTAACTAGTGTATTATGTAGTATGATTCAAAGACCTCGATGCCTACGAGTGTACTTGAATTTGCAGCTACTGTCTTCCACTCTTCCCCTTGTCAATAAAAGGAACTTGTGTGTGTCCCTTGAATTCCAATCTGACAATAAGGAATCCATGCTGTAGTACATGTAGCAACCCAACAGGAAAACAACCGGAATAAGAGATCCATGCTGTAACCAGTGGATTATGATTCAAATAGCTGGGTGCCTACTAGTGTTGTTTCATGTGTGTACCTGGGCATTTGCAGCTTCTGTCTTCTGCTCTTCCCTTGTCAATAAAATGAATTCATGTCTCATGAATTCCATCCTGCCAGTGCCAATAAAGGATCCATAGTGTAGCTTCCGAAAGTTGAAATCTACTCTTCAAAGTGACGAATTTATTTTTACGTTTGAAAATTCCGGATGTTCAGAATTTGGAATGTTGGAGCACACCTAACCATATAGCAAGCTAGTTAGCAGGAAACAATAACATCGGCATGAATCTGACAAACCTGTTCACATTTAAAAATTCTTATGATCATCATCAATCCATTGGACACAACCATCAGATATCCAAACCAACACATACGTACACAGTACGTATGTGTGCATCATCAATCAGGGGTGGACTGAGTGCGCGCGTAGCAAATACGTATCAAGCTAGTCAGCACGAAACAATAACATTGCCGTGAGTCTGACAAACTTGTTCACAGTTACAAATTCTTCTGATCATCATTAATACAGTACTTCAGACACAAACCAACAATCAACCGAACCAACACATATATACACACAGCACACACTATTATACATAATGACGCCATGGTGGGAGCTGCAGCTCATTTCTCCGGCTTTCCGCCGGCGCCGAAGCCCTTCCTGCGCGCCTCGATGAAGTTTGATGACTTCTCATTGATGTTGGACGGCACCCTCAGGTTGGCCGACGGCATCCTCGGCCGGAGTCCCCACCTCAGCGGCGGCCTCGGGACCGGCTCCTCAACGCCGGCGCCGCTTACTGACGACGCTTGCCGCTTCTTTGACAGCGACTTCTTCGCCTTCTCCTTGTCGCCGGCGGGCTCCTCCTTTATGGTCACCGACTTCCTCACCTTCTTCCCCTGTACTGCCGGCGCCGCCGCCAGGCTCGTTTCCGTCGCCGCCGCCAAGCTCGCTTCCGTCGCCGCCACCTTGCGACTAGCTTCCGCCACAGCCTCCTTATGCTGATCACTTGTTCTCGCATCAGCACTCCCCCCTTCTAGGATGGTTGCAGGGAGGCTCCTGTGCTCTTCCTCCTCGCGGTTGAACTTGCAGTCGGCCTTCTCGATCTTCACCGCAAACTCGTCCTCTTCATCCTCTGCATGGCTCTTATGATCGCCGTCATTTCTTGGCCCCTGGGCGATGTTCTTCTGCCTGTTAATCGACAGGTTCTTGGCCAGGAACGTCAGGAATCGGTCACACATGCCGACGGCCCTTGCCGAATCGTCGCCCCCATCCACACCTTTCTCCATTGGAAGCACAAGCGTGCTCTGTGTTTGATTCTTGAGATGCAAATATGGTGGAACAAACTTTATAGACGCACTTCAGTGGATAAGGAAGGGACAAGGTAGCCCAAAGTGCAAGAGATGGGAATCCATTCCTTGCCGCTGGGATGATGTTCCTGGTGGAAATGGATGTTGGAGAAAGATGGAGAAACAAAGGTTCTTTGCTTCCTGATCACAGGCAAAGATTCTGGCTTCACTTTTATCCTTGTGCTTTATTATTCCAGATGCCACAGGAAGCAAATCCATTTGAAATTGGAATATCACTATCCGAAGCAATTCCAAGCGTGACAAAAGAGATGTACTCTCTTGCAAGGTATCTTACTAAAAAAACTGATAGAGGCAGACAGATAAGGGTTTAAATTTCTATTTCAAATTTTGCTTCAAGATAGGCCAGTAAAGAAGTAACAACTGCAGCAAAAAGGTTTGTTTCTACATCACTAGAATCATACACATATTCAAGGGAACAATTCACCAGTTCAATTTTATTTGGTTCACCACTATGAATTATACAATTGATACAACATCTAATTTGGTTCAACAATTTTGGGTTTCATACAACAACTTTTCTGGAGATTATGTAAGGTATGAAGTGTAGCTGCTTTGTAAAAACTAAATAACAAAGAAGTTTTATACAACACAACGTTTTTTCGTTTGAGGCTAAAGCCCAGTGCAGAGAAAGGATAAGATGGGTCCTGCCCTCCGCCGCGTTCTCTCGCTGACCTTTGTCTCCTCAACGAGGAGCTTCTTCAGCCTAGGGCAGCTCGAGACGACAGTCGCTACCCCAGTGCTGGTCACTCGCTTACAGTACACCAACTGACATGTCTGCAGTTGCAAGCAACCCCTGACGAGGTGTCCCAGACCAACATCAGTCGCCCCTGGGCAGTGCGAGAGTGCAATGTCCTTAAGCTGGGGGCAACCTTCACCAATCTCTGCTAGCCCCATGTCCCCTATCAGCTGCAGTTTTGAGGGAAATCATCAAGAAGGATAGCAGAACTTGAATGCTACTTACTATTGGGATAATCCAAAATGGACCTCACCACTTCTTATAAAAAAACACAATCTAGCAAGATTAGCGCCAAATTCCTTTGTAGTGCAGGTTCCAGCTAAGAGGCTTACATTTTTAATACTCCTTTGTTGTACCTATACTTATTGAACGATGCTAATGATCCCTTGCGTACAAGGCAACTAGACTTACTGAGATTGCTGTTGATCCCTTGCATGCAAGGCAGTTAGTAGTCAAGTGTAAGATTTCCATGTTAGTGATGCAGAAGAATTCATCTCATGACAATACTTCATTTTTCTTTTGGCGACCAGCATAGTTCATGTTTGAACAGCCCATATTGGTATCTCGCCTTGTTTTACTGAGGTACAAAAATCATTTTTATATTTGTTATGTTCCACTATTTTAAATATATGGATATAACTGATAAATCCAACTGCTATGAACACAATGTACTCTTATAAAGTTTCAAAGTTTCCTATATATCAGAATCTGGATCTGAGACTGAACTCTGAGTTGTATCCAGTCGCTATGAGTTCTTTGGGTAAGAAATAAGAATGAAAATACATTTAATTCGAACTCATAACGGGCTGTGCTAAGGAAACTAGTTAACCTCCATGAAAGACCATGTATAGGATCAAAACAAGAGGAGCAAGTTTTCTCTTAGCTGAAATCAAGCTAAAGACAGTTTTGGATAGTTTCCGGGACTTGGTTTGGACAAACACAATTGAACTAGAGGCCATTTTCATTCCAAATTATTGAATGATTGATAGTACAGTAAATTGAGTGTCATAAGTATGTACCGGGAGAACACTTATATCCAGAAAGAGAATATCAGGGCATCCTCTTGCAATGAAAGTCAGTCCTTTATCAGTGATTAATTGGCATCCACACAAATTTAACTTTTCAAGAGAGCAACCATCAGCAATGGCAGCTAGCCCTGCATCAGATACCCTGAAAAGAAAGTTGGGAAGAAATCACAAACTGAGATGTCAACATATCATCAAAGAGATGTACTTCAGTACAGGAACAATATACATCGGCAAGAGAAATAAAAATGATAGGATAAATGTGTGACAGTATTTACCTCTCACAAAATTGTAGCGATAACTCTTTAAGTGACTTACAATTCTCGGCAACTGATATCAATGCTTTGTCTCCTATCTTCATACAAACAACAAAACACATATCAGTTCTGGATTTCAAAAGGTGCATGTAACTAGATGATGATGCTCCATCTAAGCACATCCTATTTCATACTTAAGAAGCAACAAATTGCGTAGAAAGTAGAAACCGGAAAACCATGCGAAGTTCTAGGTTAAACAGAAAGAACACATAAACTAAGCATACGCAAAAAGTTCTAATCTGTCTCCATATACGCAGTAAGTCGATGCAAACTTGGAACTTACCTCATAACCACGCCGAATGGAAATTTCTGTCAAGTTCTTACAGCCTTGAGCTATATGGCACATAGCATCATCACCTATTTTTGAACAGTCAACTAAATAAAGCGATCGGAGAAGGGAGCAGCCTCTACCAAGCTCCAGAAATGCACTATCCCGGACCCTTGGGCAGTAAATCAGAGAGAGTTCCAAAAGGCCCCTGCTTTCATAAGACGAAAAAAGCATGTAATCATTACCACACACACAAAAAAAAAATACATAGCTAAGAAGTGCAGGTAAGCTAACACTAACATAGTAATGTGAAAGAGTTACTTTACGCACAGTTGCATACTAGGATTGCCCATACATTTCTTGTAAAGTTATAATACAAAACCAACTTATTATTACATGGACATGGATCCAGTTTTCTAACATATTCCTTTTAAAAGTCAATTATTCTACCATACTAATTCACTTACTTGAGCTGCAACACACTTGATTAATATACGATAATCAATCTACATAAATCATAAATGTCAAATGAAGGAAGAACATACGGGCACCACCGTCCAATGTGCTCCAGTGCAGCAGTATCCATATTCTGACAACCGTTGATCTTTAGACGTGCTATTTTCTTGCAGCTGCGTGCTACAAATTCAAGGCTTTTATCAGTTAGTAACATGCAATCATTGAGAGCAAGATCAGTAAGATTCTTGCACCCTTTAGCGATGGAAGAAAGGCTCCTGCAAATGCAAAAGGAGGTCAGAAAATCATTAAGAGAACTACAAAACTAACAAAAGAAGCACAAGTTGGAACAACGAGAATTTAGAGATGGTCAATAAATTCAATTGAGAAATCATAATTCAATGGGAAACAACAGATGTGTCCTCCTAACATCCTAGTGAAGTAAGTTTCGCAATGCCCACTATGTTACATCGAATTGAGAATCATATAAAGGATATCAAATATCTTTGCCCTAGCATAGAAAGTCCAAATAAAAATTTAATAACAAACAAACAAACAAGCATACGCTACAAAAGTGGAGGTTGTGCTTCAACAGATTAGACTAAAATTACACTCAGTACCTGTCTGTGAATCTTTCAAAGTTATTTAGCGATAAGCTTTCTAATAACGAACAGTATGAACCAATAGCTTCTAGGGCCTCATCGCCAGCACCAATGCATTGCAGCTTCAAAGTTTTCAACAAGCGGCATCCTTTAGCAACAGATATGACTCCTTCATTTTTAACATGTTCTGCTTCCAGAGACAGGAACTCAAGGTTAGGACAGTGGGATCCAACAGCACGCAAAGATGCATCAGTCATCCAAGCACAAGTAGCAACACCCAGAGAAACCAGTGATTGTCCACAGTTTTTTACTAGGCCAATCAAGCCTTCATCCGTCGCGCCTTCGACAAAGCGCAGGTTCAAATTGTTAAGTAACTTGCAGCCTTCCCCAATAGCAACAAGTCCTGGATCTCCAATATAGCAAGCCTGCACGTTTTATCCAAAAGTAGGTAATGACTACTGAGACTGCTCAAGAAAAGTTATATATATATCTGGTCTACAAAATTGTGGAGGGAACTATTCCAGTATATAAATATATGTACCGCAAATTTATAAAGCAGAAGTGTTTTCCTCTGATTAACTAAAAGCCATGATCACTCACTGTCCATTCTCAGATAATGTTACATTCAATTGACCACAATGCTTGTAAACTCTATGTTGGGAATTGACCATTTATACAGTGGACTACATAGAGGCTGATGTTCTAAGTCTTATTATGAATACACATGATAGAACAGAGAGCTCATGAAGTCAATAACAGACCAAAAGATGCAGAACAGAAAGCACAACATTTACCTGGATATCCAAAGAAGTCAGTTTCTTGCAGTTCTCTGCTATTCTCACCAAGCCTGTGGAAGATATGGCGGAGCACCATACTAGGCTTAGTTTTTCAAGCCCTTTGCAACCTCTGGCTAGACTAGTTAGGCCAACATCAGTCAAACAAGTGCTCTGTATCCCATCAGCACCGGTTGTCAGGTTGGATCGGGGTGGCGATATAAACCTTGCAAAGCGTGGCATCCGGTAGATCCTTGTACGGCGCCCAGATGGGTTGGTGCTAATCCCCTGCATCCAAAATCAGAGTTGGGATTTTAGTGTATCCTTCATATTTTGCAGCATTGCTAGTCAGTGGAGTAATGTTGTCCGTTGTAACGATCGCAATGCATAACCCGTTCATGCTACAATTTCCAGCAATGTAGTCAAGCTATGGAAATGCAAGTCAAAACCAAAAGCCTAAAAATTTCACAGCTATTTTTTCCAAAATAGAGTTCTTTAGCATGTTTGATCTGATATGTAACCGCAAGGGGCGAGAATTCCAACGATACGCGTACGGACGCGCCACAAGGGGCACCTCCGGCAATCAGATCGAGGGTACTCACGGGGCGGCGCGATCTAGGAACGGTGCCGGCGGCAGCGCCGGTATCAGCCGAGAGGCGCTCGTCGATGGAGACGTCAACGAGCGCGGGGAACCGCTCCGCGAAGAGGCCAACGACCTCGTCCGCGTGGGCGCCGGAGGCCGGGAGCCTGGCGGAGCGGCGCGTGGCGCGCTCGAGGGCGCGCCAGCGGGTGCAGACGAGGGCGCATGCGTCGAGGTCGCGCTTGTCGGTGCCGACGCGGCGGAGCACTTCCTCCAGGAGGTCCTGCGGGAGGAGGAGGTTTATGAGGTCGGAGCCCCTCATCTCATCGCCGCCGTCGCTGCCGGAGAAAAGAGCGGCGGTGGAGAGATGTGAATTTCGGACAAGTTGGAGGGTACGCCGTAGGTGAATGTATGCGTACAAGTAGGTGGGTTCCCTTCCCGGGATTTGGCAATATATGCGCTATCTGTAGTTAAAAATAGTTTGTGTAGAGGAAATATCAATCAGCTGGTTTGCCCGAGTGGTTAAGGGGGAAGACTTAAGATCTTCTGCACATAAGTGCGCGTGGGTTCGAACCCCACAGCCAGCAATCTTTTTCCGACTTTTTAATTTTTTGTTGGAACTTGATGATCCTCAAACATTAATTTTTTCGTGGACATTGAAGAAACAAAGGTGAATGGGGGCATACTCGCTTGAATCATTTTCGTAGACACTGAAGAAACAAAGGTGAATGGGGGCATACTCGCTTGAATCATTTTCGTAGACACTGAAGAAACAAAGGTGAATGGGGGCATACTCGCTTGAATCAAGAGAAGTATTTTTCGTGCAAGGGTTGCCAGGTTATGGTCTGATAACATTGAGGTAAGATATCATATTTTCTGCGCTAGGAGTAAACATGTTGAGGCTCATTACCACTTTGTGCGAGAAAGGGTAGCAAATAAATTATTGGACATTCGGTTTGTTCCCCTACATATGATCATGTTGTGAACGGTTCACTAAACCTATAGCATGGCTACAACTCAAAAACATCTTAACTTGGTGTAGTGTTAGAACTCGTTATTCTAGTTCAATGGAATGTGAGCTGCAGTAGATAGATATGATATTATCTTTCTAATATTTTGTGTTCTCCAAGTTGTGGTCTAACATGTGTAACAAACCTCTTAGTAGGTTGTGTAGACGGATGTAAATACAGACGAACATGAGACCAAAGGGTATCGCTTCGACCATAGAAAATTTTCACCTTGGTCGTCGTTTGCAGTGAAGTGGGAGTCTTTGGACCAAGCTAGGGCGATGGTTGATGATGATGACTTTTTTGAAACGGATGGTGATCATGACGATGATCGAAGGATTCTCCTTTTGGCCTTATATGTGGAATCTATGTTGGTAGCCAGGTCAACCTTTGCCTTATGTGATGTCATGTTCCATGACAGTACCGTAATGATTTTTTTCCCAATGTTTTGATAATTACTTGGGCATTATTCTTCCTAGTCAATGCGATGGCAAAAGCTTTCTCCTTTATTTTAGAAGAAAATTCAAACTTGGGAGTCAAGGGGCAAGTGTTAGATGACATGTAACGCAGATGCAGGGGTGCGGAGTGTAAGATCAGGTAGATTTCGATCTACTCGGATAACCAAGTTTGGTTTATTTCATATGTATATATAGGAGGATTACATGAGGTATTGGATACGGACTCTAAGTCCTATACAACTTGTGTAACACGTTGTTTAACACCCTCCCTTAATCACAACTTACTAAGTTGAGATTATGTCTAAACTCTAAAAAGTTTCTAACTGGGAGTGGCTTTGTAAAGCCATCTGCAACCTGATCTTTGGAAGGAACAAATCTGACTTCTAGTTCCTTCTTCAACACTCGTTCTCGAATAAAGTGAAAATCTATCTCAATATGCTTGGCTCTGGCGTGAAACACTGGATTTGCTGACAAATATGTAGCACCTAGATTGTCACACCACAATACTGGTGTCTGTCGAAGCTTCACACCCAATTCCTTGAGAAGAGATTGTACCCATATCATTTCTGCAGTTGCATTTGCCACTGACTTGTACTCAGCTTCTGTACTTGACCTGGAGACGATAGCCTTGTTTCTTTGCACTCCAAGAAATCAGGTTAGGGCCATAGAAAACTGCAAAACCTCCAGTGGATCGGCGGTCATCAACACAACCGGCCCAGTCAGCATCAGAAAAGGCACTAACAAGCGTGGAGGAAGACCTCATGAAGGTAAGCCCAATACGCAGGGTACTTTTAATATATCTCAGAATTCTCTTTGCAGCTGTCCAATGAACAGTGGTAGGTGCATGAAGATACTGACACACTTTATTTACTGCATAAGAGATATCTGGTCTTGTAAGAGTTAAGTACTCCAGAGCACCTACCATACTCCTGTAACTTGTAATGTCTTCAGGACCAAGCAAGCTACCTTCATGTGCAGTTATTTTTTCTGATGAGGATAAGGGCGTAGGACAACCAGTACAATCCTTCATACCCACCCGGGCTAAAATATCCTGAGCATACTTGGCTTGATTCAAGACTATACCATCATCAACTTTGTGCACTTCCATGCCCAAGAAGTAATGAAGATCACCTAGATCATTCAATGCAAAATACTTGCTTAAATCTCGGAGAAGAGCATTTGTTGCTTGTTGAGAGGAACTAGCCACAATGATATCATCAACATAGATAAGCATGAAAATAGTGACCCCGGGCTTGCGGTATATGAACAAGGAAGTGTCAGACTTAGACGGCTGAAAACCAAGTGATACCAATTTTGAACTCAACCTGGAGTACCAAGCACGTGGAGCTTGTTTCAGCCCATACAGTGCTTTGTCAAGTTTGCAGACATAGTTTGTTTTCCCCCTGTCTTCATAACCAGGTGGTTGTCGCATGTATACTTCCTCTTCCAGAACACCATGAAGAAACGCATTCTTGACATCAAGCTGTCGCAAAGTCCAACCCCTAGATACTGAGATTGCTAGAACAAGTCTGACAGT
Source organism: Lolium rigidum (assembly GCF_022539505.1). NCBI lineage: Eukaryota > Viridiplantae > Streptophyta > Magnoliopsida > Poales > Poaceae > Lolium > Lolium rigidum. The sequence goes on along the minus strand of NC_061510.1, from coordinate 224,180,734 downwards.
TTCTATTTTGACAACTGGACTAAAAGTGTCCTCATAATCGATACCATAGCGCTGTTTAAAACCTTTGGCAACCAGTCTTGCCTTGTATCTGTCAATAGAGCCATCGGCCTTACGCTTTATTTTGAATATCCATCGGCAGTCAACCACATTCTTAGCGGTATGAGACGGAACCAAGTGCCATGTATGATCCTTCATTAACGCCGAGTATTCTTCATCCATGGTCGTATGCCATTTGGGATCACTCAAAGCTTGCTGCACAGTGGTCGGCTCATCCATAACCGCGGACATGCCCCATCGAACGGTACCGTCACGATACTCTTTGGGTCGTTTGATGCCACGAGACGCACGCGTAATTGGACGACGTGCTGCAGACTGGCGCACAGGAGATTCTGGCGCAGACGATCCATCTGAGGTGGCAGGAGCTGTCGGAGCAGAGGAAACAGCCGGGCTGGTCTCGCCACTGGCCGCAGAGGATCCAGCGGCCTCCTGCGTGGCAGAAGGCGTGGAGGAAGCGCCCGCGCGCGTCTAGGCGCAGAAGATCGGGCGCCCTGGCCGACAGACGAGGCGAGAGCGGGAAACCGCACGGAGGCCGAGGGAGAGCATCTCGGTGCGGATTGGCCAGGCGCAGGAGACCGGACCAGGTGCTGCGGTGAGTCAGGCGCGTGATCCGACGCAGATGGTGTCAGGAAATCTTCCTCGGGATCGCTGCTGTTGGCATTTTGTGACAGAATTTCAGAGGAGGCTGGTGGGTGAGTGGTTGCACTGTTTGGCTCCAAATTTTCAGCATCTGTCCGTGGTGAGACCTGCACAACAAGAGGAGCACTAGGGAGACCATTAGTAGTAGGAAAATTAGTCACATGTGGATCATCAGAAGTAGCATCCCCGAAATCAGAATTTAGAAGAGATGAATCAAGGAGCAATATTTCTTGTCGAAGGCGAGCACCAGCATTAGGATGAAGATTTTGGAACGGAAAAACAGCCTCATCAAAGACAACATCACGAGAAATATACACACGTCCAGAGGAGACTTCTAGGCACTTAACACCCTTATGTTTGGGACTATATCCCAAGAAGACACATTGAGTGGAACGGAACGCAAGTTTGCGCTTATTGTAAGGACGCGATTTGGCCAACATGCACAGCCAAACACACGTAAAGATTTATAGTCAGGTTTAGTGCCTAGCAGACGATGAACAGGTGTTTCATTATTGATAGTTTTACTGGGAAGCATGTTAATGAGATATGTAGCAGTTAAGAAAGCCTCATCCCAGAATTTGAGAGGCATATGAGCAGTAGCAAGAAGAGCAAGCCCTACTTCAACAATGTGTCTATGTTTTCTTTCTGCAGAGCCATTTTGCTGGTGTGCATGAGGGAAACAGACATGATGAGAGATCCCTTGGGACTGAAAAAGAGAGTTTAATTTTTCATATTCACCCCCCCAGTCAGACTGAACTGTTAGGATTTTTCGGTCTGAGGGAAACAATGGGTATAACACATTCATAGTTCAAACTTAACAAACACATATCACAACACGATTAATATATGTAGTATTCCCTCCATCCGGTTTATAGGTCATGCCCGTATTTCTAAAAGTTATATTCTATTGGTAAAAATAAGGATCTAGGGATATAAGACATATAAACCGGAACATAGGGAGTAGTGAAAGTTCATCACAACATACAACGATAATACATCAATGTCACCAAATAAACTCAATAAGAAAGCCACAGTTGTAACACTCGTGGTTTGATAAAAGTGAATGTATGCCTAAAGGTTCTAAACGAACATTCTAGCCACCTTAAGGCTCCGCTTGGTTCACCTTTTTGGTCAAATTCGATGTAAAAATTACAGGCCATAACATAAAACCAACATAGGGTTTTGTCCCCCACGCGGGCAGCACCGGTAGCCTGCTCCGCCTGCGATGGCCTAGGAGGCATCGCAGACCATGGCCCCTCACCGCAAGGAGGTTCCCGTTCTTTGTTTAGGGTTTTTCAGTGTTGAGGTGACGGATACATCTCGAAGTCAGAAGCTTGATGTCCGCCCAATCCTCTCTCTTCTCCAGCATCTAGCACCGGTGAAGGGCGTGTGTCCTGCATCTAGCACCGGTGAAGGGTGTGTGTAGTTACTTCTTTGCTGGTGTGGTTTCGGGTCTGGCTCTTCTGATCTACGGATTTCATCTTTGATGATGGTTGTTACTCTGGTGCAGGGGCGTAGCTATGTGCAGGTCAGGGGGGCACCGCCCCCCCAGCTTTTGATCATTTTCACAACAATTTTCAACAAAACTGAAAGCCTAAAATTAAATTTTCACAGAATTTTTTTGCAAAATATAGTTCTTTAGCATGTTTGATCTGATATATAACCGCAAGGGGCGAGAAATCCAACGATAATACATCAATGTCACCAAATAAACTCAATAAGAAAGCCACAGTTGTAACACTCGTGGTTTGATAAAAGTGAATGTATGCCTAAAGGTTCTAAACGAACATTCTAGCCACCTTAAGGCTCCGCTTGGTTCACCTTTTTAGTCAAATTCCATGTAAAAAATACAGGCCATAACATAAAACCAACATAGGGTTTTGTCCCCCACAGTTGTAACACTCGTGGTTTGATAAAAGTGAATGTATGCCTACAGGTTCTAAACGAACATTCTAGCCACCTTAAGGCTCCGCTTGGTTCACCTTTTTAGTCAAATTCGATGTAAAAAATACAGGCCATAACATAAAACCAACATAGAGTTTTGTCCCCCACGCGGGCAACACCGGTAGCCCGCTTCGCCTGCGATGGCCTTGGGGCCTTGGAGGCGTTGTAGACCATGGTCCCTCACCGCAAGGAGGTTCCCATTCTTTGTTTAGATTTTTTTAGTGTTGAGGTGACAGATACATCTCGAAATCAGAAGGTGATATCCGCCCAATCCTCTCTCTTGTCCTGCATCTAGCATCGGTGAAGGGCGTGTGTAGTTACTTCTTCGCTGGTGTGGTTTCAGGTTTGGCTCTTCTGGTCTACGGATTTCATCTTTGACGATGGTTGTTACTCTGGTGCATGGGCGTAGCTATGTGCAGGTCAGGGGGGGCACCCCCCAAGCTTTTGATCATTTTATGAATTTTAGGATAGGCTTAGATGGGATTTTTTTAACCTTTTGCCCCCCCCCCAACTTACAGATTTTACATTTCGCCCCCAGCAGTTCTTGTCAAGCTCCGCCACTGCTCTGGTGTGTTGGTTCTTTGTGCTTTAGCGGAACATGCTTCCCGCTTGCCAACGACAACAAGCTCTAATAGAATGAGCTTTATAATTGTTATTACTTTTTGCGTTACTTGTACAACTGAATGGATCTTAGCGAACAAGAGGGGGTGAATGGTCGCTATGCAATTTTTATCCTTTTTCAATTTTTAGTGCGGTGTGGAAGTAAAGGTGATAGCTTTGGTGATAGAGGTGATCCTAGTGTGATACTAGGCTAATGCAACAAGCAAAGGAACCATATACAATAGTAAGGTTAGGGAGCGGGACAACCGGGGGGCGCGGAGATGAGGCGAGGTTTGTTTCCCGCAGTTTCTCCCACAAAAGGGAGTACGTCTGCGTTGAGGAGTTGCTAGCCTCACACAAGAGGCTAGACGGCCACACCACGAAGGAAGGCCTCAGCTTCTTCCTCGAGAGAGCTCCACAAAGGGGCTCCCCCTTCTCCACTAAGGCACCGGTCGAGGCGGTGGTTCCTTCACAAGGTTGGGGCGAGCTCCACAACACTAGGAGGCTCCCAACACCCTATGGGGCTAGCACAACTCCAAGCTAGCCTCCATAGGAGCACTTCCTCCAAGATCCCACAATAGGAACCCTAACTTCAAGATCCACTAAGGACTAGATGGTATTGGTGAATTATCTCTTGGTAGATGTATAGATCGGGGCCTCCTCCACCACTCCTCCGAATTTGGGTAAGATTGATTGGGTAGGTGGGGAGATCATCAAGGTTTGAGCTCAGCAACAATGGAGGAGAGAGAGAGAAGAGATAAAAACAAGCTGGGGAAGAAGGGGCCTTTATATAGGTCCCTCCAAATCCAACCGTTATGTGCAGTTTCCGCACAACCGGTACTACCGCTTTGGCAACCGGTAGTACCGCTCTGGATTCGAAATCCCCACAGATTTAGCCACGTGGACTCACAGCGGTAGTACCACTTGCGGTACCGCTTGAGGTACCGCAATGGCCTCTGTGAGTCCCTGGACCCTCGCGGTACCAAAGCGGTGGTGCCGTAATTTGCGTTACGGTACTGATGTCTACGGGTGCTTCTATTCTTGTAGACAGTGTTGGGCCTCCAAGAGCAGAGGTTTGTAGAACAGCAGCAAGTTTCCCTTAAGTGGATCACCCAAGGTTTATCGAACTCAGGGAGGAAGAGGTCAAAGATATCCCTCTCATGCAACCCCGCAACCACGGAGCAAGAAGTCTCTTGTGTCCCCAACACACCTAATAGGTGCACTAGTTCGGCGAAGAGATAGTGAAATACAAGTGGTATGAATATATATGAGCAAGTAGTAACGGCGCCGGAAAAGTGCTTGCCGGCGTGTAGTTGATGGTGGTAATATTGCGGACAATACGGATGCGGTAGAACGAGTAAACAAGCAGCGATAGCGATATTTAGGAACAAGGCCTAGGGATCATACTTTCACTAGTGGACACTCTCAACATTGATCACATAACAGAATAAATAAATAGATGCTAGACTCTACACTCTCTTGTTGGATGATGAACACCACTAACTATGTAGGATTACACGAACCCTCAATGCCGGAGTTAACAAGCTCCACAATATTCAATGTTCATATTTAAATAACCTTAGAGTGCATGACAGATCAACATAACCAAACCAAGTACTAACATAGCATGCACACTGTCACCTTCACGCTACGAAAGGAGGCATAGATCACATCAATACCATCATAGCGATAGTTAACTTCATAATCTACAAGAGATCACAATCATAGCCTACGCCAAGTACTACACGATGCACACACTGTCACCATTACACCGTGCAGGAGGAATAAACTACTTTAATAACATCACTAGAGTAGCACACGAGATAAATTGTGATACAAAACACATTGCAATCATAAAGGGATATAAATAAGCACTTCACTATGCCATTCATAACGAGTGAGTAAGTATTCTGTGAAATATAGCCTAAGAGACCCACACGGTGCACACACTCGTCACCTTTACACACGTGGGACAAGGAGTCTCCGGAGATCACATAAGTAAAACCCACTTGACTAGCATAATGACATCTAGATTACAAGCATCATCATATGAATCTCAATCATGTAAGGCAGCTCATGAGATTATTGTATTGAAGTACATAGGAGAGAGATGAACCACATAGCTACCGGTACAGCCCTTAGCCTCGATGGAGAACTACTCCCTCCTCATGGGAGACAAGCAGCGTTGATGAAGATGGCGGTGGTGTCGATGGAGGAGCCTTCCGGGGGCACTTCCCCGTCCCGGCGGCGTGCCGGAACGAGACTCCTGTCCCCCGGATCTTGGCTTCGCGATGGCGGCGGCTCCGGAAGGTTTTCTCTCGGTTTCGTCGAACGTAATAGGGTTTTCGCGACGGAGACCTTAAGTAGGCGGAAGGGCAGCCTCGGAGGGGTCCTGGTGGGACCACACACTAGGCCGGCACGGCCAGGGCTTGGGCCGCGCCGCCCTACTGTGTCCCCACCTTGTGGCCCCACTTCGTTTCCCATTCGGACTTCTGGAAGCTTCGTGGAAAAATAGGACTCTGGGCGTTGATTTCGTCCAATTCCGAGAATATTTCCTTACTAGGATTTCTGAAACCAAAAACAGCAGAAAACAAGAACTGGCCCTTCGGCATCTTGTCAATAGGTTAGTTCCGGAAAACGCATAAATATGACATAAAGTATGCATAAAACATGTAGATACCATCAATAATGTGGCATGGAACATAAGAAATTATCGATACGTTGGAGACGTATCAGCATCCCCAAGCTTAGTTCCTGCTCGTCCCGAGCAGGTAAACGATAACAAAGATAATTTCTGGAGTGACATGCCATCATAACCTTGATCATACTATTGTAAGCACATGTGATGAATGCAGCGATCAAAACAATGGTAAATGACATGAGTAAACAAATGAATCATATAGCAAAGACTTTTCATGAATAGTACTTCAAGACAAGCATCAATAAGTCTTGCATAAGAGTTAACTCATAAAGCAATAAATCAAAGTAAAGGTATTGAAGCAACACAAAGGAAGATTAAGTTTTAGCGGTTGCTTTCAACTTATAACATGTATATCTCATGGATATTGTCAATGTAAAGTAATATAACAAGTGCAATATGCGAGTATGTAGGAATCAATGCACAGTTCACACAAGTGTTTGCTTCTTGAGGTGGAGAGAAATAGGTGAACTGACTCAACATAAAAGTAAAAGAAAGGCCCTTCGCAGAGGAAGCATTGATTGCTATATTTGTGCTAGAGCTTTGGTTTTGAAAACAAGAAACAATTTTGTCAACGGTAGTAATAAAGCATATGTATCATGTAAATTATATCTTACGAGTTGCAAGCCTCATGCATAGTATACTAATAGTGCCCGCACCTTGTCCTAATTAGCTTGGATTACCGGGATTATCGCAATACACATGTTTTAACCAAGTGTCACAAAGGGGTACCTCTATGCCGCCTGTACAAAGGTCTAAGGAGAAAGCTCGCATTTGGATTTCTCGCTTTTGATTATTCTCAACTTAGACATTCATACCGGGACAACATAGACAACGAGATAATGGACTCCTCTTTAATGCATAAGCATGTAGCAACAATTAATGTTCTCATATGAGATTGAGGATATATGTCCAAAGCTGAAACTTCCACCATGATTCATGGCTTTAGTTAGCGGCCCAATGTTCTTCTCTAACAATATGCATGCTCTAACCATTAAATGAGTGGTAAATCTCCCTTACTTCGGACAAGACGGACATGCATAGCAACTCACATGATATTCAACAAAGAGTAGTTGATGGCGTCCCCGAAACATGGTTATCGCACAACAAGCAACTTAATAAGAGATAAAGTGCATAAGTACATATTCAATACCACAATAGTTTTTAAGCTATTTGTCCCATGAGCTATATATTGCAAAGGTAAAGAATGGAAATTTTAAAGGTAGCACTCAAGCAATTTACTTTGGAATGGCGGAGAAATACCATGTAGTAGGTAGGTATGGTGGACACAAATGGCATAGTGGTTGGCTCAAGGATTTTGGATGCATGAGAAGTATTCCCTCTCGATACAAGGTTTAGGCTAGCAAGGTTATTTGAAACAAACACAAGTATGAACTGGTGCATCAAAACTCACATAAAAGACATATTGTAAACATTATAAGACTCTACACCGTCTTCCTTGTTGTTCAAAAATCAATACTAGAAATTATCTAGACTTTAGAGAGACCAAATATGCAAACCAAATTTAGCAAGCTCTAGGTGTTTCTTCATTAATGGGTGCAAAGTATATGATGCAAGAGCTTAAACATGAGCACAACAATTGCCAAGTATCAAATTATTCAAGACATTTTAGAATACTACATGTAGCATTTCCCGATTCCAACCATATAACAATTTAACGAAGAAGATTCAACCTTCGCCATGAATACTATGAGTAAAGCCTAAGGACATATTTGTCCATATGCAACAGCGGAGCGTGTCTCTCTCCCACACAATGAATGCTAGGATCCATTTTATTCAAACAAAAACAAAAAAAAAAAACCGACGCTCCAAGCAAAGCACATAAGATGTGATGGAATAAAAATATAGTTTCAGGGGAGGAACCTGATAATGTTGTCGATGAAGAAGGGGATGCCTTGGGCATCCCCAAGCTTAGACGCTTGAGTCTTCTTAAAATATGCAGGGGTGAACCACCGGGGAATCCCCAAGCTTAGAGCTTTCACTCTCCTTGATCATATTGTATCATCCTCCTCTCTTGACCCTTGAAAACTTCCTCCACACCAAACTCGAAACAAACTCATTAGAGGGTTAGTGCATAATCAAAAATTCACATGTTCAGAGGTGACACAATCATTCTTAACACTTCTGGACATTGCCCAAAGCTACTGGAAGTCAATGGAACAAAGGAATCCATCCCACATAACAAAAGAGGCAATGCGAAATAAAAGGCAGAATCTGTCAAAACAGAACGATCCGTAAAGACGAATTTTATTGAGGCACCAGACTTGCTCAAATGAAAATGCTCAAATTGAATGAAAGTTGCGTACATATCTGAGGATCACTCACGTAAATTGGCATATATTTCTGAGTTACCTACAGAAATTAGGCCCGGATTCGTGACAGACAAGAAATGCTGTTTCGCGCGAGTAATCCAAATCTAGTATGAACCTTACTATCAAAGACTTTACTTGGCACAACAATGCGATAAAAATAAGATAAGGAGAGGTTGCTACAGTAGTAACAACTTCCAAGACTCAAATACAAAATAAAAGTACTGTAGCAAAATAAACACATGGGTTATCTCCCAAGAAGTTATTTCTTTATAGCCATTAAGATGGGCTCAGCAGTTTTAATGATGCACTCGCAAGAGGTAGTATTTGAAGCAAAAGAGAGCATCAAGAGGCAAATTCAAAACACATTTAAGCCTAACATGCTTCCTATGGGAAGGAATCTTGTACACAAATAAATTCATGAGGAGCAAAGTGACAAGCATAGAAAGATAAAACAAGTGTAGCTTCAAAAATTTCAGCACATAGAGAGGCATTTTAGTAACATGAAAATTTCTACAACCGTATTTTCCTCTCTCATAATAACTTTCAGTAGCATCATGAGCAAACTCAACAATATAACTATCACATAAAGCATTCTTATCATGAGTCTCATGCATAAAATTATTACTACTCCCAACATAAGCATAATCAATTTTATTAGTAATAGTGGGAGCAAATTCAACAAAGTAGCTATCATTATTATTTTCATCATCAAATATAGGAGGCATATTGTAATCATAATCAAATTTATCCTCCATAACAGGCGGTACTAAAAGACTACTATCATTATAATCATCATAAATAGGAGGCAAAGTATCATCAAAGTAAATTTTCTCCTCAATGCTTGGGGGACTAAAAATATCATGCTCATCAAAACCAGCTTCCCCAAGCTTAGAACTTTCTATATCATTAGCAACAATGGTATTCAAAGTGTTCATACTAATATGTTCCATGGGTTTTTTAATTTTCGCATCAAACCATCCATGTCTTAAATCAGGAAATAGAATAACAAGCTCATTGTTGTCCATTATGCCAAACTAGTGTAAACAAGAAACAAAAAGATGCAATTGCAGGATCTAAAGGAAATAGCTTCGAACACACACACACAACGGCGCCAGAAAAGTACTTTACCTGGGACCGGAGTATGAGTGCCTTTTACCTTTCCTCCCCGACAACGACGCCAGAAAAGTGCTTGATGTCTACGGGTGCTTCTATTCTTGTAGACAGTGTTGGGCCTCCAAGAGCGAGAGGTTTGTAGAACGAGCAGCAAGTTTCCCTTAAGTGGATCACCCAAGGTTTATCGAACTCGGGGAGGAAGAGGTCAAAGATATCCCTCTCATGCAACCACTGCAACCACAAAGCAAGAAGTCTCTTGTGTCCCCAACACACCTAATAGGTGCACTAGTTCGGCGAAGAGATAGTGAAATACAAGTGGTATGAATATATATGAGCAGTAGTAACGGCGCCAGAAAAGTGCTTTCTGCCGTGTAGTTGATGGTGGTAATATTGCAGACAATACAGGTGCAGTAGAACAATAAACAAGCAGCGATAGCAGTATTTAGGAACAAGGCCTAGGGATCATACTTTCACTAGTGGACACTCTCAACATTGATCACATAACAGAATAAATAAATAGATGCTAGACTCTACACTCTCTTGTTGGATGATGAACACCACTAACTGTGTAGGATTACACGAACCCTCAATGCCGGAGTTAACAAGCTCCACAATATTCAATGTTCATAATTAAATAACCTTAGAGTGCATGACAGATCAACATAACCAAACCAAGTACTAACATAGCATGCACACTGTCACCTCACGCTACGAAAGGAGGCATAGATCACATCAATACCATCATAGCAATAGTTAACTTCATAATCTACAAGAGATCACAATCATAGCCTACGCCAAGTACTACACGATGCACACACTGTCACCATTACACCGTGCAGGAGGAATAAACTACTTTAATAACATCACTAGAGTAGCACACGGATAAATTGTGATACAAAACACATTGCAATCATAAAGGGATATAAATAAGCACCTCACTATGTCATTCATAACGGTGAATAAGTATTCTGTGAAATATAGCCTAAGAGACCCACACGGTGCACACACTCGTCACCTTTACACACGTGGGACAAGGAGTCTCCGGAGATCACATAATTAAAACCCACTTGACTAGCATAATGACATCTAGATTACAAGCATCATCATATGAATCTCAATCATGTAAGGCAGCTCATGAGATTATTGTATTGAAGTACATAGGAGAGAGATGAACCACATAGCTACCGGTACAGCCCTTAGCCTCGATGGAGAACTACTCCCTCCTCATGGGAGACAGGCAGCGTTGATGAAGATGGCGGTGGTGTCGATGGAGGAGCCTTCCGGGGGCACTTCCCCGTCCCGGCGGCGTGCCGGAACGGAGACTCCTGTCCCCCGGATCTTGGCTTCGCGATGGCGGCGGCTCTGGAAGGTTTTCTCTGGTTTCGTCGAACGTAATAGGGTTTTCGCGACGGAGACCTTAAGTAGGCGGAAGGGCAGCCTCGGAGGGGTCCTGGTGGGACCACACACTAGGCTGGCGCGGCCAGGGCTTGGGCCGCGCCGCCCTACTGTGTCCCCACCTTGTGGCCCCACTTCGTTTCCCCTTCGGACTTCTGGAAGCTTCGTGGAAAAATAGGACCCTGGGCGTTGATTTCGTCCAATTCCGAGAATATTTCCTTACTAGGATTTCTGAAACCAAAAACAGGAGAAACAGGAACTGGCCCTTCGGCATCTCGTCAATAGGTTAGTTCCGGAAAACGCATAAATATGACATAAAGTATGCATAAAACATGTAGATATCATCAATAATGTGTCATGGAACATAAGAAATTATCGATACGTCGGAGACGTATCAGGTACCAAGGCGGTACTACCGCTCTCAAACGGTACTACCGCTCAAGGTACCGTAGAGGTACCGTAAGGCTCTCTGTGGGACTTTTCAGTGCAATCTTCCAGAGCGGTACTGCAGGGCGGTACCAGTAGGGTAGTGGTACTACCGCTCCTGGTACAGGTAGTACCGCTCAGGTAGAAACAACATTTTCCTCTTTTCCTCTCCAACCATGGCACCTCGCGACACACACACAAAACCAGAAAACCTATAAGCTACGCTTCAATCTTTCGATCATGACGTGTTCAGCGAGGGCACCGTGCACCTGCAAATCTATCAAAGACAATCTTTGCGCACGGTTTCCTTATTCCAAAGTAAATCAAGGACCATGCAAGAATTAGGGAGCAACTTTGCTGGGTGATAATAATACTATTTTCCGCGATTTTTTCCATTCCTCTGTGTAAATAGCCTAATATGGGTTCACAATCAATAACATCCTCACCATCGAGAGTAATGATCAGTCGAAGAACACCATGCATTGAAGCCGAAATGTGAAATATTTATACAAAGAGGGAGAGATGAAGACAATGCAACAGGGTTGGTTATCTAATTGGCTAGTCAAACATGAGGTAGTTCAAAGATCTTTGGGATTTGATCACCGAGGAATAGAGACTTTACAAATAAAATCAGAGGATTGGGATTCCATTGCTGTCATTTTATATGTATATGGTTACAATTATTTACGTTCCCAATGTGCTTATGACGTAGCACTGATACGTCCAATTTGCATCACTATTTTATATCATAATTTGCTGTTATTCATTGATATATTTCATATTTGGAGATAATACTTATGTTATTCCATCTATTTTGCATGTTTCATGATTATTGGAGGATCGCGCACCGGAGCCAGGATTCTGCTGGAAAAAGCACCATCAGAATGCAATATTTCGGAAGGTCAACAATTGACGGGAATTATACTGAGAATCCTATTTTTCCAGAAGACGGAGGTAGCCAAAAGGGGGAGCCGAGGAGGGCCGCCATGGGCCCCCTCATAGGCCGGCGCGTGTGGGGACCCCGGACTAGCTGTCCGAAATACCCTGTTATGTATACAGTTCACGTTCCCATGATCAGTGTGCCGTGAACACATAACCGACTGATATCAAAATACATCATCCTTTACAAAACGGAATAAGAAAATTACAATGAGGTCACATGACCATCTTTACATAATAGCCTCGAAGGGCCTAATCTAATCATCAGAGTAGCGGAATCACTTCGACGAGCGCAGAGCCCAAGTCGTCCGCCTTAACCCTACGAGCAACCGGCCGGGAAGACGTTCCTAGCTCGCATAGACGTCGTCAACTCCTTCTTCATCGGTCGAACTCCTTCAAGTCCGGCCAAGTAAATAGCCGGGGACAAAGCCGTGAGTACATTGGAATTGTACTCGCAAACCATCAAGAAGGGTGCTAACAATGCTAACTAAAAGAGACAAGAGAGGAAGAATAGTTTCTCTTGTGAATATAGCATGTGAAAGAGAATCGAGTTTCTCTTGTGGATATAGTATGTGAAAGAGAAGTAGTTTCTCTTGTGGATATAGCATCCTGACATCTCAAGTGATGGGGACACTATGGTGGTCCTATGACATCTCTATATCTTTGTTAAAGAAGAGTTCATCTACATGAAACACTAGGAAAGAGTTCCCCACTTGGTCTTAGTTTTTCCACGACCATCTCCATATGGTCGACACACACCCTTTTCCCGTACCCTTCCGGTACATCCAACACACATTTCCTTTGTAAAGCATTTAACAAAACAAAACTCAAGCCCAGGTTAAGGTAGGCCTTTGCAACCCGTCCATGACCGCGGACGCGGCTATTCGAATAGATTTGACTCTGCAGAGTTTGCACACTTTCCCCACAACTATCCAGATACCTGTCGTGTGGGCATCATCCCCGCATAACGACGTATGCCACGACGGATACCCAAACATAACCTTTCGCTTATCTCCACTGACATGAGTCCTTCCCTGCGGGCTTACCCCTTCCCGGCACCCCGGCGACGCATACCTCCTTTTTGAGCGTATCTCCGGCGCCACGACGAAGACCCTCGGTAATCGTCCGGCTATAGACAACTACGGTGTATTGCCTCCTTCGGAGCGCAACCCGGCGTCGAGAGGTCATCGTGACCCTCCTAGAGAGTTGTGAAGGTGTCTCATGCCGGCTTCAACAAACTAGGGCTAAGCCCCGTGCCCACGTTGGGGTAGAGTGGTTGTGCGATAAAAGTTGGGCTGGCGTACACTTATACGCGAGTGCTCCTTTAAAAACATTTTACCCACACTTCCTTTATTTGCCAACAACCAACCATATTCCTCCGAACAACCTTGTTCAAAACATTTTCTTTTCCACAACACACCCTTGGGTAGAGTTAACTTACCCAAGGTATATCCCTCCAACATCCTTATCCAAGAACTTTTCCTTTCCAAAACATACGCTTGGGTAGAGTTAACTTACCCAAGGTTTTCACAAACATTTACAACAAGGTAAGCCTTGAGGGGTTCCCAACCTATAGTTTCATGAGTGGAACTACTATTGCACTATGGCCGAGATGAGAGTCATCTTGCCATAGAAGGTGTAAAAAGAGTAATGGGTGGATCATACTTGCTTAAGGTAAGCATGTATGATGACAACACAAAGAGGAATCTAATCTCAGATTTGTGGTACTACCTATACAATGTGGATAGTGGAGAATCACTATCCAACCAACTCTCCAATAGGGTACACGGCATACTCCTCTCAAGTTGAGAATTACACCAAGACCTTGACATTGATACCTCTAAATTACAAAAGTGGTAAGTGTGGTGTAAGTTACTATTTTGAGAGGGAAGATGCTCAAGTTGAGCATACAAGATGACCAAGTGGAATAGCACGGCCATGATACCATGCATCCCACAATCACAACGACAATAGTGGAGTATCACAACTAGGGAGTACCCCACTTGCAATCACACATAGATGACATAAATAGAGAGAATAACACACATAGAATTAAGGTGCTTTGGACATCAACAAATGACATCCAACTAGACACCAAGTCGAGAGATCAAAAGATGGCTTGCCTTGGCTTATTTGTCCCTGTACGTCTTCAACTCCATCAATATAAGAATTCCAACAACATATAAAGAATCCTTGTCCAATCCACTTCTTCTTCTTCTCCGGAATCGTTCGCATCTATCGCCGGAAAATATAAAAGGAACACAATCAATCACATTGCTCCAAACATAACAAGCATGCAACATTCAACAATCAATAGCTAACCACTTTACTAAGGGCTAACATACAAAAGACTTATAGGTACTACAAAACAACTAAAAGAAAACCCCATTTATTTACCTAGTGAAGGTATGAGAGTGCCACGACTTAGCAATTGCCTCTCTAGGTATCACCATGGCACAACTAAGTAACCCCTGGTAGATAACATCATAAAGAGGACAAGAGCATTAGTTTGGCATCACAAACACTCACAAAACATTTTCAAACATTTTTGGAAAAGTAGAAAACAGTTTTCCTAACATAATTTGTTCCCATAACACTACAACCAAAATAGGAAGCAAACCATAATCCACATCATTTGAAAACTCAAGCTAAACAAAAGAGCTAATGTTAAGTTGCAGAGGTTTTGCTTTGCAAGCATAAAACAATGGTTGCCCATCTCTACCAAAAGAGTTGGTCAAGGGTTTTAAATAAACCGAAAGGTTTTGCTTCAACAATGCATGTCACACATAAACATTACTAACAGTAACAAATATGTATGAACAGAGACTAATAATATTTTTCCTATATAGCCAGTACTAATACAAGACTAACCCAATTGGAATCACCCAAAAATATTGAAACTACAATTTTAAGAATTTCTTTGAATCTGACTGTACAGAAAACAAGATCTGTAAGCCATAAATCGTAGAAAAATCCTAAAAATATGAGGCCACTGGCATTTGAAAGATATTTAAACAGAGATTCACACACGATTGGATTTGGGTTCAAATTATTTCTGAAACTCTCACAAATGGATTTACAAGTTTACTGCATGTTTTCACCATTTGCTTCACCTCTGGAGTTACAGAATAGATAAAGTTTTGAAACTTGTTTGAGATGATTAAGAAAACATTCAGTAATCCTACAGAAGTGGAATCACTCAATTAGGTTCAAAAATGGATTTTTGATGAATTAAAAGCTAACAGCCATGTCTGCAGAACATACAGAACAAGTTTAATTCATCAAAAATCATACACAAATCATAAAAATATGAGGTCTGCTGCATCTGAAAGGTATTGAATAGGTGGTTCTTACCCAGTTGGATTCATTCAAAAATTCGTTTCCAAGCTTCTGGTTTAATTCGACAAAGTCAGATCTGACCAGATCTTGATCTGTGAACCATTTCAGTTTCAGGAGGTCAATCGAAGTGAAACCACCGCCAAAATGAAGGCACTGGAGAGGGCTTTCACCCACAGTTGAGTTTGCTCAAAAAGGTTTTGTAAAACGGGAGAAATCTAACAAACAGTGATTCTGCATGTTTTCAGAAATTTATTTACCACGGACAATCCGTAACGAATTTGAGGGTGAGACCAACGCCAAGTTGTAGATCTTTTCCGTATCTAACTGTGGAACTTTGAATCACTCGATTTGGATCTGCACACGAGATTCGGTGGATTTTACAAGATCGTACCAGAATCTGAAACAGCAAAGTAGCAGAAATTACTGCAAGGTTTTGGACGAACTTTGCTCAAGAACTTCAGATCTGAGGATAGCTCAACCTTCTCCATGCTTGGACCAACATGCACCTGCATCAAGATCCAATCTAGTGAGAGGAGAAAGGAGAAAGTGAGCTGGACTCATCAAAGATTAGGGGAGAAGAGAGTGAGAGGGAAGCTCTCATGGTGAGGGAAGCTTGGGAGAGGAGGAGAGCTTCATCCTGGAGGATTTCCATGGCCATGGCCGGCCATGGTAGCTAGGAGGAGCAGCAGCTCGTGGGGAGGAAGGGGGAGGAAGGTATGAGGGAGTGGAGTGTGAAAGAAATGAGCAAAGGGGAGTGGAGGTGGCCGGCCAAGCTCCTTATAAAGAGGGAGGATGGTGGCTGCCTCCTTTTTGATTGGCTATGGAGGGTGGCTGCCCATTAAATTGTTGAGGTAGTTGGGAGACAAGACTTGTGGAGGAAGGAAATGAAGAGGCATGGCTGGCCGAAATTGCCATGCATACACCATTTGGCCGGCTCCATTCTTGTCAATAAAAAAAAATGAACAATGTGAGAGATATAGAGATGGAGGAAGATTGTGATGGTAAAATATACCATGATGGTATTTGTTGCATGATGGCTTTGTGCCAAGAAGATAATGGTGATGGTGGTTGAGACAATGGTAGAGCAAGAATAAGAGAGATGGTGAGTGAAGTAACCATATACCCACAATGAAGAATATGGTGACTTAAATCATGAATTCATGAGGTCAAGGTAATGATGGAAAAGAATATAAATTGCTCTACAAAGGAGAGGTCAATTGGGAGTGATTTGAAAGTATCAAATGATCATCCATTCGATCAAGAATTGGAGGATGGAGGGGATTCAATGTGGTAGATCAGAGATGTACACAAGATGTGCAAGAGTTGTCATTTGAAATAGAACTTATTTGAAAAGTATTTGAAACACCTCAATTGTCTAGGGACAATTGGGAATGTACTCAAGTGAAATGGAATTTTGAAGATGTTGAGAGAAAACTAGTTGGAACATAGGAGTTCAAAATATTCTACTTACTTTCTCAAGTAAAGTAGAGTTTTCTCAAACTTAAAATAAAACAAGAAATGGTATAGATACCATAAACAAGCCTTTTGTTAAAAAGAAGGCAAGATAGGAAATAATGTTTTTAGAAATCAGTACTTGGTAGAAATGGGGAGAAAAACAAAACCCATTTCAGTTCTTTGTTTTCTTTGAAGAAATAACTTGAAAAGATTTAATAAAACTAGAAGTAGTTTTGTGATCAAAACCAGAGAAGAAAAACAATAGGGTTTTGAGAAAGGAAACTCATTTAGAGAGGAGTGTCCTCAAGGGTAGGTGGTGGATACAAAATGTACCCATCATTCCCACTCTTGGTTTTGTGAAGATTTAACTTGAATAAAAACAAGAGGTGAAAATAAAGAAAGTGATCTAGTGCAGAAACACTTGATAAGGTATGAGATCAAGTTGAATATAGGAGTTGCAAGGATAGAGTGAGACATGCAAGACGTGGAGGTTGAAGAGGGTGTTGCATAGATGGGATCCATGCATTGAGGTTACCAAAAACAGTCGTGAGTGCTTAGAGATCAATTGCCAAAGTCTAGACAAGTTAAGCCTCGTCAACACAGAGGGTCGACATGGCCTCAAAACCAACAAGGATGAGTGGGTATAAGAGAGGGATGTAGCTGGGGGTAGACGATCCCAAGTTTTGAATTAAGGATGATAGAGCTATCTTGTACTACAAAGAGAAAATCAAGATGGCACACTCAGGTTGTCATCAGGAGAGAGGTTTGATGTAGTAAGAAGGAAAACAATTTTTCCTAAGCCACACATGTGATTTATTTGGTGAGTTGCTTGTTTAACCACTAGGGGTGTTGTTCTATGAGGTAGCTCAAGACAAAACTCAACAAGCAAATCAAGGCAATTCATCTACCAACAGATCAAGGCAATTCATCATAACCAACAGATCAAGGCAATTCATCTATCTATAGTCTTAAGAAAAAGTTTTTGTTCCCCCTAATTTTTGCACTATGAACAAATAAACAAGGTTGCAAAAAGTGGGGTGTTACAGATTCTTCCACCCTTAAATTAATCTCGTCCCGAGATTACTGAGCGTAGAACTAGAGGGGTTGTAAAGTTTAACTCAAGTTAGACTCCATTCCTCTGTCGGTGTGCCGTTGTTGAGAGGGTCGCAACTTCAGCTTCTGGGAGACATGATAGATTTCTTCCGAGGGCAAGCTTCATGAACGATTGACTGCTCCATGCAGGTGTTGGATCTGTAGCTTCTTCACGATCCTGGCGGAGGTTCAAGACTGTGGGAGGGTTGGTGCACCCAATGGTGCTTGAGCAGGGCTGAAAACTTTTTAGAGTTAACTTTAAATTTTAGTGGAAGACGAAGTCTTCCACCCTTAAAATTGTTCACCGGGGAGGGGGCGTTAAAAACTGTAAGCTTCGGCCACGGGTCTTGTCGGGCGCTTCTTGGAGAAGTCATTGATCTCCTGTCTTGAGTTGAAAACATCTTCAGAGGGCGTTGTGTAGTCCACGGCTTCAAGAGGGGTTAGTGCATCTTACGTTTTCAACGGTGTGTTAGAAAGGTTTAAAATGTTAGGGTTAGCTCCAACTTTTAGTGGAAGACGAAGTCTTCCACCCTTAAGATTTTTCATCGATCTTTCGGAAAAACTCAGAGCTTCTGCCTCGTGGTTCTGTCTGGGGCTTCTGAAGAAGTCATCGGTCTTCCTTGTTCAGTTGAAGAATCTTCGGGGGCGACGTGCAGACCACAACTTCAAGCGGCACTCACGTGTTAACTAAACCATATGGGACGCGCGGTGAGTTAGTAAGTTGAAGAAACGCCTGGTTGGTACCCATATGAAGCAGCAACAGGGGTCGTCGAAGACAATCTTCAGCTTGAGGGTCGGTGCTGACTTCAGTAACAACTAAGAAGTTAGCAGGTAAACTACGCCTAAAGTCTTGAGTCTTGGAGTATCTTCAGGAGCTTCATTTGATGAGGACCAGATGAATCATGTGATGTAACTTGGCTTTGACGCTAATGTTCTCTCATCTAGCTAGACGGTGTGTTACGGGGGGTGGTTTTCAAAAAAGATATCCTCTAGGTTAACGCGATTATATACCAAGGTTAGACCAAGTTAGTAAGTCTTCTGGTAGAGGTACAGTCACTCTTCAAGGTAGGGGCTTCTGCTTTCTTGATGAAGTGGAGATGCTTCAGATGACCTTGTAGGTAGTCGGCGTAGGTAGTGGCCTGAGTTAGTTTCCATGATGGTTGAAAAACAACTGCTAACGGGTTTAGAGTTAGAGTCTTTCGTTAATCTACCCAATTAACTAGCAGTTAGCAATACACCGGCGAGGCAAACTTTTAATCCTAACATTACATGTGACACCCATACAACCATAACCAGAGACAAAATACCACTAACAGAGGCTACTGGTATTTTTCCTAGATGCACAGTAACAAAACAAGATCAACACAATTGGAATCATTCAAAAATATTTATTTTTCAATTTTTGAGACTCAAAATACTAACCAGAAACAGTGATCAAGTTTTATTTATTAAAAATCGCACAAAAATCCTAAAAATACAAGGTCAGTGGCGTATGAAAGATAATTTCATACTGGTTATAGTGCAATTGGAATCACATCAATCGGAGTTACCAAACTATTTTTATTAGCAAAACAGTACACTGGCAGATTTTCACTTTTAATTTTTGTTTCACAAATTTCAAACAATGAAAAAGGGCGGGAACGTCTAAATAGCAAGACATACATGCACATAACAAACAGATGCAAACACTCAAGGCAGCACACAAGGTAACTACAAGCAATCATCACACCAGACATGGTACTCTAAGTACCTCACGGATGCCTAATACGCGGGGGTAGTTCAATCAAAGCGATTGAGTTTGTCCTATCCATCCTATTGGCTTGGGGCTGGTCACATATGTCGACGTCTTCATCTTGCTGGCATCGACTTTAATAGGGATCCTCGTAAAAGTTGGTGGTGACACAGGCCTGATGTTGACTCGTCGATGTTGAGGTGGAGGCGAAAACTGTGTAGAACTTCTAGTCTCAACATCTCGGAAACATGAAGTCTTCAGAGGGGTAGTTATTGATGTACTCCCGAAGTCGACAACTTCGGTGGCTGGCCTAAAATTTACTAGTCAAGAAACTGAGGACTTGATCCCTGACGACTGCAAGAAGTGCAAGTCCACGGAGGAACAAGGTCAGATATTTGACATACTTTGGTGAAAACCAAAGACATGATGTTATCATCCCTACATGTGCACGACTAAATCGGCATCCAACCTTCAATAGCTGTTGTTGGAGATACATGAGACATCATAAAAGGTTGATCCATCTTCGACTTCGAGTCTCCGGTCTGAGTCGGGGACATCGTCCAATATGTAGGTTTGAAGTGGATGAGACAATAGAGCAAGAATTTTCAAACCTTTTTGTAAAGCGGAGAGATAAGAATTTAGAAACTTTGAAGAAATAAGAGGAGTAGAAGCTATGCTTCCTACTAAAGAAATAATTTGTTTCGTAAATAGTTTTTCCCAATTACTTGTTTCCTAACTAACGTCCATGCTAACTAAGGTCTCCTACAGGTCAGGATAGCTCGATACCGGCTCCGTGGGGACCCCGGACTAGCTGTCCGAAATACTCGTTATGTATACGGTTCACGTTCCCATGATCGATGTGCCGTGAACACATAACCGACCGATATCAAAATACATCATCCTTTACAAAACGGAATAAGAAAATTACAATGAGGTCACATGACCATCTTTACATAATAGCCTCGAAGGGCCTAATCTAATCATCGGAGTAGCGGAATCACTTCAAGCAGCGCAGAGCCCAAGTCGTCCGCCTTAACCCTACGAGCAACCGAGCGGGAAGACGTTCCTAGCTCGCATAGACGTCGTCAACTCCTTCTTCATCGGTCGAACTCCTTCAAGTCTGGCCAAGTAAATAGCCAGGGACAAAGCCGTGAGTACATTGGAATTGTACTCGCAAACCATCAAGAAGGGTGCTAACAATGCTAACTAAAAGAGACAAGAGAGGAAGAATAGTTTCTCTTGTGAATATAGCATGTGAAAGAGAATCAGTTTCTCTTGTGGATATAGTATGTGAAAGAGAAGTAGTTTCTCTTGTGGATATAGCATCCTGACATCTCAAGTGATGGGGACACTATGGTGGTCCTATGACATCTCTATATCTTTGTTAAAGAAGAGTTCATCTACATGAAACACTAGGAAAGAGTTCCCCACTTGGTCTTAGTTTTTCCACGACCATCTCCATATGGTCGACACACACCCTTTTCCCGTACCCTTCCGGTACATCCAACACACATTTCCTTTGTAAAGCATTTAACAAAACAAAACTCAAGCCCGAGGTTAAGGTAGGCCTTTGCAACCCGTCCATGACCGCGGACGCGGCTATTCGAATAGATTTGACTCGCAGAGTTTGCACACTTTCCCCACAACTATCCGGATACACTGTCGTGTGGGCATCATCCCCGCATAACGACGTATGCCACGACGGATACCCAAACATAACCTTTCGCTTATCTCCACTGACATGAGTCCTTCCCTGCGGGCTTACCCCTTCCCGGCACCCCGGCAGCATACCTCCTTTTTGAGCGTATCTCCGGCGCCACGACGGAAGACCCTCAGTAATCGTCCGGCTATAGACAACTACAGTGTATTGCCTCCTTCAGAGCGCAACCCGGCGTCGAAGGTCATCGTGACCCTCCTAGAGAGTTGTGAAGGTGTCTCATGCCGGCTTCAACAAACTAGGGCTAAGCCCCGTGCCCACGTTGGGGTAGAGTGGTTGTGCGATAAAAGTTGGGCTGGCGTACACTTATACGCGAGTGCTCCTTTAAAAACATTTTACCCACACTTCCTTTATTTGCCAACAACCAACCATATTCCTCCGAACAACCTTGTTCAAAACATTTTCTTTTCCACAACACACCCTTGGGTAGAGTTAACTTACCCAAGGTATATCCCTCCAACATCCTTATCCAAGAACTTTTCCTTTCCAAAACATACGCTTGGGTAGAGTTAACTTACCCAAGGTTTTCACAAACATTTACAACAAGGTAAGCCTTGAGGGGTTCCCAACCTATAGTTTCATGAGTGGAACTACTATTGCACTATGGCCGAGATGAGAGTCATCTTGCCATAGAAGGTGTAAAAAGAGTAATGGGTGGATCATACTTGCTTAAGGTAAGCATGTATGATGACAACACAAAGAGGAATCTAATCTCAGATTTGTGGTACTACCTATACAATGTGGATAGTGGAGAATCACTATCCAACCAACTCTCCAATAGGGTACACGGCATACTCCTCTCAAGTTGAGAATTACACCAAGACCTTGACATTGATACCTCTAAATTACAAAAGTGGTAAGTGTGGTGTAAGTTACTATTTTGAGAGGGAAGATGCTCAAGTTGAGCATACAAGATGACCAAGTGGAATAGCACGGCCATGATACCATGCATCCCACAATCACAACGACAATAGTGGAGTATCACAACTAGGGAGTACCCCACTTGCAATCACACATAGATGACATAAATAGAGAGAATAACACACATAGAATTAAGGTGCTTTGGACATCAACAAATGACATCCAACTAGACACCAAGTCAGAGATCAAAAGATGGCTTGCCTTGGCTTATTTGTCCCTGTACGTCTTCAACTCCATCAATATAAGAATTCCAACAACATATAAAGAATCCTTGTCCAATCCACTTCTTCTTCTTCTCCGGAATCGTTCGCATCTATCGCCGGAAAATATAAAAGGAACACAATCAATCACATTGCTCCAAACATAACAAGCATGCAACATTCAACAATCAATAGCTAACCACTTTACTAAGGGCTAACATACAAAAGACTTATAGGTACTACAAAACAACTAAAAGAAAACCCCATTTATTTACCTAGTGAAGGTATGAGAGTGCCACGACTTAGCAATTGCCTCTCTAGGTATCACCATGGCACAACTAAGTAACCCCTGGTAGATAACATCATAAAGAGGACAAGAGCATTAGTTTGGCATCACAAACACTCACAAAACATTTTCAAACATTTTTGGAAAAGTAGAAAACAGTTTTCCTAACATAATTTGTTCCCATAACACTACAACCAAAATAGGAAGCAAACCATAATCCACATCATTTGAAAACTCAAGCTAAACAAAAGAGCTAATGTTAAGTTGCAGAGGTTTTGCTTTGCAAGCATAAAACAATGGTTGCCCATCTCTACCAAAAGAGTTGGTCAAGGGTTTTAAATAAACCGAAAGGTTTTGCTTCAACAATGCATGTCACACATAAACATTACTAACAGTAACAAATATGTATGAACAGAGACTAATAATATTTTTCCTATATAGCCAGTACTAATACAAGACTAACCCAATTGGAATCACCCAAAAATATTGAAACTACAATTTTAAGAATTTCTTTGAATCTGACTGTACAGAAAACAAGATCTGTAAGCCATAAATCGTAGAAAAATCCTAAAAATATGAGGCCACTGGCATTTGAAAGATATTTAAACAGAGATTCACACACGATTGGATTTGGGTTCAAATTATTTCTGAAACTCTCACAAATGGATTTACAAGTTTACTGCATGTTTTCACCATTTGCTTCACCTCTGGAGTTACAGAATAGATAAAGTTTTGAAACTTGTTTGAGATGATTAAGAAAACATTCAGTAATCCTACAGAAGTGGAATCACTCAATTAGGTTCAAAAATGGATTTTTGATGAATTAAAAGCTAACAGCCATGTCTGCAGAACATACAGAACAAGTTTAATTCATCAAAAATCATACACAAATCATAAAAATATGAGGTCTGCTGCATCTGAAAGGTATTGAATAGGTGGTTCTTACCCAGTTGGATTCATTCAAAAATTCGTTTCCAAGCTTCTGGTTTAATTCGACAAAGTCAGATCTGACCAGATCTTGATCTGTGAACCATTTCAGTTTCAGGAGGTCAATCGAAGTGAAACCACCGCCAAAATGAAGGCACTGGAGAGGGCTTTCACCCACAGTTGAGTTTGCTCAAAACGGTTTTGTAAAACGGGAGAAATCTAACAAACAGTGATTCTGCATGTTTTCAGAAATTTATTTACCACGGACAATCCGTAACGAATTTGAGGGTGAGACCAACGCCAAGTTGTAGATCTTTTCCGTATCTAACTGTGGAACTTTGAATCACTCGATTTGGATCTGCACACGAGATTCGGTGGATTTTACAAGATCGTACCAGAATCTGAAACAGCAAAGTAGCAGAAATTACTGCAAGGTTTTGGACGAACTTTGCTCAAGAACTTCAGATCTGAGGATAGCTCAACCTTCTCCATGCTTGGACCAACATGCACCTGCATCAAGATCCAATCTAGTGAGAGGAGAAAGGAGAAAGTGAGCTGGACTCATCAAAGATTAGGGGAGAAGAGAGTGAGAGGGAAGCTCTCATGGTGAGGGGAAGCTTGGGAGAGGAGGAGAGCTTCATCCTGGAGGATTTCCATGGCCATGGCCGGCCATGGTAGCTAGGAGGAGCAGCAGCTCGTGGGGAGGAAGGGGGAGGAAGGTATGAGGGAGTGGAGTGTGAAAGAAATGAGCAAAGGGGAGTGGAGGTGGCCGGCCAAGCTCCTTATAAAGAGGGAGGATGGTGGCTGCCTCCTTTTTGATTGGCTATGGAGGGTGGCTGCCCATTAAATTGTTGAGGTAGTTGGGAGACAAGACTTGTGGAGGAAGGAAATGAAGAGGCATGGCTGGCCGAAATTGCCATGCATACACCATTTGGCCGGCTCCATTCTTGTCAATAAAAAAAAATGAACAATGTGAGAGATATAGAGATGGAGGAAGATTGTGATGGTAAAATATACCATGATGGTATTTGTTGCATGATGGCTTTGTGCCAAGAAGATAATGGTGATGGTGGTTGAGACAATGGTAGAGCAAGAATAAGAGAGATGGTGAGTGAAGTAACCATATACCCACAATGAAGAATATGGTGACTTAAATCATGAATTCATGAGGTCAAGGTAATGATGGAAAAGAATATAAATTGCTCTACAAAGGAGAGGTCAATTGGGAGTGATTTGAAAGTATCAAATGATCATCCATTCGATCAAGAATTGGAGGATGGAGGGGATTCAATGTGGTAGATCAGAGATGTACACAAGATGTGCAAGAGTTGTCATTTGAAATAGAACTTATTTGAAAAGTATTTGAAACACCTCAATTGTCTAGGGACAATTGGGAATGTACTCAAGTGAAATGGAATTTTGAAGATGTTGAGAGAAAACTAGTTGGAACATAGGAGTTCAAAATATTCTACTTACTTTCTCAAGTAAAGTAGAGTTTTCTCAAACTTAAAATAAAACAAGAAATGGTATAGATACCATAAACAAGCCTTTTGTTAAAAAGAAGGCAAGATAGGAAATAATGTTTTTAGAAATCAGTACTTGGTAGAAATGGGGAGAAAAACAAAACCCATTTCAGTTCTTTGTTTTCTTTGAAGAAATAACTTGAAAAGATTTAATAAAACTAGAAGTAGTTTTGTGATCAAAACCGAGAGAAGAAAAACAATAGGGTTTTGAGAAAGGAAACTCATTTAGAGAGGAGTGTCCTCAAGGGTAGGTGGTGGATACAAAATGTACCCATCATTCCCACTCTTGGTTTTGTGAAGATTTAACTTGAATAAAAACAAGAGGTGAAAATAAAGAAAGTGATCTAGTGCAGAAACACTTGATAAGGTATGAGATCAAGTTGAATATAGGAGTTGCAAGGATAGAGTGAGACATGCAAGACGTGGAGGTTGAAGAGGGTGTTGCATAGATGGGATCCATGCATTGAGGTTACCAAAAACAGTCGTGAGTGCTTAGAGATCAATTGCCAAAGTCTAGACAAGTTAAGCCTGTCAACACAGAGGGTCGACATGGCCTCAAAACCAACAAGGATGAGTGGGTATAAGAGAGGGATGTAGCTGGGGGTAGACGATCCCAAGTTTTGAATTAAGGATGATAGAGCTATCTTGTACTACAAAGAGAAAATCAAGATGGCACACTCAGGTTGTCATCAGGAGAGAGGTTTGATGTAGTAAGAAGGAAAACAATTTTTCCTAAGCCACACATGTGATTTATTTGGTGAGTTGCTTGTTTAACCACTAGGGGTGTTGTTCTATGAGGTAGCTCAAGACAAAACTCAACAAGCAAATCAAGGCAATTCATCTACCAACAGATCAAGGCAATTCATCATAACCAACAGATCAAGGCAATTCATCTATCTATAGTCTTAAGAAAAAGTTTTTGTTCCCCCTAATTTTTGCACTATGAACAAATAAACAAGGTTGCAAAAAGTGGGGTGTTACAGCGCGGGCCCTGCCCTGGCCGCGCCGCCCTGTGAGGAGGGGGCCCACAGCCCCCTCTCGCCTCCTTTTCTTCGCGTACGCCTTCGTCCCGAAAACCTAAGCTCCAGGGTTACGTCGCGAAGAGTCACAGCCGCCTCTGCGGGGCGGAGAATACCAGAGAGAAAAGAGCTCTCCGGCAGGCTGAGATCCGCCGGGGAAATTCCCTCCCGGAGGGGGAAATCGACGCCATCGTCACCGTCATCGAGCTGGACATCATCTCCATCACCATCATCATCATCTTCATCATCATCACCGCCATCTCCACCGCTGCACCTCGTCTCCGCTGTAACAATTTGGGTTTGATTTTGATTGTTTGATAGGGGAAACTCTCCCGGTGTTGATTTCTACTTGTTATTGATGCTATTGAGTGAAACCGTTGAACCAAGGTTTATGTTCAGATTGTTATTCATCATCATATCACCTCTGATCACGTTCCATATGATGTCTCGTGAGTAGTTCGTTTAGTTCTTGAGGACATGGGTGAAGTCTAAATGTTAGTAGTGAAGTATGGTTGAGTAATATTCAATGTTATGATATTTAAGTTGTGGTGTTATTCTTCTAGTGGTGTCGTGTGAACGTCGACTACACGACACTTCACCATTTATGGGCCTAGGGGAATGCATCTTGTACTCGTTTGCCAATTGCGGGGTTGCCGGAGTGACGAAACCCGAGCCCCCGTTGGTATATCGATGCGGGAGGGATAGCGAGGATCTCAGAGTTTAAGGTTGTGGTTAGATTTATCTTAATTACTTTCTTGTAGTTGCGGATGCTTGCAAGGGGTATAATCACAAGTATGTATTAGTCCTAGGAAGGGAGGTACATTAGCATAGGTTCACCCACACAACACTTATCAAAACAATAAAGATTAATTAGCCGTATGTAGCGAAAGCACTAGACTAAAATCCCGTGTGTCCTCGAGAACGTTTGGTCATTATAAGTAAACAAACCGGCTTGTCCTTTGTGCTAAAAAGGATTGGGCCACTCGCTGCAATTGTTACTCTCGCACTTTACTTACTCGTACTTTATTCATCCGTTACATCAAAACCCCATGAATACTTGTCTGTGAGCATTTACAGTGAATCCTTCATCGAAACTGCTTGTCAACACCTTCTGCTCCTCGTTGGGATCGACATTCTTACTTATCGAAGATACTACGATACACCCCCTATACTTGTGGGTCATCAAGACTATTTTCCGGCGCCGTTGCCGGGAGTGAAGCGCTATTGGTAAGTGGAATTGGTAAGGGAAATTTCTACTCGTTTGTGCTGATTTTATTTCGCCTCGCTGCTATAATTCATTATGGAGAGATCTTCTCTTGAGTGTTTATTTGGGAAATCTACTACTACTGCAAAGGTAGTGGATGAGGCGCCGAGGTAAGGAAGAAATACCATACAAAATACCTATGAAAATTATTGAACGTGTAGTGGATAATCGTTATACAGGGGATGGAACTGTCCACCCTGGAGATCATTTACTGTTCTTACATGAATTATGCGGTTTATTCAAGTGTGCAGGTATTGCTATGGATGAAGTTAGGAAGAAACTATTCTCTGTATCGCTGTCTGGTAAAGCGGCGCATTGGTATAAATTACTGGATAATGGGGATTCTCTTGAATGGAATGATATTGTGCCCCGGTTTTATTCTAAGTTCTATCCTCCAAGTGAGATTCACAAAGATCGGAATCGCATATATAATTTTTGGCCTCATGAAGGAGAGAGTATTGCCCAAGCGTGGGGGAGATTGAAGTCTTTAATGCTCAAATGCCCCATTCATGAGCTTCCCGGTAATATTATTATTGATAATTTATATGCAAGACTTTCTTTTCAAGACAAGACCTTGCTGGATACTTCTTGTTCTGGATCATTTACACGCAACAAGGAAGAGTTTAAAAGGGACCTTCTTAATCGGATCCAAGAAAATACTCGAAGGATGGGAGAACGACAAGGATAGAGAATCGGTATAAATTATGATTATAAATGCATTGAAGCTTTTATGGATACTGATAAATTTCGTAATATGAGTGTTACTTATGGTCTTGATTCTCAAGTTGCTGCAAATCTTTATAAAGCTTTTGCTTCTCATTATGAATTGCCTAAGAAGAACTTTGATAAGTAATCATGAACCGTATAAAGATAAAATTGATTCATCTATAAATAAATGTGTTGTAGTTGAAACTGTTGATCATGTTATTCCTGAAGCTTATATTGAAAAAACTCCTTTCCCTGCTAAAATGAAAGAGTACTCGTTATAAATAGTGCGGTTCATAAAAGTGAAAAGAAACCTATAGAACCCGAAGAACAAATAAAAGTTGAACCTCGCTTGTTGCAATTGTTAAAGATCTTGTGACTGAAAATGTAGAAGATGGTCATATTATTTTCCGTGAAGATGCTTCTAATATTGTTTCGCATCCTAATAAGTCTAGGAAAGCTAGTGTTCCTATGCTCTCTGTTAGAATTGGTGATCATTGTTATTATGGTTTATGTGATATTGGTGCAAGTATTAGTGCTATTCCTTATGAGCTTTACACGGAGATTATGCACGAAATTGGTTCTTGTGAACTTGAAGATATTGATGTGGTCATTCGGCTGGCTAATAGAGAAACTATCTCTCCAATTGGTATTGTTCGAGATGTGGAAGTTCTATGTGGTAAGATTAAATATCCTGCTGACTTTTTGGTACTTGGTTCTGCTGCTAGTAAATATTGCCCTATCATTTTTGGTAGACCTTTTGTAAATACTTGTGGAGCTATTATAGATTGCAAGAAAGTGAAAATTTTGACTAAATTTGCAGGTGAATCTTATGAGTTTAACTTCTCTAAATTTACCAAAACTCCTTATAAAATTGATTCGCCTAATAGTGATTTTAAAGTTGAACAGTGTGCATCTATTGCTCTTGCTCCTAGTAATCCTTTGCAAGCAATCGATGTCTACGGGTGCTTCTATTCTTGTAGACAAGTGTTGGGCCTCCAAGAGCGAGAGGTTTGTAGAACAGCAACAAGTTTCCCTTAAGTGGATCACCCAAGGTTTATCGATCTCGGGGAGGAAGAGGTCAAAGATATCCCTCTCATGCAACCCCGCAACCACAAAGCAAGAAGTCTCTTGTGTCCCCAACACACCTAATAGGTGCACTAGTTCGGCGAAGAGATAGTGAAATACAGGTGGTATGAATAAATGCGAGCAGTAGCAACGGCACCAGAAAAGTGCTTGCTGGCGTGTGGTTGATGGTGGTAATATTGGAGGAAGTACAGATGCAGTAAAACAGTAAACAAGCAGCGGTAGCAGTATTTAGGAACAAGGCCTAGGGATCATACTTTCACTAGTGGACACTCTCAACTTTGATCACATAACAGAATAAATAGATAAATGCTAGACTCTACACTCTCTTGTTGGATGATGAACACCACTAACTGTGTAGGATTACACGAACCCTCAATGCCGGAGTTAACAAGCTCCACAATATTCAATGTTCATATTTAAATAACCTTAGAGTGCATGACAGATCAACATAACCAAACCAAGTACTAACATAGCATGCACACTGTCACCTTCACGCTACGAAAGGAGGCATAGATCACATCAATACCATCATAGCAATAGTTAACTTCATAATCTACAAGAGATCACAATCATAGCCTACGCCAAGTACTACACGATGCACACACTGTCACCATTACACCGTGCGGGAGGAATAAACTACTTTAATAACATCACTAGAGTAGCACACGGATAAATTGTGGTACAAAACACATTGCAATCATAAAGGGATATAAATAAGCACTTCACTACGCCATTCATAACGAGTGAATAAGTATTCTGTGAAATATAGCCTAAGAGACCCACACGGTGCACACACTCGTCACCTTTACACACGTGGGACAAGGAGTCTCCGGAGATCACATAAGTAAAACCCACTTGACTAGCATAATGACATCTAGATTACAAGCATCATCATATGAATCTCAATCATGTAAGGCAGCTCACGAGATTATTGTATTGAAGCACATAGGAGAGAGATGAACCACATAGCTACCGGTACAGCCCCGAGCCTCGATGGAGAACTACTCCCTCCTCATGGGAGACAGCAGCGGTGATGAAGATGGCGGTGGTGTCGATGGAGGAGCCTTCCGGGGGCACTTCCCCGTCCCGGCGGCGTGCCGGAACGAGACTCCTGTCCCCCAGATCTTGGCTTCGCGATGGCGGCGGCTCTGGAAGGTTTCTCGTACCGTGGCTTTTCCGTATCGTAGTTTTAGGTCAGGGACCTTTTTATAGGCGAAGAGGCGGAGTCGGAGAGGCGACGAGGCGGTGACACACTAGGGGGCGCGCCCCCCTAGGCTGCGCCGCCCTGTCATCTGGGGGCCCAGTGGCCCCCTCTCGGCGACTCTCGGGTGTTCTGGAAGCTTCGTGGAAAAATAGGATGCTGGGCCTTGATTTCGTCCGATTCCGAGAATATTTCCTTACTAGGATTTACGAAACCAAAAACAGCGAGAAAACATCAACTGGCCCTTCGGCATCTCGTCAATAGGTTAGTTCCGGAAAACGCATAAATATGACATAAAGTGTGCATAAAACATGTAGGTATCATCAATAATGTGGCATGAAACATAAGAAATTATCGATACGTCGGAGACGTATCAGCATCCCCAAGCTTAGTTTCTGCTCGTCCCGAGCAGGTAAACGATAAAAAAGATAATTTACGGAGTGACATGCCATCATAACCTTGATCATACTATTGTAAGCATATGTAATGAATGCAGCGATCAAAACAATGGTAATGACATGAGTAAACAAATGAATCATAAAGCAAATACTTTTCATGAATAGTACTTAAAGACAAGCATCAATAAGTCTTGCATAAGAGTTAACTCATAAAGCAATAAATCAAAGTAAAGGTATTGAAGCAACACAAAGGAAGATTAAGTTTCAGCGGTTGCTTTCAACTTATAACATGTATATCTCATGGATAATTGTCAACATAGAGTAATATAACAAGTGCAATATGCAAGTATGTAGGAATCTATGCACAGTTCACACAAGTGTTTGCTTCTTGAGGTGGAGAGAGATAGGTGAACTGACTCGACATAAAAAAAAGTAAAAGAAAGGTCCCTCGCAGAGGAAAGCATCGATTGCTATATTTGTGCTAGAGCTTTTATTTTGAAAACAAGAAACAATTTTTGTCAACGGTAGTAATAAAGCACATGTATTATGTAAATTATATCTTACAAGTTGCAAGCCTCATGCATAGTATACTAATAGTGCCCGCACCTTGTCCTAATTAGCTTGGACTACCGGATCATCGCAATACACATGTTTTAACCAAGTGTCACAAAGGGGTACGTCCATGCCGCCTGTACAAAGGTCTAAGGAGAAAGCTCGCATTTTGGATTTCTCGCTTTTGATTATTCTCAACTTAGACATCCATACCGGGACAACCTGGACAACAGATAATGGACTCCTCTTTAATGCATAAGCATGTAGCAACAATTAGTGTTCTCATATGAGGTTGAGGATATATGTCCAAAACTGAAACTTCCACCATGATTCATGGCTTTAGTTAGCGGCCCAATGTTCTTCTCTAACAATATGCATGCTCTAACCATTAAGTGGTAGATCTCTCTTACTTCAGACAAGACGGACATGCATAGCAACTCACATGATATTCAACAAAGAGTAGTTGATGGCGTCCCCGAAACATGGTTATCGCACAACAAGCAACTTAATAAGAGATAAAGTGCATAAGTACATATTCAATACCACAATAGTTTTTAAGCTATTTGTCCCATGAGCTATATATTGTAAAGGTAAAGAATGGAAATTTTAAAGGTAGCACTCAAGCAATTTACTTTGGAATGGCGGAGAAATACCATGTAGTAGGTAGATATGGTGGACACAAATGGCATAGTGGTTGGCTCAAGGATTTTGGATGCATGAGAAGTATTCCCTCTCGATACAAGGTTTAGGCTAGCAAGGTTATTTGAAACAAACACAAGGATGAACCGGTGCAGCAAAACTCACATAAAAGACATATTGTAAACATTATAAGACTCTACACCGTCTTCCTTGTTGTTCAAAACTCAATACTAGATATTATCTAGACTTTAGAGAGACCAAATATGCAAACCAAATTTAGCAAGCTCTAGGTGTTTCTTCATTAATGGGTGCAAAGTATATGATGCAAGAGCTTAAACATGAGCACAACAATTGCCATGTATCAAATTATTCAAGACATTTTAGAATTACTACATGTAGCATTTCCCGATTCCAACCATATAACAATTAACGAAGCAGTTTCAACCTTCGCCATGAACATTAAAAGCTAAGAACACATGTGTTCATATGAACCAGCGGAGCGTGTCTCTCTCCCACACAAGCATGATGGATCATATTTTATTCAAACAAAAACAAAAACAAAAGCAAACAGACGCTCCAAGTAAAGTACATAAGATGTGGCCGAATAAAAATATAGTTTTAAGAGAAATGACCTGATAAATTTGTCGATGAAGAAGGGGATGCCTCTGGCATCCCCAAGCTTAGATGCTTGAGTCTTCTTGAAATATGCAGGGATGAACCACCGGGGCATCCCCAAGCTTAGAGCTTTCACTCTTCTTGATCATAGTATATCATCCTCCTCTCTTGACCCTTGAAAACTTCCTCCACACCAAACTCGAAACAACTCATTAGAGGGTTAGTGCACAATAAAAATTAACATGTTCAGAGGTGACACAATCATTCTTAACACTTCTGGACATTGCATAAAGCTACTGAACATTAATGGAACAAAGAAATTCATCCACCATAGCAAAAGAGGCAATGCGAAATAAAAGGCAGAATCTGTCAAAACGAACAGTCCGTAAAGATGGATTTTATCGAGGCACCAGACTTGCTCAAATGAAAATGCCCAAATTGAATGAAAGTTGCGTACATATCTGAGGATCACGCACGTAAATTGGCTTAATTTTATGAGCTACCTACGAGGAGGCAGGTCGAAATTCGTGACAGACAAAGAAATCTGTAATCGTGCGAGTAATCCAAATCTAGTATGAACCTTACTATCAAAGACTTTACTTGGAACAAAAAAACACAAAACTAAGATAAGGAGAGGTTGCTACAGTAGTAAACAACTTCCAAGACTCAAATATAAAACAAAAATACTGTAGTAAAAACATGGGTTGTCTCCCAAGAAGTTCTTTCTTTATAGCCATTAAGATGGGCTCAGCAGTTTTTATGATGCACTCGCAAGAGATAGTATTTGAAGCAAAAGAGAGCATCAAGAGGAAAATTCAAAACACATTTAAGCCTAACATGCTTCCTATGAAAAGGAATCTTGTAAATAAACAAGTTATGTAGGCATAATACAATAAGCATAGGAAAACTAGACAAGCTCAATTTCAAAATTTTAAGCATATAGAGAGGTATTTTAGTAACATGAAAATTTCTACAAACATATTTTCCTCTCTCATAATAATGTCCAGTAGCATCATGAGCAAACTCAACAATATAAGTATCACATAAAACATCTTTATTCACATGCATAAAAGTATCATTACCCTCCACATAAGCATAGCCAATTTTATTGGTAATAGTGGGAGCAAATTCAACAAAGTAGCTATCATTATTATCAAATATAGGAGGCATATTGTAATCATAATCAAATTTATCCTCCATAACAGGTGGCACCAAAAGACTACTATCATTATAATCATCATATACGGGAGGCAAAGTATCATCAAAGTAAATTTTCTCCTCAATGCTTGGGGGACTAAAAATATCATGCTCATCAAAACCAGCTTCCCCAAGCTTAGAATTTTCCATATCATTAGCAACAATGGTATTCAAAGTATTCATGCTAATATGTTCCATGGGTTTTTTAATTTTCGCATCAAACCATCCATGTCTTAAATAAGGAAATAGAATAAGAAGCTCATTGTTGTCCATTATGCCAAACTAGTGTAAACAAGAAACAAAAAGATGCAATTGCAGGATCTAAAGGAAATAGCTTCGAGCACACACACAACGGCAACAGAAAAGTACTTTACCTGGGACCGGAGTATGAATGCCTTTTACCTTTCCGCCCCGGCAACGGCGCCAGAAAAGTGCTTAGTTGCCGGGGTTGCCGGTGTGTGTGTGCCGTTTACCTTCCCTCCCCGGCAACGGCGCCAGAAAAGTGCTTGATGTCTACGGGTGCTTCTATTCTTGTAGACAGTGTTGGGCCTCCAAGAGCAGAGGTTTGTAGAACAGCAGCAAGTTTCCCTTAAGTGGATCACCCAAGGTTTATCGATCTCGGGGAGGAAGAGGTCAAAGATATCCCTCTCATGCAACCCTGCAACCACAAAGCAAGAAGTCTCTTGTGTCCCCAACACACCTAATAGGTGCACTAGTTCGGCGAAGAGATAGTGAAATACGGGTGGTATGAATAAATGTGAGCAGTAGCAACGGCACTGAGAAAAGTGCTTGCTGGCGTGTGGTTGATGGTGGTAATATTGCAGGAAGTACGGATGCGATAAAACAATAAACAAGCAGCGGTAGCGATATTTAGGAACAAGGCCTAGGGATCATACTTTCACTAGTGGACACTCTCAACTTTGATCACATAACAGAATAAATAGATAAATGCTAGACTCTACACTCTCTTGTTGGATGATGAACACCACTAACTGTGTAGGATTACACGAACCCTCAATGCCGGAGTTAACAAGCTCCACAATATTCAATGTTCATATTTAAATAACCTTAGAGTGCATGACAGATCAACATAACCAAACCAAGTACTAACATAGCATGCACACTCGTCACCTTCACGCTACGAAAGGAGGCATAGATCACATCAATACCATCATAGCAATAGTTAACTTCATAATCTACAAGAGATCACAATCATAGCCTACGCCAAGTACTACACGATGCACACACTGTCACCATTACACCGTGCAGGAGGAATAAACTACTTTCATAACATCACTAGAGTAGCACATAGATAAATTGTGATACAAAACACATTGCAATCATAAAGGGATATAAATAAGCACTTCACTACGCCATTCATAACAGTGAATACGTATTCTGTGAAATATAGCCTAAGAGACCCACACGGTGCACACACTCGTCACCTTTACACACGTGGGACAAGGAGTCTCCGGAGATCACATAAGTAAAACCCACTTGACTAGCATAATGACATCTAGATTACAAGCATCATCATATGAATCTCAATCATGTAAGGCAGCTCATGAGATTATTGTATTGAAGCACATAGGAGAGAGATGAACCACATAGCTACCGGTACAGCCCCGAGCCTCGATGGAGAACTACTCCCTCCTCATGGGAGACAGCAGCGGTGATGAAGATGGCGGTGGTGTCGATGGAGGAGCCTTCCGGGGGCACTTCCCCGTCTCGGCGGCGTGCCGGAACAGAGACTCCTGTCCCCCAGATCTTGGCTTCGCGATGGCGGCGGCTCTGGAAGGTTTCTCGTACCGTGGCTTTTCCGTACCGTAGTTTTAGGTCAGGGACCTTTTTATAGGCGAAGAGGCGGAGTCGGAGAGGCGACGAGGCGGTGACACACTAGGGGGGCGCCCCCCCCTAGGCCGCGCCGCCCTGTCATCTGGGGGCCCAGTGGCCCCCCTCGGCGACTCTCGGGTGTTCCGGAAGCTTCGTGGAAAAATAGGATCGTCGGGCCTTGATTTCGTCCGATTCCGAGAATATTTCCTTACTAGGATTTTTGAAACCAAAAACAGCAGAAAACGAGCAATCGGCCCTTCGGCATCTCGTCAATAGGTTAGTTCCGGAAAACGCATAAATATGACATAAAGTGTGCATAAAACATGTAGGTATCATCAATAATGTGGCATGGAACATAAGAAATTATCGATACGTCGGAGACGTATCAGCAACATCTGGAGAATAGTGAGAGTGAAGTCTTTAGGGAAGAAAAAGATGAGCTTGATGAAATTTTCCTTCGTCAACATATTCTTAAGCATGATTTACCGGTGGAAGATCTGGGTACAACACCACCACCAAAGGAAGATCCTGTCTTTGATTTAAAACCATTGCCTGATAATCTTAAATATGCTCATATTGATGATAAGAAAATATATCCTGTTATTATTAGTTCTAAGCTTTCGAGTTTGAAGAAGAAAGGTTATTGGAAATACTGAAGAAACACCGAGGTGCTATTGGCTACACTCTTGATGACTTGATGGGGATTTCTCCCTCTATTTGCCAACACGCCATTAATATGGAAGACGATGCGAAGCTCGTTGTTGAACCTCGGCGTCGTCTAATTCCTAAGATGAAGGATGTGGTAAGAAATGAGGTATTAAGACTCCTTGAAGCTGGTATTATATGTCCTATTGCTGATAGTAGATGGGTTAGTCCTGTGCATTGTGTTCCTAAGAAAGGAGGAATGACTCGTTGTGCCTAATGATAATGATGAGCTCATCCCTCAAAGAGTAGTTGTAGGGTATAGAATGTGCATTGATTATCGAAAAGTTAATAAGGTTACTAAGAAAGATCATTACCCTTTGCCTTTTATTGATCAAATGTTAGAAAGGTTATCTAAAAATACTCATTTTTGCTTTCTTGATGGTTATTTTGGGTTTTCACAAATTGCTTCGTTAAAACTAAAGATCAAGAGAAAACCACTTTCACTTGTCCCTATGGAACTTATGCTTATAGACGTATGCCTTTTGGTTTATGTAATGCTCCTGCTACTTTTCAAAGATGCATGTCTGCTATTTTTCATGGCTTTTGTGAGAGTATTGTAGAGGTATTCATGGACGATTTTTCCGTCTATGGAAATTCTTTTGATAATTGCTTGCGGAACCTTGATAAAGTTTTGCGGAGATGTGAAGAAACTAACCTTGTTCTTAATTGGGAGAAATGCCACTTTATGGTTAATGAAGGAATTGTATTGGGACATAAAATTTCCGAGAGAGGTATTGAAGTTGATAGAGCTAAAGTTGAAGCCATTGAGAAGATGCCCTATCCTAGGGATGTTAAAGGTATTCGTAGTGTTCTTGGTCATGTCTGGGTTTTATAGGAGGTTTATTAAAGACTTCTCTAAGATTTCAAAGCCTCTTACTAATCTTCTTCAAAAAGATGTACCTTTTGTTTTTGATGATGATTGTAAGGAAGCTTTTGAAACTCTAAAGAAAGCCTTAACAACTGCCCCTATAGTTGAACCTCCTGATTGGAACTTACCATTTGAAATTATGTGTGATGCTAGTGATTTTGATGTGGGCGCTGTTCTTGGACAGCGAGTAGATAAAAAACTGAATGTTATTCATTATGCTAGTAAAACTCTTGATGCTGCTCAAAGAAATTATGCTACTACTGAAAAAGAATTGTTAGCTGTAGTCTTTGCTTGTGATAAATTTAGATCTTATATTGTTGATTCAAAAGTTACAATTCATACTGATCATGCTGCAATTAGATACCTTATGACAAAGAAAGATGCTAAGCCGAGGCTTATTAGATGGGTACTTCTTTTGCAAGAATTTGATTTACATATTGTAGATAGGAAAGGTGCTGATAATCCCGTCGCTGATAATTTGTCTAGATTGGAAAATATTGCTTATGATCCCGTTCCTCGTTAATGATAGTTTTCCAAATGAGCAATTGGCTGTAATAAAGGTGAGCTCGCGAGACAGTCCTTGGTATGCTGATTATGCTAACTTTATTGTTTCCAAGTACTTGCCTCCAACCTTTTCAGCTCAGCAAAGGAGGAAATTCTTTTATGACTTGAGGCATTATTTTTGGGATGACCCACACTTATATAAAGAAGGAGTGGATGGTATTCTGCGAAGATGTGTTCCTGAATATGAACAACAAGAGATATTGAGTAAATGTCATGGTAGTGCTTATGGAGGACATCACGCCGGAGATAGAACCGCACAAAAGGTTCTACAATCGGGTTTTTATTGGCCAACTCTCTTCAAAGATGCAAGGAAGTTTATTTTATCTTGTGATGAATGTCAAAGGGTTGGTAATATCTCCAGACGCAATGAAATGCCTATGAATTATACTCTTGTTATTGAACCATTCGATTGTTGGGGATTTGACTTCATGGGACCTTTTCCCTCTTCAGAAGGTAACACTCATATACTTGTTGCTGTTGGTTATGTTACTAAATGGGTGGAAGCCATACCTACAAAAAGTGCTGATGGTGAGACCTCTTTAAGAATGCTTTTAGACATTATTTTTCCTAGATTTGGAGTTCCTAGATATATTATGACAGATGGGGGTTCTCATTTTATTCATGGTGGTTTTAGAAAAACTCTTGCTAAATATGGTATTAATCATAGAATTGCTTCCGCTTATCATCCTCAAACTAGTGGGCAAGTAGAACTATCAAATAGAGAAATTAAATCTATCTTGCAAAAGACTGTTAATAAAACTAGAAAGAATTGGGCTAGTAAATTGAATGAAGCACTATGGGCTTATAGAACCGCTTATAAAAACCCCATGGGAATGTCACCTTATAAAATGGTTTATGGAAAAGATTGTCATTTACCTTTAGAACTAGAGCACAAAGCTTATTGGGCTATTAGAGAACTAAATAAAGATCCTAAACTAGCCGGTAATAAGAGGTTGCTGCAATTAAGTTCTCTAGATGAATGGAGAAGTGAAGCTTATGAAAATGCTAAACTCTTTAAAGAGAAAGTTAAGAAATGGCATGATAGAAGGATTATCAAAAGAGAGTTTAATATTGGGGATAAAGTCCTATTGTATCGGTCTCGTCTCAGATTCTTTGCAGGGAAATTACTCTCGAAATGGGAAGGACCATATGTTGTTGAGGAGGTGTATCGTTCAGGAGCAATTAAAATTAGTTCTCTCCAAGGCAATGCCACGCAAGTGGTGAATGGAAAAAGACTCAAGCATTATATCTCAGGTGATTCTTATAATGTAGATGTTGATGTTATTCGAGTGGAAACACCGGAGGCTTTCATCAAAGGTCAAATTGACAGTCCGCCGAACTCGACTTTGAATAGGTAACGAGTACAGGTAATAAAAAGTTCGCGATTTACTTTCCGAACAATGTTTTTGCTGTTTTTGGAAAATATGAAAAATTACGAGATCGAAACGGAGTGGAGGAGACGCACGAGGGCGTGCCCCCATAGGCCGGCGCGGCCGGGCCTTGGCCCGCGCCGCCCTATGAGCTGGCCGCCTCGTCGCCCCTTTCCGACTCCGGTTCGACCTGGTACTTTCCTTATGACATAAAAATTCCTGCTATATAATCCCCCGGACCCCTGGAGGTCCGTATATCGTTTTCTCGACGCGTTTCGTTTTGAGCTGTTTCTGCCAGGACCTGTCTTTGATCTAGAAGCACCATGGTCTCCAACAACAAGGACAAGGAGCCTTCGGAGGAAGGTATTCAAGACCCCGAGTTGAAGGAAGAAGTCAAGGAGGATGAAGAAGAAGTCGAAGAAGTTCCGCGAGTACGCCCGCGCACTACCGTCGCAAGAATCAAAGTGGTGGATAACCCTTTTAGTGCAAACACGAGCGCAAGAATTCGCACCGGAGGAAGGGTTCCACGTCATTACCTAGCTCCAAAGACATCTTCTTCAGGCACTTACCATCCCTTCCGCAATCTAATCTACAATAATCAAATTGAAAGGACTCCCAAGGCAGCATTGCCTAGCAATTGGGATATAGATCATTCTAACACCGCAGGAAGGACGAAGCTCGAAGTCGAAGGGTGGGGAAATAACTCCAAGAATTGGGACTCGCCGTCGGACATACTTCTTAATCGCGTCGAGCACAATTCGGAGATGATCCGCAACCTCATGTACAAGATTGATGAGTTCAGGAGCTTGTGGAGAAGCTTGTCGGGAATTCATCACCACCATCGCCAAAGGATTAATTCATCATCGGTATTGGCATCCCCTTGGTTTGTTCCAAGCTTGGGGGAGTGCGGCGGTATCACATCATCACTACCTTTTACTTTTTACTATCAAGTAGTGTCATATCATGAGTAGGGAAGTTATCATATAAGATGGGTTGCAGTGTGGAAGTATCTCTCCTTTGGTTAGTTGTCTATGTATCCCTTGGTGTGAGTTATCGTTATGAAATATTAATGAGAAGTCTTATCATTTACATATGGCACACCTTATTTTAGTTTGCAATTTCTATTATATGATTGATCTTGATTTTAGTATTGGTACCACTTTGGGAGCATTGAGTAAATCTATTTGGTTTTGGCAAACTTAGCATTGGTCAATAGCAACAACACCTTGAGGTTTAAGTAGAAAAGAGAAATACATATAGTTGTTTCATTGTCTTCCTTTCTTGTTAGCTCATAGCTTATTATTCTGAAGTTAAAATTGTTTGTGCTTACAAGAAAGATGCATGATTGTTTCTATCACATTTATATTCATTTGTTTCCCTCAACTTTTGTGCTTGCTAATTAACCTTGATAGCCAAAGACCCGTATCGAGAGGGAATGCTTCTCGTGCATCCAAACCTCAACCCAAACCTATGCCATTTGTGTCCACCATATCTACCTACTACATGGTATTTCCCTGCCATTCCAAGTAAATACTTCATGTGCTACCTTTAAACAATTCGAAATTTATTACTTCTTATTTGTGTCAATGTTTTATAGCTCATGAGGAAGTATGTGGTGTTTTATCTTTCAGTCTTGTTAGGCAGCTTCCACTAATGGACTAGTGGCTTCATCCACTTATCCTATAATTTTGCAAAAAGAGCTGGCAACGGGGTTCCCAGCCTCAATTAATCAACTTTCACTAATAATTCTCTTCACATGTTTTGCCCTGATTCATCAGTAAGCAACTTAATTTTGCGATAGACACTCCTCCATGGTATGAGATTGTTGGAAGGCACCCGAGGATTCGGTTAGCCATGGCTTGTGTAAGCAAAGGTTGGGGGAGTGTCATCCTTAAATAAACTAAAGTACATGTGTAAACAAAAGAGAAGAAGGATGATCTACCTTGCTGGTAGAGATAACGTCCTTCATGGGAGCCGCTCTTTGGAGGTCTGTTTGGCAAGGGGGTTAGAGTACCCGCTACCGATCGTTGACAACAACAAACACCTCTCA
This sequence comes from Lolium rigidum, assembly GCF_022539505.1. Taxonomy (NCBI): domain Eukaryota; kingdom Viridiplantae; phylum Streptophyta; class Magnoliopsida; order Poales; family Poaceae; genus Lolium; species Lolium rigidum. The sequence continues at coordinate 224,139,329 of NC_061510.1, read as the reverse complement.
AAATATTACTTTTATTCTCTTTATGTGATTTCAAAATTGAAAAAGCTCTAGCACATGATTTAATCCCTGCTTCCTCTGCGAAGGGCCTGTCTTTTACTTTATGTTGAGTCGGTAAACCTATTTCCCTCCATCTCAAGCAAGCATTTGAGTTGTTGTGATCAAACCATTATATTGTGATTTATTTCAT
>NC_061510.1:224109306-224139042 GCF_022539505.1 Lolium rigidum | reverse complement strand
TTCACTAGTGGTGTCTCTCCAATAAGAAATAGCATGTTGGGTGAACAAATTACGGTTGGGCAATTGACAAATAGAGAGGGCATAACAATGCACATACATATCATGATGACTAATATGAGATTTACTTAGGGCATTACGACAAAGTACATAGACCGCTATCCGACATGCATCTATGCCTAAAAAGTCCACCTTCGGGTTAGCATCCGCACCCCTTCCGAGTATTAAGTTGCAAACAACGGACAATTGCATTAAGTATGGTGCGTAATGTAATCAACACAAATATCCTTAGACAAAGCATTGATGTTTTATCCCTAGTGGCAACAGCACATCCACAACCTTAGAACTTTACTGTCACTTGTCCTGGATTCAATGGAGGCATGAACCCACTATCGAGCATAAATACTCCCTCTTGGAGTCACAAGTATCAACTTGGCCGAGCCTCTACTAGCAACGGAGAGCATGCAAGATCATAAACAACACATATATGATAGATCAATAATCAACTTGACATAGTATTCCATATTCATCGGATCCCAACAAACACAACATGTAGCATTACAAATAGATGATCTTGATCATGATAGGCAGCTCACAAGATCTAACATGATAGCACAATGAGGAGAAGACAACCATCTAGCTACTGCTATGGACCCATAGTCCAAGGATGAACTACTCACACATCAGTCCGGAGGCGATCATGGTGATGTAGAGTCCTCCGGGTGATGATTCCCTCTCCGGCAGGGTGCCGGAGGCGATCTCTGAATCCCCCGAGATGGGATTGGCGGCGGCGGCGTCTCCGGAACTTTTCCGTATCGTGGCTCTCGGTAATAGGGTTTTCGCGACGGAGAGTTTAAGTAGGCGGAAGGGCAGAGTCGGAGGAGGCACGTGGGCCCCACACCATAGGCCGGCGCGGGTCCCTCCTTGGCCGCGCCGCCCTATGGTCTGGGCGCCTCGTGGCCCCAGTACTTCGTATCCTATTCGATCTTCTGGAAGCTCTGTGGAAAAATAAGACCCTGGGCGTTCGTTTCGTCCAATTCCGAGAATATTTCCGTGTAGGATTTCTGAAACCAAAAACAGCACAAAACAGGAGCTGGCGCTTCGGCATCTCGTTAATAGGTTAGTGCCGGAAAATGCGTATAAATGATGTAAAGTGTGTATAAAACATGTGAGTATTGTCATAAAACTAGCATGGAACATAAGAAATTATAGATACGTTTGAGACGTATCAAGCATCCCCAAGCTTAGTTCCTACTCGCCCTCGAGTAGGTAAACGATAACAAGGATAATTTCGAAGTGACATGCTATCATAATCTTGATCAATACTATTGTAAAGCATATGAGATGAATGAAGTGATTCGAAGCAATGGTAAAGACAATGATTAAACAACTGAATCATATAGCAAAGACTTTTCATGAATAGTACTTTCAAGACAAGCATCAATAAGTCTTGCATAGGAGTTAACTCATAAAGCAATAAATTCTTAGTAGAATGTTTTCAAGCAACACAAAGGAAGATATAAGTTTTAGCGGTTGCTTTCAACTTCAACATGTATATCTCATGGATAATTGTCAACACAAAGTAATATGATGAATGCAAATAAGCAAGTATGTAGGAATCAATGCACACAGTTGACACAAGTGTTTGCTTCTAAGATAGAAGGAAGTAGGTAAACTGACTCAACATAAAGTAAAAGAATGGCCCTTCTCAGAGGGAAGCATGGATTACTATTTTTGTGCTAGAGCTTTTATTTTGAAAACATAGAAACAATTTTGTCAACGGTAGTAATAATTTATATGTGTTATGCATAAGACATCCTATAAGTTGCAAGCCTCATGCATAGAATACCAATAGTGCTCGCACCTTGTCCTAATTAGCTTGGATTTCCATGGATTATCATTGCATAACATATGTTTCAACCAAGTGTCACAAAGGGGTACCTCTATGCCGCCTGTACAAAGGTCCAAGGAGATAGATCGCATTTGATTTCTCGTTTTTGATAGATCTCAACTAAGGACATCCATACCGGGACAACATAGAAAACGGATAATGGACTCCTCTTTAATGCATAAGCATTCAACAACAGATAATATTCTCATAAGAGATTGAGGATTAATTTCCAAACTGAAACTTCCACCATGATTCATGGCTTTAGTTAGCGGCCCAATGTTCTTCTCTAACAATATGCATACTCAAACCATTTGATCATGATAAATCACCCTTACTTCAGACAAGACGAACATGCATAGGAACTCACATGATATTCAACAAAGGTGTAATAGTTGATGGCCTCCCCAGAAACATGGTTACCGCTCAACAAGCAACTTATAAGAAATAAGATACATAAGCTACATATTCTTTACCACAATAGTTTTTAAGGCTATTTTCCCATAAGCTATATATTGCAAAGACAAGGAATGAAATTTTAAAGGTAGCATGCAAGCAATTTACTTGGAATGGCAGAGAAATACCACATAGTAGGTAGTTATGGTGGACACAAATGGCATAAGTTTTGGCTCAAGGTTTTGGATGCACGAGAAGCATTCCCTCTCAGTACAAGGCTTTGGCTAGCAAGGTTGTTTGAAGCAAACACAAGTATGAACCGGTACAACAAAACTTACATAAGAACATATTGCAAGCATTATAAGACTCTACACTTGTCTTCCTTGTTGTTCAAACACTTCACCGAGAAAATATCTAGACTTTAGAGAGACCAATCATGCAAACCAAATTTCAACAAGCTCTATGGTAGTTCTTCATTAATAGGTGCAAAGTACATGATGCAAGAGCTTAAACATGATCTATTTGAGCAAAACAATTGCCAAGTATCAAATTATTCAAGACCATATACCAATTACCACATGAAGCATTTTCTGTTTCCAACCAAATAACAATGAACGAAGCAGTTTTCAAACTTCGCCATGAACATTAAAAGTAACGCTAAGAACACCAGTGTTCATATGAACGAGCGGAGCGTGTGTCTCTCTCCCACACAAGGAATGCTAGGATCCTATTTTATTCAAACAAAAACAAAAATAAAAACATACAGACGCTCCAAGTAAAGCACATAAGATGTGACGGAATAAAAATATAGTTTCACTAGAGGTGACCTGATAAGTTGTCGATGAAGAAGGGGATGCCTTGGGCATCCCCAAGCTTAGATGCTTGAGTCTTCTTGAAATATGCAGGGATGAACCACGGGGGCATCCCCAAGCTTATACTTTTCACTCTTCTTGATCATATTGTATCATCCTCCTCTCTTGATCCTTGAAAACTTCCTCCACACCAAACTCAAAACAAACTCATTAGAGGGTTAGTGCATAATAAAAAAATTCACATATTCAGAGGTGACATAATCATTCTTAACACTTCTGGACATTGCTCAAAGCTACTGAAGGTTAATGGAACAAAGAAATCCATTCAACATAGCAAAAGAGGCAATGCGAAATAAAAGGCAGAATCTATCAAAACAGAACAGTCCGTAAAGACGAATTTTTTAGGGGCACTTAACTTGCTCAGATGAAAAAGCTCAAATTGAATGAAAGTTGCGTACATATCTGAGTATCACTCATGAAAATTGGCAGATTTTTCTGAGTTACCTACAGAGAGGCCTACTCAAATTCGTGACAGCAAGAAATCTGTTTCTGCGCAGTAATCCAAATCTAGTATCAACCTTACTATCAAAGACTTTACTTGGCACAACAATGCAATAAAATAAAGATAAGGATAGGTTGCTACAGTAGTAACAACTTCCAAGACTCAAATATAAAACAAAATTGCTGTAGTAAAATAATGGGTTGTCTCCCATAAGCGCTTTTCTTTAACGCCTTTCAGCTAGGCGCAGAAAGTGTGAATCAAGTATTATCGAGAGATGAAGCATCAACATCATAATTTTCACAATTTGTCACAATAGGTACCTTAGATGCTCCATCATCCATAGTGGTACTAAGGGCTTTGTCAATTTTAGGCCTATAATAGTTTTTTGGCTTAGGCACCTTAGAGACATACATGAACTTTTGCTCCTTACCCACATAAGCTTTCTCCTTAAACTTAAGAGAAGAAAAAGTTGAACCCAAGGTTCCCATAGCTTCTTCAAGTTCACTAATCCTATGGGTTTGATTATCATGAGTAGCACAAGTATCTAAGACGGCAATTCTCTCATTAATTCCACTTAGAGATTTATCAAGTTTATCAGTGTTAGCAAGTAATATTCCCAATTTAGTCTCAACACTTGGAAGATTTTTCTCTATGGCCTCCAACTTTTTCATGACATCTTGAGAGATTTCAATTTTAGTTTCATTAACAGGTGGTATTCCAACTAGACTCTCAATAATGCAACTAGCTTCTAAAGCGGGAGTGCCTAGGAAATTACCTCCCACAAGAGTATCAAGAACATACCTATTCCAGCTAGAGATACCAACATAAAAGTTCCTAAGTAGGATAATAGTGGAGTGTTTCTTAGTGCACCTATGATGAGCATCACTAATTCTATACCAAGCATCTTTAAAACATTCTCCCCCTTGTTGCTTAAACGAACGAACTTCAACTTCAGGATTACTCATTTTTAGCAATAGTAAATAAAGCAAACTAAATAAAGTAGAGTAAATGCAAGTAACTAATTTTTAGTGTTTTTGATATAAAGAACGCAAACAAGACAGTAAATAAAATAAAGCAAGTAACTAATTTTTTTGTATTTTTGATATAGAGAAAGCAAACAAAGCAGTAAATAAAGTAAAGTAAAGCAAGACAAAAACAAAGTAAAGAGATTGGATGTGGGAGACTCCCCTTGCAGCATGTCTTGATCTCCCCGGCAACGGCGCCAGAAAAAGAGCTGCTGGCGTGCAGTTGACGTGGGAGTTAGAAATCTCTGTGGTGTAATTTTCCTTCATGTCCCCGGCAACGGCGCTAGAAAAAGAGCTTGATAACGCGTGAAGCACACGTCCGTTGGGAACCCCAAGAGGAAGGTGTGATGCGTACAGCAGCAAGTTTTCCCTCAGTAAGAAACCAAGGTTATCGAACCAGTAGAAGATGAAGGCCACGTGAAGGTTTTTGGTGAAGGAGTGTAGTGTGGCTCAACACCAGGGATTCCGGCGTCAACGTGGAACCTGCACAACACAATCAAAATACTTTGCCCCAACTTAACAGTGAGGTTGTCAATCTCACCGGCTTGCTGAAAACAAAGGATTAAACGTATGGTGTGGAGAATGTTGTTTGGTTGTGAAGAACAACAGAGAACAGAGTTTGCGATGGATTGTATTTCAGATGTAAAAGAATGGACCGGGGTCCACAGTTCACTAGTGGTGTCTCTCCAATAAGAAATAGCATGTTGGGTGAACAAATTACAGTTGGGAAATTGACAAATAGAGAGGGCATAACAATGCACATATATATCATGATGACTAATATGAGATTTACTTAGGGCATTACGACAAAATACATAGAACTCCAGCATGCATCTATGCCTAAAAATTTCACCTTCGGGTTAGCATCCGCACCCCTTCCAGTATTAAGTTGCAAAAAACAGACAATTGCATTAAGTATGGTGCGTAATGTAATCAACACAAATATCCTTAGACAAAGCATTGATGTTTTATCCCTAGTGGCAACAGCACATCCACAACCTTAGAACTTTCTATCCTTGTCCCGCGATTCAATGGAGGCATGAACCCCCTATCGAGCATAAATACTCCCTCTTGGAGTCACAAGTATCAACTTGGCCGAGCCTCTACTAGCAACGGAGAGCATGCAAGATCATAAACAACACATATATGATAGATCAATAATCAACTTGACATAGTATTCCATATTCATCGGATCCCAACAAACACAACATGTAGCATTACAAATAGATGATCTTGATCATGATAGGCAGCTCACAAGATCTAACATGATAGCACAATGAGGAGAAGACAACCATCTAGCTACTGCTATGGACCCATAGTCCAAGGATGAACTACTCACACATCAGTCCGGAGGCGATCATGGTGATGTAGAGTCCTCCGGGTGATGATTCCCCTCTCCGGCGGGGTGCCGGAGGCGATCTCCTGAATCCCCGAGATGGGATTGGCGGCGGTGGCGTCTCTGGAACTTTTTCCGTATCGTGGCTCTCGGTAATAGGGTTTTCGCGACGGAGAGTTTAAGTAGGCGGAAGGGCAGAGTCGGAGGAGGCACGGGGGCCCCACACCATAGGCCGGCGCGGGCCCCTCCTTGCCCGCGCCGCCCTATGGTCTGGGCGCCTCGTGGCCCCACTTCGTATCCTCTTCGGTCTTCTGGAAGCTCTGTGGAAAAATAAGACCCTGGGCGTTCGTTTCGTCCAATTTCGAGAATATTTCCTGTGTAGGATTTCTGAAACCAAAAACAACACAAAACAGGCTGGCGCTTCGGCATCTCGTTAATAGGTTAGTGCCGAAAAATGCGTATAAATGATGTAAAGTGTGTATAAAACATGTGAGTATAGTCATAAAACTAGCATGGAACATAAGAAATTATAGATACGTTTGAGACGTATCAGGCCACACCACGAAGGAAGGCCTCACCTTCTTCCTCGAGAGAGCTCCACAAAGGGGCTCCCCCTTCTCCACTAAGGGACCGGTCGAGGCGGTGATTCCTTCACAAGGTTGGGGCGAGCTCCACACCACAAGGAGGCTCCCAACAACCCATGGAGCTAGTACAACACCAAGCTAGCCTCCATGGATGCACTTCCTCCAATGTCCCACAATAGGAACACTAACACCAAGATCCACTAAGGAATAGCAAGTATTGGTGAAATCTCTCTTGGTAGAACTATAGATCGGGGTCTCCTCCACCACTCCTCATTTGGGCAAGATTGGTTGGATGGTTGGGGAGATCCTCAAGGATTAAGCTCAGCAACAATGGAGGAGAGAGAGAGAGGAGAGATAAAAACGAGTTGGGGAAGAAGGGGCCCTTAAATAGGCTCCTCCAAATCCAACCGTTATGTCCAGTTTTCGCCTAAGAGGTACTACCGCTTTTGGGAAGCGGTACTACTGCTCTGAGTTCGAAATCCCCAGATCTGGTCCACGTGGACGCAGAGCGGTACTACCGTTCGAGGTACCGCAACAGGGTCCAAACCTAACTGGACTCGAATCGGTACCGGAGCGGTACCAAAGCGGTACTGCCGTAACTAGTTACGGTACCTGGGCGGTACCGTGGGCGGTACTACCGCTCGTGAGCGGTACTACCGCTCCAGGTACTGCAGAGGTACCGCAACTCGTATTCTGGGTCAATATCAGCGCAGAACTCAGAGCGGTACCGTGGGGCGGTACCTATAGGGGTAACGGTACTACCGCTACAGGTACCGGTAGTACCGGCCTGGCTAAAACTGGTTTTCTCCCCTTTTTCTCTCCAGCCATGTCACCTCGCGATACACACACAAAACCAGAAAACCTATAAACTACGCTTCAGTCTTCCGATCTTGACGTGTCCAGCGAGGTCACCGTGTACTTGCAAATCTAACAATGATACTCAAGGCACACGGTGAGATTACTCAAGTGTTGTCATCAAACACACAAAACCTGGGGTTTAGACTTTGCTCTTTCACTCCTCCTACCACTTATATAGTGGGCTAGGTCTCAGAGTCCATCCCTAGGTCGGTTACAATTACATGTGTCGGTTTACCTGATTTGGCTAACACTTGCCTAATTTCATCTAGTTTCTAGTTTTGGACTCTTCTTGGGATTCATGGACTTTATACGAACCTTCTTAGATCCGCACGGGGGTTGATAATACCAAATACCCAATATGGTATACCCATGTCAAAGGCTCCCAACGACATCACGAACTAGTCACAACAAGATCTAAGTTCTAGATGCCCTCAACAACAAGGACCCCCACAAAGGATATCTAAGGTTTCCAACTCCATAAAGGAAAGGTTGTGGAATCATAAAAAATCTTGGGTAGATGGGTTGATCTTGTCCTCCTCCTTCAATTCCCAAAGTTTTGTGTGATTTGATTGGCTAGGGAGGGAGATCTACATAGTTGAAGCTTAAGAACTATTGAGGAGAGAGAGTGTTCATCGTGTTGGTCATATCTACTCTGAGGAGGACGAAGGCTCCCCCTTTTATAGGCCTTACAAGAGATCTAGTCATTGTAGCATTGAGGGGGTGGATGATTCGGGTTTCTGAACCCCCGGATGATCCCCCCCCCCCCTCCCGGATGATCCAGCCTCGGCGATGTTGGAGATGAGGCTAGATGATCCGACCACCCCCGGATATTGGAATTCCCAGGGGCTGGATGAATTTTGCTTCCTCCCTGGCTTCTGGGAGCTAGCCATCCTACGGTATGGGGGGCGGATGTAAATACCTTCCGGGGGCCGGATGAAAATACCATCCACCCCGAACTTGTTTTCCACACGTGTCAGCTTCGGGCGCGTTCCTAGGACTCCTAGGTGACGGGGGGCGGATGTTCCAGCCAGTGGTAGACCGGATCATCTACCCCCTACCCCCACCCTCGAAAAGCAACATTCTTCTCCTTTTATCCTCATCTTTCTCCACATCTCCTCAACATGTTCTCATCCACCATTACCAGAGATCATACATCCAATAGATTAACTAGATGATGAACTTTGGCAAAAGGTGGGTCATCATCCGTAGTGCTAAAATTGACTCCTACACACTTGAGCACACATGGTAAAGTACATTCACGTGTTGTTAACAAACACACAAAACAATAGAGATAGAGCTTGCTCTTTCAAAGTTGCCAGCCGCCAGGAGATCTTGCATCGGGGTTTTGAAGAAACGCAAGAGGATCACTCGGGACATGCGGCTAATTAGCCGTTATGTCCTTCGATGAGTCGTGCGTTACTCTAGGCGGATCGCTATCCCGAGACTAGCACATTTTTCTGGGGGTGACGCGGCGAATCCCCTTGTTGGGTTGGTAGTTGGGCGCATCTTCTAAGTACACCTTTTCCCTTCCTAGGCCATCTTCAAATCTTAATGGATTGCCTCTGACTCGCTCGCGTCAGCTAGCCTGTTGAGGGGGCCGATGGGCCAGTAGGCGCATCGGCTTTTCGCATGTGCCCTGCTGGAGGAGGCGCTTTATTGGAGACCATGCGCTTTGGTGATATCAGGGCGTTGTTAACGCTCGCGTTGGTTAGAGCTGGCTTGGCGCTAGCCTCCTGGGAGTCGATCGCCTTCCACTCAGCTATCGTCGCAAGCATGTGGCGGATGCGATCGAAGGTGGCTGCAATCTGGGAGTCCGTAGAATCCTCCAAGTCCGCACCCATGCCACCGCCGCGAATCAGGATGTGGTTGTCGGTGATGACGAAGCCTATTACGGCAGCTACGTCGATCGCATCGGTGGAGTTGAAGAAAGGTAACTCATCATCCTCGCGGTGGTCGTTGGCTGGAGCGAAGCTCAGGCCGGATATCGGACCACCGCTCGCCAGAAGGCTGCTGCTATTAGATCGGCGTGGAGGGCAGCCCCGGTGTGAAGGACCTGTGATGAAGCCGTGATGTCGTCCATGAGGTCTAATGTTTGATCGGTTTTGACGACGATGTCGTGTCTCGATGGTGAGACGAGGCCTGACAACGCTTGCAAGGTAGCCTATGGGGGCCCTTGCACCGGCGCTGCTCCGCCTATTACCTCATCGGATGCAGATTTGGTCAAAGAGGAGCCAGAGTCCTCGCCCTCCTTGATTGTCGGGAAGGTGCAAAGCTCGGATTCATCAACGGCATGTGTGAAACCGATGAATACAACTGATGGTGTAGTGGCCGACGCTCGGGGCGTCCGCGTGGCTCTGAGCCCACGACACGTGATGACACCATAGCTTCCAATCACGATCGGGGCGTCATCGTCGATCGGTGGAAGGGATCCCGCCAGGAACACGACTCTAGATGTCGTCATTCGCCCCACGGTGGACACCAACTGTCGTGGTATTAGCAAAGTAGATGCTACATGGGGTATCTTACGGATGTTAGTTGTTTACGACGGTGACATTGGAGCACCTGGATGAGATTGGTACACGATACGAAGTACCCGGGGTGGCTCCTCTCAGTGGAGGTAAAGACCTACTCCTGCTTGATTATATTGATGTCCATATGATTAGAGTGTTGTCGATGGCGTAGATGGAAGTTATGGACGCTATGGCGGCTATGAGGATGAATGGATCGTCTCCTCTACATGATCCTGGTCAAGCCTTATATACATGACCGGACCTAGGATTTTTACACCACGCGGGCGAGTCATCTAACCCCCTAATCAACTACCATCGTCGATTCCATTACTTGTTATCCATGATAATCTTGATGGCTCGACTGGGCTCTCCGTTGTACTGGGCCTTGGTGAACGGGCTCCTTGAGGGATTTACTGGATTAGGCCACCCCGGTCTTGGTCGATGACTCACTTTCGTGGGCCTAGCCGGTTGGATATTCCCTCGTCAAGATAATAAGATAATTGAAACAACATGACGTTTTCGCTTAATATTCCGTATGATGAATTTTGTTGTAGCGTAATGCAAGCTAGACTCCGTCACGGTATTGTTGGCAAGTTAATCATCAATATTATTATTACCTGTATTAAAGTTGAACCTGTTTCCCGGAAGGAGAGAGCTCTGGCTACTATTCATGCACCATATGAACAGTACCATAGTATTAATAGTGTCCATGGTAAATTACGTTGCAGTAAAAAAATCTCGATAATTTCTTGACTGTAATTTTTCCTACGGTGATTTTTTTACGTAATTTCCAGACTATCATTTTTCCCGGTTTACAGTTTTGTTATAATTTTCAAGAATATTTAACTTCAAATTCTCTCGCGATAATTACACGTAATTTTTCATAGTAATTTCCTGGCGATAATTACCCATCATCAAAACTTCGCCGGCGTGAAGTTCTTCAATGGTAATCTTTAAGGAGTATAACTTCGATGAATATCTCTAGCACTAATTTCTCGACGGTAGCTCTTTCAGATAAGCTACCTTCTTCCATAGTAGCTTCGGAGTTCTCCTAGGGTAACTTCGAGAAAACATTTGGCGAATTTTTTTAGGTCGTAATTTTCCAAGGGTGGTTTTCCAGTAGTTATTTCTTCGGAATAGTTCACGGGCGCCCTACGTGCTATTCCTCGCCTCTTTTACCCGGCGAAAATACTACTGACTTCTTATATGGTACCTTCGTAAAAATATGCTTTCTCCATCATATTTCGTATCTTTTAACCGTAGAAAATACTACAACCTTCTTCTACGGTAACATCGAAAAATGTATACTTACTTCGCCGCTTATTGTCTCTTTTATCCGGTGAAAATACTATTTTCTTCTTTTGTAGAAGCATCGGTAAAAATATATTTGATCCGCTGTCCGTCGCCTCTTTGACATGTGAAGAATACTAATTCCCTCTCCGCGGTCTCTCAAGAAAAACTTGGCCTGATGTCCGTCGCATTTTTCAGCCTGCACACGCTATCCTCGCTCCAGGCATTTCCAGCTAGAGTATAGTGCAACAGCCATACTCCCTCCTTTTCCCATCACCCCATGGCCACCCAGTCATTTTTGTCTATACTACTTTATTTTTTATTGCCTTGCAATCACCTGCAGGTCAAAAAAAACTTGGCCTGCCGTCCCCCGGTTTTTTCAGCCGGTACATGCTATCCTTGCTCACCGGGTTTCCACGCCATCGCTTTTGCAGTACTTTAGCAACCAAAATATTGAAATACTTCTACAATATGTTAACCAACAATCTAACAGCCAAAGGGCCCGGCGTCACGCCGCGCTAATCTTTCTAGTAGATCTTAAAGAGGTACAATTGTTGTTGTACCTAATATTTCATAAGTACATTATCGTAGCGCGTGCTACGCCCTGTTCAAAGACATGATATCGATGCAGCGAAACACAATGCAACAATGCAAGACAGTCGTTCAGGGCCGTATATCAAAATGCATCGGAAAGCAGGTCAACGGTGCAACAAAATGCAATGCAAAACATGCGCTCATGACAGGACACCAATAACACGATGCCGATGCACACGTAACATGCACGCCTGGCAGTGCAACCGAACACGATGCGAGCGAGGGCATTGCAGCCTATATGCATTTAAGACGGTGCAACAGTAAAAGCATCTTCACCCGCGTGCCCTAAATAGTCACCGGCAGGAAGCGGGCACTGTCGTATGGGGGGCGCCGACATAGCATCCTCCATTTGGAGAAGCTGCTCCCACACCGGTGGCCCTCATACGACAGCCCCGATAGATGCTTTGAATTAAAAACTCAAACAAAGGCATAGAAATTCGAATAAGTTTTCAAATTTAAAGTGTGGGCCAACACACGGCCATCAAATTCGAATAGGTTTTCGAATATGAAGTTTGGGCCAACATACGGCCACCAAATCGCCGTCTCCGGCTGCAAAAAAACAACTTCGGCTTCCATGGCAACTAATCAGATGAACGGGGTCATGGGCGGCTCAACCTCGACGACTTCCTCATCGTCGGCGAGCCCCGGCGGCAGCTCCATCGCTGCAACAGGATCCACGGTCGCCGGGGGAGGCATGAACATCGACGGTGCCAATGGAGACATGAACGTCGAGGGTGCCGGGGGAGACGCTGATGCAGCTCGCGCCGCCAGCACCTTTTGGTCGATGCGCTCGTAGTACATCTCGTGCCACGCCCTCGCCAACGGTTCCATCTTCTCCATGTCAGCCATCAAGATTTTGGATTCTTAAGACATCTTGGCCAACAAAAGTTGTGTCGTTTCGCTGGTAGCCTTGGCAGCGGCGTGAGCTTCCATCTTCGCCGCCTCCACCTTCTCCCTCTCCAACTCGATCTTCATGTCTTGCTTGTCGAGGATTGCCTTCCACACGAGGGCGGCCCTATCTGATGCTTCCTTGTTCTCCATTGAGAATGAGGTTATCATCTTCTCGAGGGAGGCGTCCATGGCGGCCAATGCTGGAGCCTTTCTCTTCGGTGGCATGGTGGCGGCGAGGGTTTTTCGGGTTGGAGGCTGGATGGGAGATGGAGCGGCGGGCGGGAGAAATGAGCGGCGGAGGGGACGAGGTTTTGGTGGAAAAGTTATATACTTTTAGGATGTGTGGCTGACAGGCGGCTCTCACGCCTAAAAATTTTCGTACCGCGAGACGCCGGCGCCCCCGATTCGCGCCCTTCGCGAAGGGGCCGGCACGGGGTTGCCGGCGCTTCTATTGGGCTCGAAAAAACACCGGTATTTAGGACGCGCCGGTGTGAGCCTATTTTCGCTGTCGGACCCCAGAACGCTATCGGAACCGCTATGGGACGCGCCATTGGAGATGCTCTAAGACCATCGAACCGTATCAACACTGGGATAGTTTTGAAAGCCTTGATGCTACTAGCACAACCATTAAAACGAATCGTGAATGTTGGATTGGGGAGATATTTCATTGTTCATATGAAAACACCAAAACCATGTTGTGAACATGTGATTTCATCTTTGGGTAGAACTCCCTTTAGCACTCCACTTGTCGCGTTGAGAGGTGATAAAAATCACGCTCCCTAAAAGAACACCCTTAAATCAAAATACCTACAGTGATCACGAGATGCCCCTCGTCAATACTCAATACTGGTCGTGAACACTCTTCACATTGAAGGGCCGAACGCCTGGTGAACTCTGTTGATTTTTTGTCAAATTGACATGTCGATGTGCAATTTCATTTAAGCACACTAACACCAAATTTGAAATCCACAGAACACTGCTTATCATCCCAGTGCGGGATACCGCAAAAGCCATGCAGTTTTTTCTTCATATAGAAGCCAACGTTCGCAGTTGCTTATTGCAGTAATTAACACATCAATGATACAGTACAAATTCCCAGCGCCTCCGTGGAGAGAAAAACGCAACAAGCCAGTTTTGTGTATCTGTCTGGTGAACAGGAGACCAAAATAACCGTCCCCAGTAACATTGCTATAGGACAAATCCAATAACATCTGGTACAAAAATAGTATGGGCCAAAGAGGCATGTCTGGATTAACTTCTGAATGGGTACCCTTGCATTGGATATATTTGCTTTTGCAATACAAAAGAAACTCAATTGCTATCTTTGCTCAACTATGCAGCAATATACTCTACGAAAGTTGGATTTCCATTTCATGTTTGTGGCTTGAGAAATGTTGTTGAGTTTGGTTGACAATTTCCGCCGGGCAGTCATACCATAAGCTAGCACACCAACCGAGGTTACTTGAAGGGCGCAAATAAAATTGATGAATTGTGCCCACCAAATCCAAATGAATTCGACAGTGCCACTTTCACATCACATCTCTCCTTTTGTGATCCCACCAGCAAGCTAACATCCTACAAGATTGAAAACTCACGCATATTAGATAAACTGAAAAATGGCAGAAAGATCATACACCCCTAAAAAAGACGGAACCCCATGTTCAAATAACAGCTACATTTCTTTTATGGAGATGAATTTGCAGGTAAGGGGCGGAGTTACACTATGTGAGCAGTGACCAATTTAAGACCTTGGCCTCTTGTCCGAGTTCAGACCTTTGTACTCATCCAAATCCTGGTTTAGGTGGGTTTGACTGTCTGAGTCCAGTTTCTGGCTAAGTAAGGTGACATGTCAATAAGGTGAGCCACCGCAGCAGTGCTACAGCATCACTGCCAAACCAACACTGCCACGCCATCACCAACACCAACACCTACAATAAGCTTACTCATTCCATGTTCTCTCTCCTCCCAAATCAGACCAATATTTCCCTTTTTTATATCGGAACACTAGATGGGAGGTGTCATTGTAGCGGAGTGGGAAGAAAAGAGGGCTCGGGCACATCAAGTGGGAGGAAGAGAAAGAAGGTTCCCGGGTCTGGAGAAAAAGAGGGCTCCTGCAAGCAACCAGGGAAGCTTCAGGGAGTAGAAGTTCAAAAGCAGATAAGTGGCGAGCAAAGAGGGCTCTGGTACAGCTATGGACAAGAGAGAGTTCCATAGCAGTTCATCGGTAGCTTGAGGGAGATGACAAGCTCCACTGCTTCATCTGGCGGTTTTAATAGGTGGCAGTGATTACAATGATATGACAGTAATGGCGTGGCGGCAATGCTGTGGTAGTGATGTGATGACTCACTTAACAAATATGGCAGCTTACCCAGCCAAAAAAACAGGGTCAAAGGGAGTCAAACCCACCTAGCATTTGGACTGGTATGAAAAGTTCAAGGAAAAAATTAAACTAACTGAAAGCTGGGGGTTGAAATCTGAACTCAGGCAAGAGTTCTAGGTTGAATATAGAGTTCTCCAATGAAAAAATGCATAGGAGTTGAACACACTGGGAGGAATATTATCCCATCGGTAGGTTTGTTGTTTTACTTCAAGCTTCTTCAGTAAAGAATAGTCCGACAAAAGAAAAAGAACATCACACTGGCATAGAATAAACATTCTTTATACCAGCATTCTCTCAATTTGGTGAGAAGTGTTAACAAAACTCATTCAAGTGGAAAAAAGTCTTGACTATCTATCAAGAAAAAATTACCACATTTTTCTCCGGATTGTCTAGATTGATATTTGGATGGATCCAACCAGTTCTTATAGCCTGCATAGAAATAAAGAAGTATAATATTATGAGGAACACAGTCATGATGTATGATATTATGATTTGCATTAAAACAAACGGCAGATCCTTTATATGAAACTCCTAGCAGTTGCTCACTAAAGTTGGTAGTAGCACAACAAGTAATGACAACCTGTTGCAGGTTATCAGTCCGGGCATCTGCAAGCATTTGAATGCATAAAAGGTGGCTTGTTACTTGATTCTTTTTGGTAAAACATGTCTAGGAACCCGTGGAGATTGACAAATGGTCATAACTTACTTCAGAAAAAAAAATACTCTGCTGTTTTCTTTAAGTAAATTTTTGGTTTCACACAGCCTCTAAGGTTGTCAGTGTCAACTAAACAACGCCAAGTCATCCTGGCAGCTGGAGGGAGACAACAAGTCGTCTGGAGAGCTGACGGGAGACAACAAGTCGTCTGTACAGATAGCAGGAGAAACCAGCGCCTTTTTCCTTCGCTATACAGACTCGCTCTCCACGCGAGTTCAAGATTGGTTTTCAAATAGATTGGTTATATTATGTTAAACTTAGACAACAATGCATGGCCTCTTTCACATCCTTCATCCCTTATCATTCCCCGCCACTTCCGTCGCCTCGCAAGCTGTGTTCTGGCCACAGAGCTGGATAAGAGACCTCCAAGCTACAAAAATACCCAGTAGACCACTCCACATCCATGGGCCATGGACAGCTTGTCCTCACTGGTCTCCTCCACTCCCAGATATGGTCATCTTGCTGCTATCCGGCCTCCACCATAAGGGCATCTCCAACGGGGCGACGCATTTCGGACACCGAAAATGTCCGCGCACGTCCGTTTGCGTCGGCCCAAATGGTCGAAATCGACCGTGCGTCCGTTTGCGTCGGGGGTGGCTCCAGCGGCACGACGCATTTTTTTCGATTTTGCATTTTTTGAACATGAAAACATAATTTACATAGTAAAAGAAAGGAAAATAAAAACCCTAAGAACGCCTGCGCCTACTGGTTCTCGTCGTTGCTGTCGATCACGGCCAGCTCCGATACCGGCCACGGCCAGTTGGGAAGCGGCGGAACATACGCCGGTGCCGCCGGCGGTGGTGGAGGTGGAGCAGCCCACGCCGGTGGTGGAGGTGGAGCAGCCCACACCGGTGGTGGAAGTGGAGCAGCCAACTCCGGTGGTGGAGGTTGAGCAGCCCACGCCGGTGGTGGAGATGGAGGCCCCCACGGGTTGTACGGCGGAGGTGGAGGCGGCGGTTGAACCGGTTGCGTGGCCGAGTCCTCGAGCGCCCGTCATAGGGCCTCTTCCTCCGTGAGGCCCGGATCATGCCGGTGGCGTACCGGGGCAGCGGCGGCTGCACCGGTAAGTCCACCTCCGTGTCGAGGACGCCGAGCCTCGCGATCTCGTCGTCCGTCATCGTCACCGGGTACTCGAACTCCCGGCCCTCCGCTATGGCCAACTGCCATTCCTGGAAAATGCAGGCGACGTAGTCGTCGCTGTCGTCCTTGGCCTTCTCGTTGTGGTAGGCCAACGCCTCGCTGTAGTCCTCATCGTCGTCGTCCTTTGCAGTCCTCGTCGTCGCCGTCGTCCTTTGCAGGTGCCGGCGGCTGCCGTGTTCGACGATGAGGCGGCGGTGGATGGTCAAACGGGAAGTCCCTGTCGCCGAGGAAGCCCGCCCTCCTCCTCAGATCCTTCTCGGTCTCGCGCCAGGTGCGCCAGGTGTCAGAGTCGAGGGCGTAGGCGGGATCGGCGTGGAGGTCCGGCAGGTACCGCCGCCTGCGCCGGATCTCAGCGCTCCTATATGGCTTGCGCGCAGGCACGGGCGGGACGGGCACCCGGAGGTAGCTGAGCCGCCAGGCATGAGCACGTCCGTCCAGTTCGCGTGCATGAAGCGCGCCACGTTGACGGGCAGCAGCACCCTGTGCGTCCGCTCCGCCTTCTTGATGCCGCTGCCGGACGCCTCGAAGTCGTTCTTCTTCCCCATGGTGCTGCGGCAGCGCGCGGCGGTGGTGGGTGTGGAGGTGTCCGTGGTGTGGGCGATGCCAGCAACAATGCCGGTCAACGTTTAAGGCCGGCCGTGCGCGGGATACGATGGCGCGGAAGCCCAACCGCCCGCTAGTCCGCGCCGCGACATTGATGGCGAAGGCTGCGACCGCAGAAGCGATGGCCACAGAAGCGATGCCCACGATACAGGCTCGCTGCCAGGTGGGACCGGTGGAAAAGCGAGCGGTCACTTGGGGCGTCTGCGCAGCGTCCGCCGC
This sequence comes from Lolium rigidum, assembly GCF_022539505.1. Classification (NCBI taxonomy): domain Eukaryota; kingdom Viridiplantae; phylum Streptophyta; class Magnoliopsida; order Poales; family Poaceae; genus Lolium; species Lolium rigidum. The sequence goes on along the minus strand of NC_061510.1, from coordinate 224,121,302 downwards.
GACGCATCCCAGGCGCAAATATGCGCCGCGTTTGCGTTGCTGCGGACGGCCCGGTCACTATGCGTCGTCCCGCTGGAGCTGTGTTCCAGACGCATTTTTGGACCGTTTGCGTCCGCAAACGGTCGCTCAGCGTCCGTTTATGTCGCCCCGTTGGAGATGCCCTAAACCCAAAACCTCTAGGACATGGTCGCTGGGAAAGTCCCAGTACTCGCCCTCCACAGCGAGTTCAATGAGACCGTACTTGCGCCTGGCTTTGCAACCTGGAGATATTTTCGGCCAGGCTTGGGCTGCGACTTCCGGCCTGGCCCAAACATGCCACACATGTGCAGTTTTTTTTTTTTTTGAAACAGAGGCAAAAGCAGAAGGTGCCCAGTTTTTAGGAGAAAATCGGGCGAAAACCTACAACAACAGGCCAAGCCCACGCCCACATCTACCCACTCGCCACCGCAAGGGACACAACCAGCCACACGTGTGCAGATGGAGTCACCAGCACAAGGCGAGCTGCCAGGAGGTTGGGGATTGGTGGAGAGGGGAGAGAAATGATGAATATAAATGGTATTGTTGTCGAGTTCTTGACTTAATGGGATCGTTCAAAACTCTGCGACTGAAAAATGGCATACTAAGAGCACCCACACCACGGAGACGCTAAATCAGGCGCTTAAAATGGCAGTTACTTCATGCAGCAAGCGTCCACTGCTTGGTTTCCATATTTTGCACTCAATAATGAAGCGCCAGACTCTAAATTATGCGTCGATGCCAGCAAAATCACCAGGAATTAGCTAAAACAGCCAGGATCTAGCGCTGATGGTTAAGCGTCCCATTGTGGCTGCTCTAAGAAATTAAAACATGTAGTGGCATTTCTCACAAACGGTCCAATTAGCAGTAGCATATGCATATATACAAATTCCTTGATAATAAACATAGTAAGTTATTATGTTAATTTGGATACCTTTTATCATCAACAGGGGAACTCTGAAGGGCAGATTGACACTTAGAGACTTGGGGTGAGATGGCGCTGCTAGATTATAAAGGCTGTGTGCATGCAGCTTTGGATATAGGTACGCCTAACCGACAATTCCAAAGGTCGTGAATCGGTAAAATCAGTGGATTATGATTATAAATTCAGGACATACAAGAGCTTATTAAAATTTTAGAAGTGATGTGCAAGTGCAAACAGTTCTTTTTAAATTATTGATCCTAACAACTCACTTTTAGTATCTTGTTATATGATCAGCTGCCCATGGCATAGTTATACTGTATGAAAGACAAAAACACACTACCATAGAGAATTTTAAGAAACCGCAGAAAGTTATATAGGTCAGAAACCCAAATGACAATTCATAAACAATAACATAAGATAAGTAAACATAAAATAAAAATATGGTAACACCTACTTGTATAGCAGCTACAGCTTCTATTCCACCTGCAGCTCCTAGCAAGTGGCCAGTCATTGACTTTGTTGAGTTTACTCTTAGCTGCATGCGCAAAATGCACATCATTCGTGAGTACACACCCAAATAAGAGGAGAGGGGATTTCTAAATCAGGAGGTATGCCTGAGGATTCTGGCCAAAACAACGGGCAAGAGCTTCAAATTCCTTCAAATCACCCATCTGTGTAGATGTAGCATGGGCATTAACATAATTAATGTCTTCTTTTGTTACTCCTGCATCAGCTAGTGCATTCTCAACACAAAGAATAACCCCTTCCCTGATATTACATAAATATAATTTTAGTACATTAATGGTCTAAAATTTAGTAGGGAAGCATGACAGAATAGATGCACCACGAGGCTAAAGCAGATTGTTCACCTTCAGGATGTGGCTCTGTCATATGATATGCATCACATGTAAAGCTTCCACCCAGAAATTCGGCATATATTTCTGCACCTCTTTGCTGTAGAATAAAAATTCATATTAGGACATTTGAAATGAAATCACCATGGAAGAACTACACAAATTAAAAAATGTACAAACAAAAATATCTATGAAAGCTCATTAACAAAACCTTTGCATGCTCAAGTTCTTCCAAAAGAAGCACGCCAGCCCCTTCTCCCATGACAAACCCATCACGATCCTGTTACAGAAAAAATAGACAACAGACTGTTTAAACACTAAAAAGTAAAAGTTCTGATGATTTCACGCATGTGAATAGTGCACAATCATCACCATTAGGTAAATATGTGAACCAAGCCAGAAAAATGTTGTACAATGTATAATGGTAATGAACATGACATGTAGAGTGTAGACACATATGAAATATATTATTTGGCTATTACGTAGAGGTTATGTTAAACAAATATTGGAGAACTAACCACATCCCAAGGCCGAGAAGCTTTTGTTGGGTCATTATTTCTCTGTGAAAGAGCTCTACAGGCCACAAAACCTCCCAATCCTGTGTAACAGTTGAAATGATAAACAGTACATGCATGAGAAGACAAGAGGTTTGGGTAAACGAAAGCAACCAGCCAATAACAATTGGGGTGATGGCTCTCAAATAATCAGAGGTGTCATACCAATTGGTATAATTGGTGCATCAGAGCCACCACACAGCATCAACTCCTGCATGTTTAGGATTGACAATAATCAGAGCGTTCATCACAAGATAACACGAGAAAATTAAGTTACTTACAGCTTCTCCTCTTATGATATGATTGGCTGCATTCAGAATGCAGAAGTTACTAGTGGCGCAAGCAGTAGATATAGAGTAGTTTGGACCCATCCAACCCTGCATTGGCATATAAGCTAAAATTATAACTATCATTAACCAGTGAGAAAATAAAAACTAATGAAAGGCCAGATGATATAGGGCACCAGATCCATCGCAAGTATTGCAGAACCCATGTTTGTAGTTGCAAAAGGTACACAAAATGGGTTCATCTTCCTGTAAGAAACCCTCAATGCTTCAATTGCGTCACTAAAAACCTGCTTAAAATAGCACCGTAAGCTGTACTAACCCCAATGGTGTAGAAAACACTGGCCCTTTTAGAAGTAAATAATACACTTTAAGATCCGAACCTTCATGCCACCCATAGCAGATCCAATTAGAACTCCACATCTCGATTTGTCCAACTCGTTCATGATATCTTCAGTGATTCCACCATTTTCCAAGGCTTTCTTACCAGCAACTATCAAATATTGCATGAACTTATCCATTCGCTTAGCTAACTTTGGGGCAACCCAACCATCTGTTGAAAAAGATTTGATTTCTCCAGCAATTCTCTGTATGAAAGACAGCATGTCAAGCAGTGTAACTGTAAATGATATTTCAGCTACATTGCAGGAAAATGAACCCCACGCCTACTATAGTTAAGTAGAATAAGAAAATACCGTGGGATAGCTGGAGCAGTCAAATGCTTCTATCTCACTTATTCCACTGACACCCTGTAGAAGGTTGTTGTAAAACTCGTCAGGCTCATGGCCTAATGGAGTCACAACACCCATACCCGTAACAACCACCCTCCGTTGTTTGGTATCAGACTTCTTATTTTCCACAGGTCCTCTTTCAGGATGCAAAGAAGCAGCAATGGGCATTCCTGCAGACCATAAAACGTCCCAGTTCAGTGACGGGCAACTAATTTGAGGAGGCATATAGTACAGATAGATAGCACGCAAAAGAAAAGTAGCATCATCCACAAAAAAAAGAGCCTATCAGTTGGATGTTTCTTCACGTGGCCAAAACTGAGAAACAATATTGGAAGGTTTATTCACATGATCCATTGGGGCAGGCTTGCGGTGAAATGTAGCAAAGGGCAATGGAAATTGCATTGGCGATAATTCCAAAGCATATGCTTTCTCCCCCCAAAATCCATCCTGGTTTTTACAGTACAATCTCCAACAGAAAATCCCACCGTATGGTTTTAGTTTCCTCATGTATACTTCAACTCTGATAAGAATCCCAGGTTTATGAGAAAGTATACTTTTATTTTAATGACAGTGGTGGTGAAGTCACCTGTTCACTTAAGCATGCATCACACATTGGAATCATTCGACATGGCTATGAGACATTTATTTCAATGACAACATCACGGTGAGTCACTTATTCACCTAAAGCATATGCATCACACAATGGAATCATGGACATAGCCAGCCCGAAACTTGGTACACCATCAGAACAAGATTGACTCATCCAGAATCATGCACAAAGCAGCGAATAATCCCCTCTCCCCTGAAACCCCAAATGCACACACGAGCGATGTGATAACTGAAACTGTACAAATTCCCAAACACCCGGTTATACTGCCTGTTTGGCAATTTTACAGTTGACATCCGGGCAAGCCATGAAAAGGTGGAGGGGGAAACGGAAATGGCCTCACCAGAGCGTGCCCCGCCTCGGCGGCGCGCAGCTAGGTGGCGGCGCGTGCCAAAAAGGCCGCTCCCGCCGCCACCGCCGCCGCCGTAGCAGCGCTTCTTGTCCTTGTCGTCCGCGCCGCAGGTCGCAGACAAGCATGCGGCGACGATCCAGGTGCACAGCGGTGGCGCCACCGCCGCCGACATTGCTCGCGAACTGGATCCTGGCGGCGATGCGAATCACCTGATGCGCGGAAGGGAGGAGGGCTGGCGCATCCACCGGCCACCAAGTCCCAAGAAACAGGCTAGCCAGGGACGGGACGCGCGAGATGCGTGCGGTGGGGTGGGGTGGGGACGCGAGCGAGCGAGCGAGGTAGGTAGGTCGGGGTCTGCGGGAGGGAGGCGGCGGGCGGCGGTCTTTAATAAGGACGGAGGTGGCTTGGGCGCATCTGAGGGGTGCCGGACGGGGCGGAAGCCGCCATTGTCAGGTGGTGCTCTGCTCGACGCGAGGTGTATCCCCTTTTGATCTTGCCCAGAAATTCAGTCAGTGTAGGGTCTGTACAAGGAGAAAGATTGTGGAGGTTTGTTTGTGATTTTCGTGAGGACAGGTGGGACATTTTGGCTTGAGATATGGATTACATTACAGATTATTCATTCACATGGGAACTTATTTCTCTTCCAAATTCATTAGTATATTTGGGAGTGTTTGTTTTTCTAGGAGTATATATATTTGGGGTTGTTGAAAGTGAGAGATGGCCATGGATGGAGACACAATAGATAGATATGAGGACACATGGTGAATATTGAGTGAGATGTCAATCTAAGATCATCTTCAGCGGCGCGCTCCAAATAGGTGTCGGCATTACCCTATTAGGAGGGTCGGCACTAGCAATCTTGAAATGGCGGCCTTTAATAAATTTGAGATTTCGTAAAATTTGAATTTGCACAAAAAACGATAAATTTCATTCGAATTTCTTTAAAGTTTGCATAAATATAAACTTCTATGGTAACATATTCGAATAGAGTGAATTTTCCTTCACTCTATTTGGATACGGAGGAGATTTCACATATTCTTTTATGATAACAGAGGATGCCTGATGAACATGTTTCTCAACTTTAGCAATATATGGAGAAGCCCTAAGAGGTTCAGTATAAACTTTGAATCCCTTCTTAGAACATTTGAATCGTTAGCAAAAGATTTAGAAACTTCTACTAATATATGAGAATCAAGACCAAACCTATTCTTTAATTCTTTAAACAATATAGTAGTAGAGAAATTCTTTACGCGTGCATATTCACATTCAAAACGAGGTTGGTTACCTTTATCAAGATCCCTACAGCAGTATTATTAGCAATAGTATCCAATAAATCTCTTGCTTATTATTGAGTTCTATTAGTAAAACTTCCTCCAGATGAATTATCTAGAAAATCCATATGATGTTGCGGCAGCCTCACGTAGAAATTTATTAATATAAGACTATCAAGAATACCATGACAAGGATTCTTACGGATGAGATCATTAAGCTTCCACAAGCTTAAGTAATACTTTCTCCAACATGATGCCAACAATTATAAATATGACAGGGGATCATCATAAGCTTATTTAGAAGTGTAGTATTTGAGATAGAAAGCTTTCCTCTGATATTCTCAATTAAGACGACATTCAACATCCAGAGATCGAAACCATATACGAGCACCACAAGAAAGAGATGGATATAATAATTTCCTCTTCACATCATCATGAGGAATACCAGTCAATTTAAATAAAGAGCATAGATCTTCAATAGCATGTAAATGTCACATAGCAGTTTGACTTTTATCCCCTATAAAAATTAGTTTCATAGCTTTCTTGGCAATACCAATAGGAATTTGATACGCCTTGAGGTGGTTTCTCTTCATTCTCTTTAACAGATCGAACATATTCATATAAATCCAAGCGTATTGATACGTTGCAAACATATCTATAATTTTTGATGCTCCATGCTTGTTTTACACCAATTTCTATATGTTTTGATTACACTTCATGGCCTTTTTATGCATTTTCTAGAACTAACCTATTGACAAGATGCCACAGTGTTAGTTCATATTTTCTGTTGTTTTTGTATTTCAGAAAATTTGTACAGGAAATATTCTCGGAATTAGACGAAACGAAAGCCGAAGTTCATATTTTACTGTCACGAAGACGGAGTCCAAAGGAAAGACGGAGAAGAGCCGGGAGGTGTCCACGCCACCCCTAGGCGCGACCCACCCCCTGGTCGCGCCTACGTATGGTGTGGGCCACTCGGGCGCCCACCAACCTCGCCCTTCCGCATATATATTCATCTGTTCGGGAAAAACCTAAACCCCCTAGCCTCCATCCACGAAAAGTTCCGTAGCCGCCGCCATCATCGACCCTAGCTCGGGAGGGTTTCGAAGCTCTTCTCGGCACCCTGCCGGAGAGGGGGGTCACCACCGGAGGCCTCTTCATCACCATCCCCGCCTCCGAAGTGATGCGTGAGTAGTTCATCTGTTGACTATGGGTCCATAGCAGTAGCTAGATGGTTGTCTTCTCCTCATTATGCTTCATGTTTAGATCTTGTGAGCTGCCTATCATGATTAAGATCATCTTTATGTAATGCTACATGTTGTGTTTGCTGGGATCTGATGAATATTGAATACTATGGTTGAGTTGATTATAGATTGTCTTATATCTTATTTGTGATCATGAATGCTCTCCGTTGCTAGTAGATGCTCTGGCCAAGTACGTGTTTGTGACTCCAAGAGGGGGTATTTATGCTCGATAGTGGGTTCATGCATCTAGTAATCTGGGAGAGTGATAATAACTTCTAAGGTTGTAGATGTGTTGTTGCGCTACTAGGGAGAAAACAACAATGATTTATCCAAGGACAATTATATTGTTTACTTTACACACTTTACTTAACGCAATAATCTGTTGCTTGCAACTTAATACTGAAAGGGGTGTGGATGGTAATCTGAAGGTGGATCATTAGTCATAGATGCAGTTGGATTACGGTATATGAATCTTGTTGTAATGCTCAAATGAATCTCATAGTAATCACCTTGTCATGTATGGTCTTTATTCTGTCAATTGTCCAGCTGTAATTTGTTTACCCAGGATGTTATTTATTTTTATGGAGAGACACCTCTAGTGAACTCTAGACCCCGATCATTTCTTTTACACTGATAAAACCATCTACTACAAGCATTGTTCTCTTTATTTTCACTGCAAACAAACATGTCTTTGCACACTATATGACTAATCCTTTGTTTTCAGCAATACTAGTGAGATTGACAACCTCACTGTAAGTTAGGGCAAAGTATTTTGGTTATGTTGTGTGCAGGTTCCATGTTGTTGCTAACACCGGTAGTGCGCCCTGCCAAAGTCAGCCAGCAACACGTTCAGAAGTGATTTCTTTCTCCTACTCGTCGATTAAAATTTGGTTTCTTACTGATGGAAAACTTGCTGTTGTGCTCATCATACCTCCCTCTTGGAGTTTTCCAACTACATGCTCTGCATAACATCACGCATCTCTTAAACAACTATACATACCCATGATGAGACAAAAAGTAAATAGCAAAAACAGTAAAAGTTTTCTTACCAAACTACTTACCAATAGCTCTACGCTTCCCGGCAACGGGGCCATAAAAGTGTCTTGATGGCTTTCAAGTGTACGATACCAATTGTAGTACTTTTAATAAGAAAGTTTATCGAACCCACGAGGAGCTGAAGGTATTGGTTAGCGAATTTGAGAAGCAAACAACAATAATACTAATAATAAAGCAACAGTTTTGGTGTTTTCAGTGTATAGTTTACAATAAAGTAAAATGCAGGAAGTAAATTACAATATGTAACTGCTCTCAATGAGAGAAGGCTCAATCCTCTATGCAGCAAGAGAACAAATTCAAGTGTGTGTGTGTGCGCATATATGAGATAAATGTTCCCGAGGGCGGCATAAATTTACTAGCATCAGAGTTCTACGCACCATGGTAAATATTTCATCAAGTTTCATTCAATTAGGGGTGGAGCCTAAATTAGGTGCAGCCATAAATATGAGAAAATACACCCCATATGATGGGTCCTAGAGCTATTTTAATGAGCAAGTATATGAATCATTAAGACATAAATGTCCCACCATAGCAAAAAGATCATTGGTCCCCGCCATAAACCCCTCTAATGCAACTCATAGTACTGAAAAACGGGTTATGTCATTCCCTCCCTTCCAACATACATTCACTACATTAAAGTGTATCCCTATGAGCTCATATAGCTGAAGTAATATGCAGTTGGCGTTCGCATAAAACCATCATAGAACAACATAAAAGATTGAAAATTAGACCAAATAACCATTGCACATCATATAGAATCATAACCAGATCATCCTATGCCCTCAAGAACATGGGGAACTACTCACAAGTGTCAAACATGATATGGATCAGAGGCATAATGGTTATAACACAATCTGAATATATAATATCTCTACCAAATAAAGATAAAATACCAATCAAAAACATGCAACTAGCCTCAAAACGATATTCGGGGTTCAGTTCACCACAAACTATGAGAGGGATGATGTCAATATCGTAGATGGAGATGGTTGTGATGATGGTGCTGATGGATATGTTGATGGAGAGTGCGGCATGATCTGCCCTCTTCCAAAGTAGGAGAGGACCTTCGCCTCCGCCGCTGCATCAATAAATATTGGGATAAATATGTCTTAGGTTTTTTGGTGAAACGGAGGCGTCGGTTAAAGGGGGTCCCGAGACGATGCTCGAGGGGCAAATGAGACATGGTGGCGCGCCCAACCAGGTAGGGCGCGCCATATGTGCTCTTTCCCTCCTCGTGGCCCCTCTCGCGTGATTCTTTCGCCCACGGTGCTTCTTCGGGTGAAAAACTGATCAGATATTTTTACCTCGGTTTTTATGTATTTAGAAGATCTCTGAAACAATAAAGATCGAAAAAGGAGGTTTTCTGCCTCCCATGAATTAAATACCAATGAAGGGGATTTTGTAGGGAAGTCTCAGAAATCAACTAAAATGCATAAATAATGGTGTATGATGGCATATATCAATGAAAACTAAACATATATGTAACAATATTGATGATGTAAAATGCACGTATTAGGCGGCAATGTGCATTGATAAGCGGGAAGCTCTGCCATCGCCGCGTGGACCTGGTGGGCGGCATCGCGTCGCATCGTCGCCTCGGGAAATGGCGCACCCATTTAAGCCGATGATTGGCCTTCTCCACGCGGGCATTTAATTACGTCGGGCGGTTACTCTAGCTGCCAGGACAACAACACAGCGAATCATACGTGTCGCGAGGTGTCGGCGCTTTATTGGGCGTGTCGGTGTGAGCCCAAAAACTAGTCGGCGCCCAAATAGCTATTGGAGTCGCCCGCGGAGATGCTCTAAGTTGTTGTCCATTTTAATTACAGTTCTTACCGATGCTTTGTGTTGCAGCTATAAGATTTTGATCACCCTAATGGGGTCTTTTGTTTTTCCTTTTCATTTTTAGTAGGGTTGTATCCATTCATAATGTTTGTAGGATATTTCACCGCTGCAGAGGCTAGACATGATTGATATCTTGGTGATATTAATATATTCTCTGTGTTAAAGAAAACTAAAGTACTTGCAAGCAAGCTCCGTGCCATATAATAATCACGGAAATACCATCGTTATCAATCCTACAAATCAAATGATATATTCTAATTAAATCATACGATATAATCTTTTTAAATAACCATTCGAATCAAAAAATCCCAACAAAATCCTTGGGATCATCGGATTCATTCAAGCGGCAAAAGTGAACATGGGATTTCTTGTTGCAAATAAAAGGGCATAACTTCATTTATGCATGTCTCTTCAAGAATCTGACGGTGCCCAGTACAATTTTAGATTATCTACATGTAAATGTATTTCTTTTACAAAATTCGTTGTTTATTAACGAGTTCTTTTCGAAAATCCCATATGTAGGGTTGAACTGAGAGATGGTGATGGTTGTAAACACAAGAGATAAGAGCAGGACACGTAATGAATACTGAGTGAGATGTCAACCTAAGTTGTTGTCCATTTTGGTTAGAGTTCTGGCCCTCAACCTCTGAGTCGTATAACAACCAGAGATCCTACGGATACCCATCCTATATAAATAAATAAAATTGATGCAGAAAGAATTTTCATGGAATCAAATCCTACAGAAAGAGCTTTACAAGCAATATAACCTGAATAAAAGAAGTCCTAAGAACTAGTAACAGGGTTATTCATTCCACGGGAAAAAGGTGAACACGAACATTTATTGCCCTAACAAAAAGGGCAAAGATATTTCTAGTCATGTCTACTTTTCAGAGAATGCAATGGCGCCTAGTATAATATTGATTTGGAGGAAAATGAGCAAAGTTGTTAATGTCCCTTGGAAGAGTAACGAAAGTAAACAATGGTTCAAGGGTATCTCTAGTCGATCCCTTAAAAACATTTAAAGGAGTAAAAATTTCGTTAAGGGGCTAAACTTACTTAGCGTCCTAGTCGATCCCTCAAAGTCTTTAAAGAAGTGTTCGATTCTCAAATATAATTAGCCGTTAGGTTGATGAGTAAAAAATCCTGCAGCAGCACTCTCCCCCGCAAGCACAACATCGTCGCTAGGCCCCCATTAGCCTGTTCCCACACCCTTCACTGCCACCATCCTGCCACCTCTCTGATTCGATGATGATTGCTGATGTAGCCGGAATCGAGCTATAGCGCTGCAGCCACCATGTCGATTATGTCGCTGAAAACTCCAACCAGTGACTTGCCGAGAAACCTCTCTAACAACGAGGTTTCAGTCATCTCACAGCCTCGCCGCCGCTCGCATGTTGTTGTTGTCAACGGAATCGGGCCGCAGCTCCGTCGTGGCCGTGTCAATTTGGTCACCGAGATCGGCAAGCTTTTTTCTCCAAGCCCCTCCATTGACTTCTACCCCGCCGGCCTTATCAAAGCTTCAGCATCAGCTCAGCGCAAATGGCTGGCCTTCTCACCTCCTATGTTTAAAGGATAAAGAGCCGTTTGAGGAGTTGTTTAGGGGGTTGGCCAGAAACCTCTTTTATTTAGTGGATCAAATATATTGAGTTAAAGGATAGGTTGGCTAGAAACCTCTTTTATTTAGCGGATCAAATATATTGAGTTAAAGGCTAAGGAGCAGTTTAAGAGGCCATTTAAGAGATCGGCTAGGAACCACTTCTATTTAGCGAATCAAATGTAATGAGTTAAAGCATCAGAAGCTATTTGAAGTGGTAAATCATAGGGGGAGCGGCTAGAGATGTCCTAATAATGCACTAAAAGACATGAGTTCGATTGTAAAGAACTTGTTCCGTTTCTACTTACGTGGTGTTTTTTTTTTTTTGTTTGCAAAAAGAACCCATGAATCTATTAATTATCGTCAATTGTAGTACAAAGAATACCAACGATAATACAAATTACATATAGATCTTTAGATCACCTAGCGAAGATTACAAGCACTGGTATCATCATTTTGACTAATAATACATACCGTTTTACTGTTCATTCCGGGAGCACCTCTGGGAGGCAAAATGCACTTAGCCTTTCCTCGAATAGGTTTCTAGCATTTTGGGATGTAATCCAAACTTGGGTGAAAGGAAAGAGTGTAGCTTGTCAAGCCCGATCTCCCATCCGAGAGGCTTTTTAGCTTTAGCAAGTTGCAACGTGAAGAGTATTATCAA
>NC_061510.1:224088844-224109206 GCF_022539505.1 Lolium rigidum | reverse complement strand
GTTGAAAGCTTAGGTATCACAATAGCACTGAAGACTAGCTATTAGCACAATTTAGACGTTAAGTGCGTCCGTGTTTCACGGGCTGTTGTTCGGAGATGGTTTGGAGGACTTCATTTCCGTCCACACGGATGCGGGACTTATGTTCATGTGGTAAATGACTTGCAGTAGCGGTTTTCGTAAGTGGGGATAACAGCATTGGAAGACTTCTTTGTTGGTGATGCTCCCGGATACGAGGTTGTGAATTTCAGTGTGGAAATCTAAGGTATTTTTTTAATTGGTAATGCCTGATAAGGATCTTATTGAAGCCATTGTTACGAAAACACAATCCTATTCTAGAGTGAAAATCTAAAATCTTCGATCGATCAACGATGACGTTGCTGCATTGTTTTTTCTTGCAAACGTTGCTTTTGGAGAACCACTTTATAGTTAGGTTGTTATCTTTGGTGGTGGTTAGATTAATGTGGCGAGTGATTGATTACCAATTTACCATGGCAGGGTCTTTTATTAATTATTATTTTCTTTTTTCCATTTTAGTTGTGTGCATCCTTGATGTCCTTAAACATCATGTTGGTGCATAGCTTAGTGTAATTGATATTTATGCCATATTGATATATTTCATATTGAAGGAAAAAAAAAGTGCGTCCGTGTTGTTTCCTCGCATGCGAACTCTGTGCGGCTGCAACCTATCCATTTAAACGCGAATCAATCTTTGTCGATTACATACGGTATTTAATTAGGCGGGCGGTATACTCATGCTTCAGACATGATTTCGGTCCCCTCCACGCCGATGTGTATGTTTATCCGTTCTGATTTTGGAATGGAATCGGCTGAAATTGCAGCCAGCAAGGACGCTATGGACATGGCCTGGTACTCGTCGTATGCTCTCTGCACTACTCGCCGATCAGAAGTAGACATGCGTTATTGCTGAAAACGTGACAAATAGCTTGGAAGATGAGGATCAGAAATCTTCAGACAGAGCTTTTTTTCACAGCAATTTCTGACAAAGTTCACATGATATTATAAACGGGAAAAACAGTATTCCCTCCGTTTTGAACCAATTGATGCAGCTTTGGTTTAGATACGTATTTATCTAGACACATTTTAATGTAGGTTCGCTCATTTTGAAAAAGGAAAAAAAAACTGCGTTCACTAATTTGGAACTGAGGGGGTAAGAGTTTAGCGGTAGGGATTACAGGCGGCGATATATCTGAAGAAGCTTGGGAGCGTCACCGGAGGCACCCAGACGCCCCCAGCCTGCACCCACATCGCAGCTTCATTGATAGCTGCAATCACTCGATTGATGGAGGTTGAGCGTGATCAAAGATTATTCTATTTTTCTTCCTTTCATGTGTCCCAAAGAGCCAGCAATGTCGATCGATGCACAAGGTTTGGGCCGTTTTCTTGCCAACCCAGGTAAGCGTCGTTGCTTGCCGTACTGTGCTGAGCATTTCTTAGTTCATGCGTGTTTGCTGACCAGTTTGCTCGGAAGGAAACCCATACTCCATCTCGTCTCCTGCGCCGGTTGTTACAACCGACACGATCGAGCTCCTAGCTGTCGGTCCAGAATGCAACTGCAACAAGGCGGCATTTACTTGCAAAATCCAACAAGCTGCGCGCTGTCAGCTAGCTAATCCGCCATCCTTTCCTTCTTCATGCCGGATCATCTCGCCCCTTTCGCCATAGATTGTTGTGACGTTCAGACATGAGAGACTGGTTTTATACTTTTAAGATTCTCTCGGTCACTGATCTGATCCATCTTGGGAAATCAATATCGTAATGGACACTCCCGCGCTAGTTAAATGCCACAGTTTCCTGCTTTTGTGGTATCCTTGTGTCCCGTCAATTAATTCACAGACGGACAAGAGCATGAATACTTCACCAAACATGTCGAATCGAATAACAAACAGCTTCACACCAAACCTAGGGGGGCGGATGGGATGCTATGCATAAATAGATTGCCATAGATGCTGCAAAAACAAGTTATACATGAGCAAGGTCCAAGATATTGATAAGCCATGAAATGTAGTTAAGAAATGACATGTACTCCATTTACTACCCTAAATATGGGGAGAGTAAGTCACTTGGACATACTACCTCCATCCCAAAGCTTAAAGCTTATAGTTTTTTGAAAAGTTAAACCAAGCAAAGTTTAATCAAATTTTTAGAACAATCTATCAACAAATATAATATTTTCTAGATACCATATGAAAATATATTTTATTATCTATTTAATGATATTAATTTTGTATTTTACATGTTAATGATTTTTGGTAAAAGTTTAGTCGAACTTGATATAGTTTAACTTCCTAAAAATAATATAAGCCTTAAGCTTTGGGATGGAGATAGTACATGATAATATACATGCACATGGAAAAAAATAGTTTACATGTTCATTGTATTTTAACAAAAAAATTGAGTATATAACTTTAATTTCCGAGTTTTTCAAGAGCGTGACTCGGATCTGGAGTCAGAAGGGGGATTGGAGAGGGAATCAGGAGCCACCAAAGGGGTGGACTAAAAGCTCACAAAGACTCGATTTGTTGAAGCTCGCTTAGGCTCACTAATTAAGCTTATTATCCTTAACGATCTAAAACTCATATCTGGCGAGATCTGTTTCTCGACGTGTCGCTGGCGTTCGTCGTTTTCCACGACGGCATTGGGGATCGAGGTGAGGTGGATGCTCTAGAGCGAGGATGTTGGTTCGGAGGTGGTAGATCAACGGGATGTGGTGGATCTTGGTTCAAGGAAGCACGGGGATGTCCCCCGGTCGACGTGCCACAACGACATGTGCATCGCTGGTTGCAGCGGGTAAGCCTCGTTGGTGATGGTGCTTCTCCGGATCTGGCAATGGTGGAGGCTCGATGTCTCTTCAAACGTGTGCTTAGGTGGCGTTGGAGGTTGGCGTCAGCCGCTAGTTTCGGCGAGTGCGGGAAAACCTAGGGATGGTTCTGTATTTTCCCATCTTTTAAGGTTCTATCTGTAAAGTTTCCAGAAAAACTGTTTTCTTTTTTTTTTTTGCGGGTACAGAAAAACTGTTTTCTCCTGGTCTGTTTTTCAGTTTCCACGTTTGTTAGTTCATGTAACTTAATTTTCTATTAATAAAATACGTGGTTGCTCTCAAAAAAGAAAACTTCAGCTCGCAAGAGTCACAAATGCTAGCTAATGGAGATCTCATAAAAATGTAGCTCACGGACTCTCAATCGCTAGTTTTTCTTTTGACTTCTTTAGCATGAGAAGTTAAACATTGGTAAATATGAGCTAATGGGCTAATCTGATGGCCTAGGTTGGCTGGGCTGTTACTGAATAACGGGCTTAACATTGAGCGCTCCTTAAGCATAACGAGCTAAGTCTCAAATGGCCCATGGACTGGAGCCCAAACTCTGTCTCAAGGTTTGCACTCTTGGCCCGTGCTGGAGTAAATGACAATGTTGGCTAGAATATTTGACAAACGCAGTTGCATGGGGAATGATGTTTTAGCACATGGAAGCATATGCTCCCTTTATTTTGAAATACATGTTACATACATTTTGAAATTTTAAAAATTGAACCGAAAAATTCAAACGTACATCTTCACGTGCTACGCGCTCACAAAGTTGTTTCATAAAAATCCGACTTGTCGTGTGACGTGTGTAAAAAAGACAAAATTCAATGCTGAAAATAAGGCTTTTCAGGAGATAAATTTTCTCTTTTTTACACATACCACAAAACATATTGGTTCCTCGCGAAACTTGATGAAGGTACGTATATTGTGGAGATGTACATGTAGAATTTTTTTTCAAAATTTTTCGACATTTCGAAATATAATTTTTTGATAGAGGGGGCATATGCACCCAGGAGCCGAATTGAATTTCCGCAGTTGCATGTTCTTTTTTTTAACAGAGCGCCTGAGAAGGGGCTCGAAACTTTCATTCAAAACAGCAGTGGAGGTACATATTTGTTACAAAGGACACCATGAAGTAAGGAAATATTACATAGATCCCTAGCATTTGTAGAAAGGACCCTGCTAAATAATTTGGAAGGTCAATCTAGTTCATTCTTTTCCCCACTGAGAAGCAGAGAGCTCAGGACGAAGAAGGGGACGAAACCACTTGCTGTCAACCTGGCAAAGCGCTCAGCGGCTGAGTTGCAAAAGGGCCTCACAACGGAGGTTGCTGATTTGCCGGAGCACACCGGCATAAATAAGGCCACATTGGCCATAGATATCGACGTCTTTCTTCTAGACGCAGAGAAGAAGCTCCATGTCGAATAGGTTCTTGAACTCCAGAGCCGCTCGAGCAAGGCAACAGAAGCACGCCGACAACACGCAGAGAAGACGAACTCACCATCCAACCCAAAGCTTCTTCCACGAACTCGGGGAGGCAAGCTTATGAGATATCAGTGATGACGAGCCTGGGCTCTAACCGGGGCAGATTCATAGCACCTCACAGATAGATGTCGATGCAGAACTTGGCTAGTAGTAGCTCGGTCGCCGTTTCCCTCCTCGCCACCACGGTCAGCCAGGAAAACTGCAGCCAAATACTCTCCTCCGAGAAGCATCCAGCCATGTTCTTCTCCAACCATCCGCCCAGGCACCATGCCCACGAACAAGGAGATGAGGAAGCACCAGAGAGGAAGCTTCTGCAGGCCATGGCCGCCGCACGAAAGCAACCACGACGGGCGAACGGAGAACAGCATCTCGCCACTCTGCACACAGGCAAACAACACTACTAAACCTACTACTATATACAGAGGCCGGTCTCCTCCCTCCCAGCGACTACGGATGGCGACGCCGCCGGCGAGGAGGGAGGAGCCGGTGGCGGTGGGTAGATAAGGGAGAGAAGAGAGCTACTCTCCACTGTTTTTGCAAGCGCCTAACTAGACCAGCCCTTACCATGTATTCCCTCCTTCATAAAATATGATGTCTATAGTTTTTTTTTTGTCAAAGTCAAATTATTTGAAGTTTGACTAACTATATATGTCAAAATATAAACATCTAAGATACCAAATGTACACAATATGAAAGTATATTTCATGACCATTCTAACAATATTGGTATGAAATTATAGTGTTGACATCTTCTAGTGAAGTTTGACTTTGACCAGAAATTATAGGCATCCTATTTTAGGAGGAGGGAGTATTTGCAACATTATTTAAAAGCAGATCTAAAAAAAAGTTAAGCCCGTAGATGGTAAAATGACATCAATTGATCTCCACTTTACAACAAAAAGAGAAATAGTGACATCAGAAGGATCAACCAGAAAACCGCATCAGTATGTTGCAAGGCATACATTCAATCCAAAAATGCATTGCGGGAAGGTAACAAGCAAGGAATCGTATCGCAGTGTCAGCTGAGTAAACGCTCAAAATCGATTCTCACTTAACATTACACAGTACCATAACTGGGGGCTACCAAAACAGATCTGCTAATACGAACAACACGTTAAGTAACTCTTCTCTCCTTGAGTGTCACCCACTGAACATCCTGTTACCAGCCAGTGGGGGCCGGAGCACTGCCTTCTTCCCAACCAGTGGCAGGAGCAGGGACAGCAGCAACAGCCGCATCAGCAGGAAGAGGGACGGCAGGTGCATCCCAACCTTCTCCAGCTACAGGAGCTGCACCCAGATAAACATGAGTGCTTCAGTTCCATGATACGTTATTTCAAAAAGAAAGCATCATGACACCCCAATCAAGTTGTTCTGTATTCTGGTTCTTAAGTTAAAGAACCAACATTAGACAATATGAACAGACTAAAATAAGATGGCCAGTCAAATTATGAAGGAAAGTGGGGAGATGTTCAAGCTGAAGGCTGGATGTTCAGTAATAACTGGATTAGGTACTAAGAAAAAAAAAGACAAACCTGGAGCAGCAGCACCCCACTCAGCACCAGCTGGCCCTGCGGAGAGGGCAGGAAGATCACCCCAATTGTCCACTACCGGGGCACCGTATTCGGGAGCTACTAGAGCCTCCTCTTCATCCACCTCCTTAGCTTCCTCTGGATCTCTGTAGAAGAAAAGATCAACCTACAAAAGACAAACAAGATCTATTAGCAATCAGAAGATGGAAGGAGCTAGTCATATGTTGCTTCCAAAGGCCAATCAAGAACATAAACATAAACAATTCAGGTGAGACTTCTGATCATCCAAGTTTACCATGACATCCCACTTATGTCCTGGGAGAATCGTGCCACGCATCTGCATAACCATCCTAGCAAGTAGCCAATATAGGCAACCAATGCTCTGCTTTCCCTTGTTGTTGGCAGGAATGCCAATATCAACATAGCGCATAGGGGAATCAGTGTCACAGAAGGCTATAGTTGGTATGTTGCCAAGAGCAGACTCCTTGATGGGCTGCACGCAATTAAACGAACACATTTACAAGATGACCGATTTGCTGAATTTCATTGCAGAAAAGCTCACAATATCAAAAGAGCCATACCTGATGATCAGTTCTGGGGTCAGTCAGGATGAGAAGACGTGGCTCACTGAATGTGGTTTGCATCTGGTTAGTGAAGGTACCAGGGGTGTGCCTACCAGCAATGGCATTGGCACCAGTGTGCTGTGCAAACTTGAGGACGGCCCTCTGACCATAAGGCCTAGCAGACTGCACAATAATGTCCTGTGGGTTCTCAATGGCAACAATCACTCTGGCAGCCAGCTGAAGCTTCTCCCAGGTTTTGCCAAGGTTGATAATGTAGATACCTACAAGAAAATATACAAAGTAGCATAAGGAGAACTCCCCGGCACATTAATTACTTCTTGCTAGAATAAAAATCATTACAAGAAACACAAACAGCATTCCCTGCATTCGAGTGAAACAACAGAGTTCTAAACAGAACCGCTGTTGGAAGCTTTCAGCATATTCGTGGCAACAGAACAAGCCAATAAGAAATCTAGAACACCACAATAGCATAGATATACCCAACCAGTTCTCGTGTACATACATAAAAAGCAGCTAAACATAAAAACATTGCATTCATGTCGACTCTTGAGGCTCACTAGCAGCTAAACTCTACGAACCAAATGTAGAAACCAGAATGCATGACTTCATATGGTCAAACAGTTAATCCACTCTACGAAGGAGCATCCACTAAACGAGGCAAAGTAATCATCTTGCACCCACAAGTAGCCGATGACATCCACGTACATGAATCAAGGTGCAGCAAGGGAAACAGTACTCATACATCTTCGAAAATCTAAATATAGGGAAGCAACCTAATCATTAGTACAAACATAATTAGATCTATCTAAACAGGAGGATCTATGTCTGCTATGGTGGCGATCGCGTAGTTTTCGGGATGAGAGAGTCGAGGTACCGTCGGTTCGGCGCTTGTAGACGTAGCGCTCCATCTGGAAGTCGCAGTTCTTGGTGCCGAGGTGCACGTCGGCCGCCAGCATCATCTGGATGTCCTGCTCCCGCTGGGAGAGCGCCCGCGGGGCGCCGCCTGCGGCTGCCGCCATCCTCGCAGTCGCCGCCGAGTAGAGGACGTCGAGTTGCGGTTGAGGGCGAGGGCGCGAGCGCAAGAGTGGCTGGCGGCGCGATAAGGGATGGAGAGGGATCGAGCTGGGAGGTTTATATTAGTGGGCCTGTTGGGCTAAAACCCTAGATCTCCAACTATGTGATTTGACCGATGTTTGCTTATGGCTTTCTTTTGCTAAGTTTGATTTTAAAAAGGCTAACAAACCTTTGATAAAAAAATACCAATATAATATGTGATATTTGTTGTAGGTTATATCATAATTTTCAAATATTATTTTTGAAAGGAAATTCTACATGATCTTTTAGAAAAAAATACATAAGCAACTATAACCCGACTCCGACCGAGGAAGCTTGACATCCAGGCAGCACATAGGATTGTACAAACTGATCGCGTGAACATAACAAATATATTTGTGGTATCCTCCATAAAAATAATTTCTTCACCTCAACATCTTAAGGCTTTGCCAAACTTTCACCTACACGATTGTTAGCATTCACAAGCTCAAAATTTTCCATGCTCTCGCAAACTATCGTGCTAATCTTTGAGTGAAAACTGAAAAGAAAGGTAGAGCTAGGAAAACACATTGATGCAAATGGGTGCCAAAGCACCCCATGCAAGAAAAACAAAGAGTAATTCAAAAAAGGGTAAAAATATTCAAATGCATTTTGAAATCAAAGATGATCAACTTGTGTAAAATATGTAGCGAGGGAATTACTATCACTGTATCCTGGGTAAAAATAACAAAATCGAAACACCTCATGTCCATTTACTATTCACGTTATATTTCTCATAAAAAGAAATTTGAAGTCCATGGGAATCGTTTCTTGCCCAAACATTTTTATACAAGTATAATACTTGATCATGTTTGGTTTCCATGAGGAATCATTTTTTTCAATATTTAAAATTACTACAAAATTTGGGTTTATGGGATGCTTTTGCACCCAGGTGCCAAAAAAATCCTGTCCGGTGGAGCTAGGTCTATAATTTTCACCAGGCCATAATTTTAGTCACCTTGAGTTTATTTCATTGCTTGTTATACTTGGGGTTTTCTAGGAAGCCCTAGAAGCTAAGGTCGCCCATAAGTTTTTGCGTGTGTTTTCTCTGGGAAACCTTGTGAAGGCTGGAGGCATGTGGGATTGTATTACATAGTTGCACTTTTGTGAAAATATTTAAGTCAACACTTTCTCTCAAATCAATGGAAAATATAAATTTTTTTTTGTGAAACACAGTACAATCAAAGGCGCTCATACATACGAGCACACACTCACCCCTATGAACGCACGTATACCTTACCCCTATGAGCACCTTCAAGATACTGCGTCGAAGAACTGATCCGGCGGGTCTTGAGATTGACGAAGTCACCACAGGCGCCTCGCTGTCGACGGAAACGTCGCCTCCCACTGAAAAATATTCCGCCTTTATGAAACACCAAAGTGTCAAATCTAGGATTTGAACTCTGGTGGACTGGGGATACCACTGCCCTCCTAACCATCCAAAACCACAGGTTGATTCTCATGGAAAATATAAAGTTGAGAAGTAGCATCACGTCCATGCATAAGTCCATACAACATAATATCATGGCACCGTACATCTAATACTCCCCTCAAATACACGATACCATTTCAATAGAATCCAAATTAAAGAAAGCATTTCGAGATGCGTCTAAGCATTCAAAGGGATCGATCATTGACCGGACCAAATAAGACCAAAGAACCTGTGTTTTTTTTTAAGAGAAACAAAGAAGCTGACCATGTAGGAGTAAATCATGTGGCGCAAGATTAAGTGGATAAGGATGGACAGTTAATATGCATGCGTACATACTCAGCAAACAAAAGAGTGCAATATTCAGATCTAGCACTTCGTCTAGTCTTCAAAGGTAAATGCAGAAAGAGAAGCAACCTGTGGTTGGATGGTTAAGAGGATAGTGGCATCCCAAGTCTATCAAAGTTTGATGTCTCATTAATAGGTGAATATTTTTCAGTGGGAGGTGACGTTCCCGTCAACAGCGAGGCACCCGTGGTGACTTCATTAATTTCAAGACCCGCCGGATCAGTTTCTTGAACTTAGTCCCTCGAAGGTGCTCATAGGGGTAGGGTGTGCGTGCGTGTATTCATTGGGGTGAATGTATCTACGTATGTGTGAGCGTCTGCGTCTACACTATGTTTCGCAAAAAAAAGGTGAAGACAGAAAAGGTAGGTTGTGGCCAATCTGTGGTTAAGCACTCATATCTATCTTATCAACCAGAGAAAAAAAACATCACCGCATAAAGGTAACATGGCGATATTACTTCGTCAATGGTTCAGCCTGGGTATGCTGCACCCGCAGAAAGGGAAGTATGATCTAGCACTGATAGAATGTAATCGATTGTAACCTGTTAAACATTTTTATTATATATTACCTCTGTTTTAAAAATAAGGCGCACACTATATTTTGAAACGAACTTTGGTAAAAAAAAATGAAGCAATAAAATCTTGATTATACCGTACATATTCGTTGTTGTTGGATTCACATTGAAAAACACTTTCTAATAACGTTAATTTTATACCAAAAATCTTTATATAATTGGAGTAATGTTTGGTTGAAGAAAAAGCACGAAAAACAAAGGCTTTTTATTCATTGGAATGGAGGGAGTATGTGATGACAATTGACAAATGTATAGAACTGGCTGAAATAATTTTGTAAAATAAGAAAGTTTTAGGTTGTTGCAATTGAGCTCCCAAAGGAAGGGGAAGTATGATTTAGCACTGACACGATGTTACTGCTTCTTCCCGACATGCATAACTTAGAATGTGGGATATCATCGTAGTTTTTTTTTACAGGGTAAGCCAAAAGGGCCTCGAAGCTTCATTCACCGGGAGTGGAGTTACAATTTACATGAAGGATTAACATAAAGTTAAAATTACAACAACGCTTAGACTTTTCGCATAAAGGACCATAGATAAAAACTGAAACAGGCCATCGGGTCCTGCTCCTTCTCCACCTTGCTGACATCCCGGGGACTAGACCACTTGGGACGCGACGATGGGAGCAAGCTATGCTGGAGCAGAGGGGCCTACTTGGTGGCATACCGGCCTGGAGGCTAAAAAATGCCATCGTCCGCCAGCCGGGAGAAATGGAAGCCAACGAGCGATGTGGGAGTGGTCCATTCGACTATCTGAGACGACAACAAGCATCGGGCTGCCGTGAATGAACTCCCGGGAGTAGCTTCAAAACTCCCCTGGATCATATTCATCGCCCAACATCGGAAGGTCTGCAGCTCACCCAACTCTAGTTCACCACAAGTAGAGGAGGGAACTCCATACCTTGACTGCAAGCAACAGATCTGCAAGGTAATGGCCTTTTATTGATGGAGGTACCAGCAACTGCCTTCCCATAGCCTTCGACTTCAACCGACGGAGTACCGCGACGAGAAAGGTAGCCATCAGCCGAAGCCAAATCCTGGCCAACGGATCTAGCATCCACCTTCGGGCAACAAGCCGAAGACCGGCAAACCATTGAAACACCTTATACCTACAACTACTATGTACATCCCTAACTCCAGCGCCTCTCTAGTCCATCTCCGGTCTGCGCGGCCCGGCCGCCATCGGTTGACTCTCAAGGAGGAAGGTGGGGAAGGAGACTTCGCGAGAGGGTAGGAGTAGCAAGGTTCTGATACGTCTTCCTGGTGATATCATCACCAGGAGGTAAATGTGACTACATGATTTGTAGTAGAAAGTGGTTTCAAATATATATAATTTTATTATCAACATAAATAAAAACGCTCAGAGTCTAGAAAGGTTGCACCCATCATATTTAAGACATCGTGTATTTGGAATGAATGGTGGGATAACATTATACTCCTCCGTTACAAATTAAGTTTTAGGTTTGTCCTAAGTTGGACTATTCTAAGATTGAATGCGTTTATAGGAAATATACCAATGTCTACAACACTAATTTAATTTCATTAGATTCGGCATACAATATATGCTCAAACTACATTAACTTAATACTGTAGATACTGACATATTTTTCTTTAAATTCTCTCAAACTTAGAAAAGTTTGACTTAGGATAAACCTACAAAAAGTTACTTTGAAACGTGGATATATATGAAAGCAACACTGTAAAACTACCATGTGTGAACAAATATATAAATTATAGGTTGATGAAGTTATTCTTAACTGATTTATCATGCGGGTAGTTTGAGCCTTACATTTATATTGGGGGTGTTATTTATTTTTTCCAGAGCGGGAATCAGATTATATTACTTTTTGTACAAGTATTACAATCCTGAAGAAGAAGCTCCCGGATATCTTCCAGACCCCAGCCTAACCATAATGCAATCCTCCTTCCTCGTCGACCAAATCAAAGATTCGACGGCTAGAACTATTTTACGATCTCGACTCTTTCAGCATTGTAAACGCCTCATATTAAGGTCGACCCATATGACCTATTGACTTACCATACTTGTTCACTTCACTACTTTGGAGGATGGTTTTACCCCTTTTCTGGCAGTGTTAAGCATCACAGCTAGGAAAACATCTATAGGCCCAAGATTACCGCTGGCGCGCCAAAAACAAAGTTCATGCCGGTTATAAGGATATATTGCCTCTATGTGTGGTTTGGGTAATTAGTGACAACCCCTATGGACTAATATTTTCATTGAATTTATATGAAGGAATATTCCATAGGTACTACTTGTATTCTATATATTGGATTCAAGTATAGATGTCATAAAGATAAAGATATACCTTGTGTATTGGCATCAAGATCATCGACTTGAAGATATATATGTGATATGATCAAGAAGAAGAAATGAAGATGGAGTTCTTATGTGGAACTCAATATTAGCCATGCTCTATCTTATGTGTTAAGCAATGAATGATCAAGATCTTGAGTGCTTGATTCCGAGTGAAGAATTCAAGATATGGCTCTAAGTCGGTGTCATGATAGTCTCATAAGTTGAGCTATGGTTGACTAAGATTTAGAGCATGCAAACAAATGAAGAATTCTTTATACACCTCAAGATAGTATGATAGAGCATGAGAAGTTACAAGGTTGATTAATACAAAGAGTGAAGAATAGATTCAAGTTTGGTCAACACATGAAGCATGACGAATGTGCCACGAGAAGTCATGTGGTATGGTAAGCCGTGTCAATCATGCTTTATGAACTAACCCATCATATATGTTCCCTTGTGTTATCTATGTGGGTTAGGTATCTTTCCATGGGCATGCATCAAAAGTGAGATCTCATATAGCCCATGAGAGGATGACGTCAAGTGGTGATTGTCATCAAGGTTGAGTTGGGCAAGTTCAAGTTGAGCATCTCGAGAGGATAATATGCTTGAAGCTTGCTGTCCATTTGGTGATAATGGACATGTGAAGATGTGCATCAATGGAGGTTTCCTATCATAGTGTATGGGGGAGCATTCGTGAGTCTTCACGAAGCAACAATGATCAAGTGAGGCATTCCGACTTGAGTGTAGCTTTAAGAGTTATCATCAAGATCAAGCGGGATGCGCAAGGCAAATGTATGGTCTTGATAGGTTTTCTTTTACCGGTCTCAAGGTGGTTGATGGGAGACCGGATTATAGGATAGATAGCCGCACTATCAAGAGTGGCTTTCGGTTGGGTAATGTGATCTCATCGTCTTAGGGAGCTCAGCCCTTTGCATACTTTGCATATCCCTATTCTTCTTGGTGTTTTTCTGTGAGAGGTTCTTGAGCTTGTTGCTAGCTTTACAACAAGCTCAAGTTCATCGAAAACGGAATCCGCATGCATCTTCTATTGCGTTTTCGAGTTTGGACGTCTTCACCGTTTCTTGATGGTGGGAGACTCCCTCTCTAAAAATCATCTAAAAATATCCTGTGAGGAGTCTCCGGTTTAAAATTGGTTTCACGTCAATCGGAGTTCGGGAGCATTTTCTGTTTAAAATACAGAAAAGCTATTTAGCCCCTGGCAGGTCTGTGGTCCGGTTGGACCGGCCGTGGCGCCGGCTGGCCGACGCCAACCGGCCCCTGGACCGGTGCCATCCGGGGGCATGTTCTGTAAGTCCCCGATCTGCCCCGGTCACGGTCCGGCTCCAAGACCGGTTTGGACTGGCCGGGTCCGGCCTGTGGCCCGGTCTGACCGGCCCCTGGACCGGAAGGCCCGGGCCCCAGGCCCGGTTGACCGGCCTCCTCGACTGTGCTGAGCTGAAACTCACCCACCCAACGGTTATATTTCTCCCTAGGCTATAAATAGGCCTTCTTCTACCTTGGGCTGGACAAGTTATTTTACTCTCTCTCCTCCATTGTTGACTTTGAAGAACTTGCCCTATCTCATGATTCCCCTCATGATTCTTGCTAATTCTTGAGGGATCTAAGAGAGGGGATCTAAATCTACAATCCCCACCAATCCATTTCTCCTCTAAGTGAGGGGAACCCTTTGGATCTAGATCTTGGAGTCATTTGTTGATTTCCTCTCTGTTCTTCCTCTCTAATCTCATACTAGCATTTGTTGCTTTGGTGGGATTTGAGTGTGAAGGATTTGAACACCTCTAGTGTTCTTGTTTTGCATCATTGCATAGTGTTCAGCTCTCCACCATGATTAGTTCGAGTGAGAGACCGTGAGTTTGTTACTCTTGGAGGGAGACCTCCTAGTTGGCTTGGCGGTTGGTGCTCCGGTGATCTCTTCAAGGAAGATTGTGAAGAGGTCCGGGCTTCTCCTTCGTGGAGCTTGTGAAGTGGTTTTGGTGCTTGCCATCTCCGGAGTGGAAGAAAACCTAACCATAAGGAAAAGGCCATTATCCTTTGTGGGTTTGGCTCGGAGAATAGGGTGAGCCTTCGTGGCGTTGGGGAATCCTTCGTGGGACCTCCACCCCTCCAAACGTGACGTACCTTCTTGCAAAGGAAGGAAACACGGGAATACATCCTCGTCTCCGCGTGCCATGGTTATTTCTATACCTGTTATCACCAGAATTTGACCGGATCAGAGATGAGCCGCGATTAAGATGGGCTTGAAGAATATACATGGAAGAAATACATTGAATCGGCCTTGTATAAAAAGTTTGGGCTAGTTTGCCCGTGTATCTGTAAATATAGTAGGATACGTGTCGGTTAGATAGAATTTGGCTCGTGCACGGTTGGGATTACTCCCACGTTAGAAAGTCTACGGACTATAAATATGTATCTAGGGTTTCGAAATAAACAACAATCACGTTCACCACAAACCAATCTAGGCGCATCGCCAACTCCCTTGTTCCGAGGGTTTCTTCCGGGTAAGCATCATGCTGCCTAGATCGCATCTTGCGATCTAGGCGATACACGTTTATTCGTTGTTCATGCGTTGCTCGTCTTCGAAGCCTTGTTGATGGCGAGCAACGTAGTTATCATAGATGTGTTAGGGTTAGCATTGTTCCATCGTATCATATGCTTTCGTCCGTGCAACCCTTAGACGTCTAGCCGCCCTTACACCTATCTTAGGTGTAAGGGCGGCACCTCGCTTAATCATTATTTAGTAGATCCGATCCGTTATGATTGCTCCTTGTTCTTCAAGGATTAGTTTAATATCTGCATAGTTAGGCCTTACAAACGGGTTGAAGGATCCGAGTGGCACGTAGGGTGTAGTTTGCTAGCCCTAGACAGGATGTTCCGGGGATCAACTTCATGTTGGTTTTTAGGCCTTGTCTAGGGTCGGTTTATGATCACCGTGCGTGGCCGCCAGGCTCAATCACGCGTAGGATGTTCCGATTATGTGGTGAAAACCCTAAATTGTCGTAGGTCGTTTTAGCTACATATTGATCAAGCAGGACCACCATGTGATCGTACACCTCGTACGAATGGGTGGATCGGCTCCTTGAGCCGATTCACAGGACAACCTGAGAGCCGATCGAGGCTCGTATTTAATGTTTACGTGTATGCCATGCAGGAAACTAAGCGAAGCAAATCCATCACCTTCCTGACCAGGTATAGGTCAGGTGGCACACCCTTGCACCGAGCATCGGACGTGCGTGCCGAGGCTTTGCGGGCCGTCGCTCGAGGGACCGGGGCCGGCCGCGAGTCCTAGGAGCCTCCCGGCTCTCATTGTGTTGCCCGTCGCTGCTCGCCGGTGGGTTTCGACCGCAACACATTACGGCACGCCCGGTGGGACAGTCTTCGACATCAACCGCATCGCCATCTACATCCGAGATGGCGGAAGGTACTCCGGTCACGTACGAAGATCCGGCCGAGGAGCTCAAGAAGAAGTATGACGAGGTCAAAGCGATCCTCGAAGCCGACCTCATCGGCTCTTTCCAGAGAACCCGCTCACACGGCATCAGGTGGAAAGGGTTCTCACCTGAAGGCGCGCTCGATGGAGTAGACATGTCCGCCCCGTCAGAAGAACGCACCAGGTCTCTGCGTCAGGAGATTAATTTCATGGTAGCTCATTGATGGCGTGTAACTCACACGTTCGTTGGGAACCCCAAGAGGAAGGTATGATGCGCACAGCAGCAAGTTTTCCCTCAGAAAGAAACCAAGGTTTATCGAACCAGGAGGAGCCAAGAAGCACGTTGAAGGTTGATGGCGGCGGGATGTAGTGCGGCGCAACACCGGGGATTCCGGCGCCAACGTGGAACCCGCACAACACAACCAAAGTACTTTGCCCCAACGAAACAGTGAGGTTGTCAATCTCACCGGCTTGTCTGTAACAAAGGATTAACCGTATTGTGTGGAAGATGATTGTTTGCAAGAAAACGAGTAAAGAACAAGTATTGCAAGCAGATTTGTATTTCGGTATAAAAGAATGGACCGGGGTCCACAGTTCACTAGAGGTGTCTCTCCCATAAGATAAAAGCATGTTGGGTGAACAAATTACAGTCGGGCAATTGACAAATAGAGAGGGCATAACAATGCACATACATGTCATGATAAGTATAGTGAGATTTAATTGGGCATTACGACAAAGTACATAGACCGCCATCCAGACTGCATCTATGCCTAAAAAGTCCACCTTCAGGTTATCATCCGAACCCCTTCCAGTATTAAGTTGCAAAGCAACAGACAATTGCATTAAGTATGGTGCGTAATGTAATCAACAACTACATCCTTAGACATAGCATCAATGTTTTATCCCTAGTGGCAACAACGACAACACAACCTTAGAACTTTTCACATCATCGTCCAGGTATCAATATAGGCATGAACCCACTATCGAGCATAAATACTCCCTCTTGGAGTTAAGAGCAAAAACTTGGCCAGAGCCTCTACTAATAACGGAGAGCATGCAAGATCATAAACAACACATAGGTAATAACTTGATAATTAACATAACATGGTATTCTCTATCCATCGGATCCCGACAAACACAACATATAGAATTACAGATAGATGATCTTGATCATGTTAGGCAGCTCACAAGATCCAACAATGAAGCACAATGAGGAGAAGACAACCATCTAGCTACTGCTATGGACCCATAGTCCAGGGGTGAACTACTCACTCATCACTCCGGAGGCGACCATGGCGGTGAAGAGTCCTCCGGGAGATGAATCCCCTCTCCGGCAGGGTGCCGGAGGAGATCTCCAGAATCCCCCGAGATGGGATTGGCGGCGGCAGCGTCTCTGGAAGGTTTTCCGTATCGTGGCTCTCGGTACTGGGGTTTTCGCGACGGAGGCTTTAAGTAGGCGGAAGGGCAACGTGGGGGGCCACACGAGGGCCCCACGCCATAGGTCGGCGCGGCCAGGGCCTGGGCCGCGCCGCCCTATGGTGGCGGCGCCTCGTGGCCCCACTTCGACTCCTCTTCGGTCTTCTGGAAGCTTCGTGGCAAAATAGGACCCTGGGCGTTGATTTCGTCCAATTCCGAGAATATTTCGTTACTAGGATTTCTGAAACCAAAAACAGCGAAACAAACGAAGCGGCTCTTCGGCATCTTGTTAATAGGTTACTTCCGGAAAATGCACGAATATGACATAAAGTGTGCATAAAACATGTAGGTATCATCAATAATATGGCATGGAACATAAGAAATTATCGATACGTCGGAGACGTATCAGCATCCCCAAGCTTAGTTCTGCTCGTCCCGAGCGAGGTAAAACGATAACAAAGATAATTTCCGAAGTGACATGCCATCATAACCTTGATCATACTATTTGTAAACATATGTAATGAATGCAGCGATCAAAACAATGGTAATGACATGAGTAAACAAGTGAATCATAAAGCAAAGACTTTTCATGAATAGTACTTCAAGACAAGCATCAATAAGTCTTGCATAAGAGTTAACTCATAAAGCAATAAATCAAAGTAATGGTATTGAAGCAACACAAAGGAAGATTAAGTTTCGGCGGTTGCTTTCAACTTGTAACATGTATATCTCATGGATAATTGTCAACATAGAGTAATATAACAAGTGCAATATGCAAGTATGTAGGAATCAATGCACAGTTCACAAGTGTTTGCTTCTTGAGGTGGAGAGAGATAGGTGAACTGACTCAACATAAAAGTAAAAAGAATGGTCCTTCAAATAGGAAAGCATCGATTGCTATATTTGTGCTAGAGCTTTTATTTTGAAAACATGAAACAATTTTGTCAACGGTAGTAATAAAGCATATGAGTTATGAAAATTATATCTTACAAGTTGCAAGCCTCATGCATAGTATACTAATAGTGCCCGCACCTTGTCCTAATTAGCTTGGACTACCGGATCATTGCAATACACATGTTTTAACCAAGTGTCACAATGGGGTACCTCCATGCCGCCTGTACAAAGGTCTAAGGAGAAAGCTCGCATTTTGGATTTCTCGCTTTTGATTATTCTCAACTTAGACATCCATACCGGGACAACATGGACAACAGATAATGGACTCCTCTTTAATGCATAAGCATGTGGCAACAATTATTATTCTCATATGAGATTGAGGATATATGTCCAAAACTGAAACTTCCACCATGAATCATGGCTTTAGTTAGCGGCCTGATACGTCTCCGACGTATCGATAATTTCTTATGTTCTATGCCATATTATTGATGATACCTACATGTTTTATGCACACTTTATGTCATATTCGTGCATTTTCTGGAACTAACCTATTAACAAGATGCCGAAGTGCCGGTTCTCGTTTTCTGCTGTTTTTGGTTTCGAAATCCTCGTAACGAAATATTCTCGGAATTGGACGAAACAAAGACCCATGGGCCTATTTTTCCACGGAGCTTCCAGAAGACCGAAGAACATACGAAGTGGGGCCACGAGGTGGCGACACCACGTGGCGGCGCGGCCCAGGGGGGCCCGCGCCGCCCTATGGTGTGGCCCCCTCGTCTAGCCACCGACTCTGCCCTTCCGCCTACTTAAAGCCTCCGTCGCGAAACCCCTGAGGCGAAAAACCACGATACGGAAAACCTTACAGAGACGCGCGCCGCCGCCGCCGATCCCATCTCGGGGATTCTGGAGATCTCTTCCGGCACCCTGCCGGAGAGGGGATTCATCTCCCGGAGGACTCTACACCGCCATGGTCGCCTCCGGAGTGATGAGTGAGTAGTTCACCCCTGGACTATGGGTCCATAGCAGTAGCTAGATGGTTGTCTTCTCCTCATTGTGCTTCATTGTTGGATCTTGTGAGCTGCCTAACATGATCAAGATCATCTATCCGTAATTCTATATGTTGTGTTTGTCGGGATCCGATGGATAGAGAATACCATGTCATGTTAATTATCAAGTTATTACATATGTGTTGTTTATGATCTTGCATGCTCTCCGTTACTAGTAGAGGCTCTGGCCAAGTTTTTACTCTTAACTCCAAGAGGGAGTATTTATACTCGATAGTGGGTTCATGCCTGCATTGACACCTGGGACAGTGACAAAAAGTTCTAAGGTTGTGTTGTGCTGTTGCCACTAGGGATAAAACATTGGCGCTATGTCCGAGGATGTAGTTGTTGATTACATTACGCACCATACTTAATGCAATTGTCTCGTTGTTTAGCAACTTAATACCGGAGGGGTTCGGATGATAACTCGAAGGTGGACTTTTAGGCATAGATGCGAGTTGGATGGCGGTCTATGTACTTTGTCGTAATGCCCAATTAAATCTCACTATACTTATCATGTCATGTATGTGCATTGTTATGCCCTCTCTATTTGTCAATTGCCCGACCGTAATTTGTTCACCCAACATGCTTTTATCTTATGGGAGAGACACCTCTAGTGAACTGTGGACCCCGGTCCATTCTTTAATACTGAAATACAAATCTGCTCGCAATACTTGTTTTTACTATTTTCTCTCGCAAACAATCATCTTCCACACAATACGGTTAATCCTTTGTTACAGCAAGCCGGTGAGATTGACAACCTCACTGTTTCGTTGGGGCAAAGTACTTTGGTTGTGTTGTGCAGGTTCCACGTTGGCGCCGGAATCTGTGGTGTTGCGCCGCACTACATCCCGCCGCCATCAACCTTCAACGTGCTTCTTGGCTCCTCCTGGTTCGATAAACCTTGGTTTCTTTCGAGGGAAAACTTGCTGTTGTGCGCATCATACCTTCCTCTTGGGGTTGCCCAACGAACGTGTGAAATACACGCCATCAAGCTCTTTTTCTGGCGCCGTTGCCGGGGAGATCAAGACACGCTGCAAGGGGAGTCTCCACTTCCCAATCTCTTTACTTTGTTTTTGTCTTGCTTTATTTTATTTATTACTTTGTTTGCTGCACTTATATCAAAACACAAAAAAATTAGTTGCTAGTTTTACTTTATTTACTGTCTTGCACTCTATATCAAAAACACAAAAAAATTAGTTTACTTGCATTTACTTTATCTAGTTTGCTTTATTTACTATTGCTAAAATGGCCAACCCTGAAAATACTAAGTTGTGTGACTTCACTAGCACAAATAATAATGATTTCCTATGCACACCTATCGCTCCACCTGCTACTACAGCAGAATTCTTTGAAATTAAACCTGCTTTACTAAATCTTGTTATG
>NC_061510.1:224051665-224088744 GCF_022539505.1 Lolium rigidum | reverse complement strand
TGTGCAACCTCTGCAGAGTGTAAATCTATTCGAATAGCCGTGTCCACGGCTACGGACGGTTGGAAGGGCCATACGAGCTTCCGGTGTCGATTTTTGAAAACTTTAGTAAATGTGAATGGTGACTTGGTGACTTGTTTGGAATTATACCAATGTTGTGGGAATGACACTAATGTTCCCACTTAAGTTAGTTAGCACATGATCCAAGCTTGTGAACTAAAATTTGGCTTATGCAAGTTAAACTAGAGCTTAGTACCTTTAGTTGGCATTTTTTTACATTAGTATTAGTTTGCAAGTACTTAAAGTACTTTCGGCCTTATCCCTGGCTATTCAAATGGCCAGAGTACGATGATGAACAGAACTATCATGAGGATGACCAGCAGGACGCCTACGACAACTAGGGGTTTCTGACGTCAAATGTTGGCCTGTGGACTAGAGAGTCCATTTACTATTACGCTTCCGCTATGTATGAACTTGTGTATGTATGTTGATTGAAAGATCAACTATTTATGTAAGATGAATCATGTGATTCAAGATTGTAAGACATTATGGCTTGTAATAAATAATGACTGTGATATTCGACTATTATGCCTCGCAACAACATTATCCTGGGATTGCGATGAATGACATAATAGGCATCTGGACTTAAAATTCCGGGTGTTGACAAATATTCAAAAGTTAGAGCTAACAAAAACTTTTATTTGAATATGGTGCTATGCATAGTGTTCATGCATTATTTTGTGACATTGCCATGATGATTGTTTGTGTTCTTATCAATGATGCTAAAACCCTAGAGTATGATCATTGGATCAAGAAGAGAGAAAGAAGAAAAATAGAAAGAAATACAAATCACCTCACATATGTGCTTATAGCCATTTTTGCCAAATCAAAACCTAGGCCAATTTGACTTGTGCCAATGGTTGGGTAATGTTACTAAACACTTAAGAACCACTTTTGAATCAAAGAAACTCAAATGAAATCAAAATAAAATGCAAAACCTACTCACATATGATAATGGTCAAAACTGCCATTTATCTCATGTTACCCACTTTGATCCCCTGGATTAAGAGTTTTCTAAACTAAAACCTCCCAACTATTTGCACCTCATCCAAGACCTCTTCAATATGAACAACTTTGGTAACGACCACCCCTACAAATTCTTTCTAGATTTCAAATTATCATCAAGCAAAGTAGCAACACCTAAACAGATTTAAGATTATGCCTATTTTGATTTTCACAAATTAACTCCTTTTTGCGCACCACCACCACCAGTGCGTTCTAAACATTATTTAAATCAACTCCACCAAAAGGATTTGCAAAATTCCAAAATTTGTTTCTTGCGGCCATTTGGTCGAGCACCTGGTGTGCAACACCCTGCCAACTCCATACATGCAATTACCTGCTGGGTTTTTGCCTAAACCATCGTGACCAAGTCAACATAAACACTCTCCTCGAACCCCTGGACCAAAGCCAAGCCTCAGAGATCAAGTACCTGCATGAGATCATCGAGTACATGACCATGTCGTGGCATGTTATGCCCCTCTCCATGCCACTCTCCTCTCTGGTCAATTCCACCGTGCACCACCATGTCAGCAACCTCCCTCTCACTTCCCTGGACCCGTTGGACACAGCCATCGCTCGAGCAGACGACGGCAGTAGCCAGCCACGACGCACCCAGTACGCCCAGGACGCGCCTCGTCACCCTCGTCCTCCCCTTGACTTCTCCTCTCGCCCGTAGCACCACCTCGTCACCCTCTACCTGCTAGACATGCTCACCTACGCCGAAGAGCACGCTCGTCGTCGTCACCATCAAAAGTTTCCGCCGCGGTACTGAGAGCTCCCATCAACCTATAGCTCGCGTCACTGCCTCGTTTTCACCGCCGTCAAGCGCTCCATGCTCGCCATGACGTCGCCTATGCCCCTGCGTCAGCGCCCAACCCCTTCCGCCACTGTATCGCCGTCGTCACGCTCGACCTGCCCCGGTGCGCCGCAGACCTCGACGCCGCTATAAATAGAGGCCTCCCGCACCTCAAATCTTCACACCATCCGCCTCCTCTCTTCTCTCTGACCCTCCTCGAGCACCGCCGCTTCCCAATTCCACCTGTAGACCATCGATCGACTGCCGGAGCTCCGCCAGTACTGCCTCGACATCGCCGGAGCTAGGAGCCGCCCCTAGAGCCGCCGCTTGTACCAGGAGGATCGCCGTCATCCACAACGTCGCCGCGCACCCTCGCCGACGATCACCGGAGCGCCGGTGAGCCGCCAACCCCCATCCCTCGCCGCGCCAGTGAGCTGTGCTCGTCGTCAACGACGATGCACGCCAGCCGTTAGATCTTGTTCTAATTGTGCGCACCATATTAATCCATACCGTTTCGGTGTATAAGTGTCGCTGACGCGTGGACCCCACTGTCAGGCGGCCTGCTCGTGCTGGACGCGAAGTGGGCCGGCCCGTTTCTTTTTCTCCCCCTAGCCCATCTAGTTTTCCCGCGCGAGCCCAATGATTCAAACTGGATTTAATCTTTTCAGTTTGAATTCAATACTGGAACCAAATTCAAATTTAAATTTAGGAAGATCCACTGGTCCAAATTTTATGAATTTGGTATTGTTTGAAAGCTTGTGAAAAGGTCTAACCAACCCCACGGGCCTCAACCCTAGAACTTTTGTAGAATTAATGTAGCAAAAAGAACAAGCCAGTAACTTTTTCAAATTCAAACTTTATTTAAAATTCAACCATAAGTGATTTTGAGTTGATTCCAACTCTCATGAATCACATTTCACATACTCTACATGAATATGTGAAAAGATAACATAGGTGTTTGCATGATCATGGGCTAGAGCAAAATAATGGCTATGTGGCTATTTCTAGTCCATTTAAAATCATTCAAAGTTATTTATTAAATAGTATGAGAGGCTCCCTCTCATTTAAATCATGGTCCTAAGTAATTCAATAGGAGGTAATGACTTTGGTCTATAGCACCTCATAGTGGATTACCTAGAGATATTAAATTGTTGCAATAGTAGTGTTTAAATTGCATGAGGTTTAGTACCTCATTTAAATCATTTTTCTCAAATTATAAAGGTGAAATGTTGACCTTGGTCAACATGATCTCACACTTATTATTTGAGGAAATTAAATCTTAATAAGATTCAATGAGAGGAAATTATTTCTCTTACAAGTTTTCTTAAACACAAATCCAACCCCCTTGTGATGCATGAGGTGATGATATGATGGTTTGTATGACCCATTTGTGTGTTAAGTCTAGTACTTAAGCTTGTGTGGTGATTGTATAATTCGTATCCGTTTATAGACACTAGTACTGAGGACTACCAGGAGGAGGAGGTATTCTACCAAGAGGAAGAAGAAAGCTTTGATCACTGTACCAATCAAGGCAAACTATACTCTTGCAAGTTACCCTAGTGCAAGCTCAACTTGAGCAAGGCACTAATACCATGCTACTTTGTGTTTTACTTTACAAGTCCCAGTTTTTATCTTTCAAAGCTTTTACAAGTTAGCCTAGAGAGCTACAAAGCTAGTTAGCACCCCTCGTGACTAGTTGCTAGTGCTAAACTAAAAGTGACTACTCCAGCTGGGAACATGTGAATCTTTTGATTTTGAAAACCTTGGAATGATGAGTCATTCTATTGAAAGATTTTTGAAGGTGAAAGTGACTAGAATGAAATGGTGGTTTTGATTAAAACTGATGATTGGGTTCGGATGCGATACCATTCCAATTCTTGAGTACCCCCACAATACCTGATTATGGGTAAGGCTTTAGCTGGAAATTTATGTGTCTTAGTATGGGTTCCCTCTAAACAAACGTCATAGAGGTTATGCCAAGGCTGCCTCCGTTGAAAATGAAATGACGTGAAAAGAGTTGAATGCCCTACCCAAGCCCTGTGCAGTTCCCAGGATAGCAGTTGGTTATCACTGGGAGGCCAAACTCATAGGGGAGGTGCCTATACTAGGATGTGTAAGTGAAAGGTTAATGGTTGATGATCCGCATACTGAGTTATGATTATTCAGGGTTATCCCTGACGGATGTAATCAAATGTTGTGGCACAAGTGTGCAACCTCTGCAGAGTGTAAACCTATTCGAATAGCCGCGTCCGCGGTCATGGACAGTTGGAAAGGCCATACTGTTCCGTCATCAGAACTTTTCCATAAGGTGACTTGTGAATTGAACATGAAAGGTGACTTTGTTTTGAATCACAACTGAGTTGTGGGAATGACACTAATTTTCCCACTTGAGTTAAGTTAGGCAAATGAAGAGTCTTTGTTTACTAAATGCTTATGAAATAAAACTGGCTTTATGCAAATAAACTTAGAGCTTAGAACCCTCTCACTAAAATTGTTAGTACTTACACTAGTATTAGTTTGCGAGTACTTGAAAGTACTCACGGCTGTGTCCCTAGCTATTCAAATGGCCAGACTATGAAGAGGAGCAACAGTATCAGGATGACGGACAGCAGGACGTCTATGACAACTAGGATCGTCTCCTGATGTCAAGCGTTGCCTGTGGAATAGATGGACGCTACTATGTACTCCCGCTATGTGTTATGTATTGATCCTTAGATCAAGTGTTGTGATGAGACTGGATCATGTGATCCTTTTGTGGTAAGACTATTATGGTATTGTAATGAATGATGTGCTATGATATGAACTTATTATGTCTCGCAAACAATCTTCCTGGGATTGCGATGTATGGCATAATAGGCATCTGGACTTAAAAATCCGGGTGTTGACATGCCACCACAACTTGCAAAAGGCCGACAATTGCAGTTCTCTCGGAGTGGCATTTACCATCGAACGTATCGGGCACGTACGACGATCGCAACGGACACCGCTCGGTAGCCACGGGCTGGGCGGCGAACACTGCAGGTAAGAGCCGCTTCACCTCCCCATGGGAGGCTATGGCGTATGCTCCCCCACAAAGGCACGTTGTGTCCCTCATTGCTTGGAGCCCGTGTTGTCCTTCTAGGTCACCATCGATGTTCGATTCCCTGCGTTGAGTGTTCCCGGGGCTGGGGCCGAGCCCATAGGGTTCCCATGCTCCTTCTGGATTGCCCTGTCGTCCTTGCCTCTGGCCCGATCAGGAAAAGTTGGTGGTTGATGGCCAGGCTTCCCGCAAACAAAACGGTTGCCGTAGGTCCCATCAGCCTACCGGTTCTTCCGGGATTCAATGATCCCTAAACATACTTGCAATATTTCGAATCGTGGTGGCTAGAATGATGGATGGTGCACC
Source organism: Lolium rigidum (assembly GCF_022539505.1). NCBI lineage: Eukaryota > Viridiplantae > Streptophyta > Magnoliopsida > Poales > Poaceae > Lolium > Lolium rigidum. Next base: position 224,083,504 of record NC_061510.1, on the reverse strand, counting down.
ACGGCCCCTTGTCATACTTCACGGCAGCCACCTCGGCGACTGCCACATTCTCGGTTCCAGCCGGGTTGGCGGGATCGGCAGCCAACACCTGCTTCTCGGCTCACTTCCTTTTTCTTGCCTCTAGATGTGTTTGTCTTCGCAGTTTTCGCATCTGCTTTAGTGTCTAGCTCGGCTCCCATGAGGCCTTCCTCCATGAGGGCACATTTGTCTACCAGGAAGTAAAGGTCGTGGGTGCTGCGTAGATAACTCTGCTTCTTCCCCATCTTCTCCAACATTCTGACATCGCGGACATTCTAAAAAGTGCCAATGATCATCCCATTTCGGCGTTGGGGGTGGAATGGGACACATGCGAGAAATGTTGCATGAAGCTGCGCAGCCTCTCATCATGCCCTTGGATAACCAAGCATAGGTCATTCATGGTCCCCGGGCGTTTGTATTCGCCCTAGAACGCTGCCACGAAATTCTCACACAAGAATGCCCCGGAACCGATGCACCCCGAATGCTGATTCATTAGCCATGGTCGCACCGAGGGTTTTGACAATATCGGGAAAAAATTGGTAATAACCTTTGAAAGAGCAAGATCTATATCCCATGTTTTGTGTGTTTGATGACAACACTTGAATGAATCTCACCGTGTACAAAGATTTTTTTTTTGATAGATTTGCAAGTGCACTGTGACCTCGCTGAACACGTCATGAACGAAAGACTGAAGCGTAGCTTATAGGTTTTCGGGTTTTGTGTGTGTGTCGCGAGGTAACATGGTTGGAGAGGAAAAGAGAAAAAAGCAGTTTCTGCCTGACCGGTACTACCGGTACCAGGAGCGGTAGTACCTCTACCCTACTGGTACCGCTCCACGGTACCTCTCTGGAGATTTGCACTGAAAAGTCCCACAGAGAGCCTTGCGGTACCTCTGCGGTACCTTGAGCGGTAGTACCGCCTCGGTACCGCTTAGGTACCGTAACGTAAGTTACGGCACCACCGATGTGGTACCGCTTCGGTACCGCGCGTGGTCCAGTAACTCACAGAGGCCATTGCGGTACCTCAAGCGGTACCGCAAGCGGTACTACCGTTGTGGGTCGACGTGGCCAAATCTATGGGGGATTTCGAATCCAGAGCGGTACTACCGCTTGCCAAAGCGGTAGTACCGCTTAAGCGGAAACTGCACATAACGGTTAGATTGAGGGGACCCTATAAAAAGGCCCCTTCTTCCCCAGCTCGTTTTTAGGTCTTCTCTCTCTCCTCCATTGTTGTTGAGCTCAAACCTTGTGGATCACCCCACCTACCCAATCCATCTTGCCCAAATTTGGAGGAGTGGTGGAGGAGGCCCCGATCTATCGATCTACCAAGAGAGAAATCACCAATACCATCTAGTCCTTAGTCAACATGGGTTCCATTTCCAAAGGTGAAGCCAATACCGGAGCTGTGGCTAACATTTTCTTTAACTCCTTGAATGTTGCGTCTGCCTGTGAGATCCAGACGAAAGTATCCGATTTTTTCATGAGGGCATACAACGGTAAAGCTTTTTCTCCCAACTTGCTTATAAACCGGCTCAAAGATGCCAAGCATCTGGTAAATTTTTGCACATCTTTGAGGCATTGGAGTAACTCCATCCTTTCGATGGCCCGAATCTTTAACGGATTAACTTCTATACCGCGGCTTCAAACCAGGAAACCTAACAACTTTCCGGCAGGAACACCGAAGGTGCATTTTGCCGGATTAAGTTTCATCTGGAACCTTCGCAAGTTATCAAATGTTTGCCTCAGATCATCGATCAGACTATCTTTTACTTTGTTTTTTATCACGACATCGTCGACATAGACTTGCACATTTTTACCAATTTGATCATGAAGGCATTTTTGCATACAGCGCTGGTATGTTGCGCCGGCATTTCTCAAACCAAAAGGCATAGTGATATAGCAATAAGCCCCGTGCGGGGTAATGAAAGAAGTCTTTATTTGATCTTCCTTTTTCAGGGGAATTTGGTGGAAACCGGAATAAGCATCCAGAAAAGACAACAATTCACATCCAGCGGTGGAATCGATCACCTGATCAATCTGGGGTAGCGGGAACGGATCCTTGTGACAGGCCTTGTTCAAGTGCGTGTAGTCAATGCACATCCGCCACACTTTTGGAGCCTTTGGGTATTCCTCTTTCTTCTTCTCGACCAGCACCGGATTGGCCAGCCACTCGGTATGCAACACTTCCACAATGAAACCGGACACCAGTAGTTTGGTTACTTCTTCTCCAATGATCTTCCTCCTATCTTTAGCAAACCGGCGCAAAGGTTGCTTCACCGGCTTAGCGTCCTTCCGGACGTTCAGAGAGTGCTCAGCCAACTCCCTCGGCACACCCACCAAGTCATCAGTAGACCATGCGAAGATGTTCCGATTCTCACGGAGGAAGTTGACGGGCGCGCTTTCCTATGCTTCACTCAGGCCGGCACCGATGCGAACGGTGCGCTCTAGGTAAGCCGGATCCAGCACGATGTCATTTGTTTCCTTCGTCGGTTTGAAAGCCGAGCCACCAAGCTGACCGCTCATTCCCGCTAAGTTCGGCTGGGATGATTGAGCCAGCACAACTGCGGTTTGAATTCTCCTTTTTTTCCTCCGCTATGACTAGCGACTCGGCCAGATTTGATCCGGCAGAAGCAGTTTCCAGCGGGACCTTGTAGTTTCCCGCCACGGTTAAGGGACCGTTAGGTGTCGGCATCTTCATCTTCAGGTAAGTCGTATGAGTTGAGGCCATGAACTTAGCCAATGCCGGCCTCCCAAGCAGAGCATGGTAAGGGCTATCAAGATCAACTACCTCGAATACAATATTTTCAACGCGGCAATTGTCTCGGCCACCGAGCAGCACATCAACCCGGACCTTGCCCATCAGGGAGCAGGACAATCCCGGAGCGATGCCGTGGAAAGTTGTGTGAGTTGGATCCAACATGTTTGGAGTTATGCCGAGGGTATGCATGGTGTGTCGGTACATGATGTTTATGCTGCTACCATTGTCCACCAGCACTTTGCTGAACCGGACGCGCGATGACGGCCCATGCATGATCGGATCCACCACCAGAGCATATTCGCCCAGATTTGGCATCACTTTTGGATGATCCGTAAATGACCAAGTGATCTCCTGTTCTGACCACAGCATGTATTTCAGCACTGCCGGTACGTTCACTTCCATGGAACGGCGATGCACACTCTGCCGGTCCCTTGGTTCGGTCACGAAGACCACACAGCACACATCCGGATCATGGTAAACATTCCGGTCATGCGGCATGGGGGGCGGGGGACGATTGTTATCCTGCACCACCTGATGAACTCCTTGTTGCTGCTGCGGCTGGTTCTGCTGTGCAAAAACCGGCTGCGCATTCGCCCTGGTTAGCGGTGACGACGGTGGCAATGTTTCGAAACCTTGGTCTCTAGCATCTTTCATCGCACCTCTTTCCATCAACCTCTTAGTCCAGGAGCAATCTTCTGTCAAGTGATTTACCGGTTTAGCTGGGTTTGGCATGTGCTAGCGGCATGGTAAACATTCCATGGTGTATTTTCGCTGATCTTGCCAAGCTTTTTTCTCAACCCATTGTTTCTTTTGGCCAGCCCACGGTTGCATTCTGATTTTTTGCCTTTGGCTTCCGCCGGCTCCGGAGTTATCTTGCACTTCGGCCACTTGTTGCATTCCGTACCTCCTACCCGGAAAATATCCCCTTCTTTTGTTATGGTGATTGTTGCGGTACTGATCTTGGTGTGGCGGAATTCTCTGCAAAGGATCAGTCGCGATTGCCGGTTGCATTGGATCTCCCAACGCATAGCTGTCAGCCACCCGGATCATTTCGGTCAAAGTGGTTGGCATGTTTCTCTGTAACTTTTGCCACAATGGAGAGCCTCTCTGGCACCCATTACAGAACCACGCAATTGCTTGAGCTTCTATCACGCCCTCGCAGGAGTTTCTTGTTGAGTTCCACCAGGTCAGATAATCCCGGTATGTTTGATTCTCGCGCTGCTGGCACATGGCGAGCTGCTGCGGTCTGTTTGGCCTCTGGTATGTACTGCTGAAGTTGCTTACGAATGCTTCTTCGAAATCAAGCCAGCCATTTATGCTTCCCTTTGGCAAATTGTTTAGCCAAATGTGTGCCGGTCCTTCCAGCACTGATGATATGTATCTTACCGCCCAGCGTCGGTTTCCTACACCAGCTGCGGTTCCTCCACCTCCAGCGACATACGCCGCTATAACATAGTCCGCTAGCCAATCTTCCGGCTTGGAGGTGCCATCACATGTTCTTGTGTAACGGGGCAACTAGAAGTTACGTACCGGTGGTTCCTCCCTCATGATCCGCGGGCCAAAACATTGCGGACCCTCGGATTCAATCATTTTAGACAAATACACTATGTCCATCTTATGCCGTGCATCTCTCCGGCAAGCATCTTTCTCCCACACGTTCTCCCAAAGGATTCCGGTAGTTTCCGGCTCTTTCCCATCCGGAATCGGCTTCATCATACTGGTTGGGCACAGCTACATTTTTCTCGGATACCTTGGTGGTGGCATTTCTTCATCGGTGTATGCCGCTCTGGCCGCCCGATAATTTTGCCCGGTTTCACCCTTTCCGGCATATGCATTTCCAGCATAGCCGTTTCCGGCATAGACGTGGCCTGCCCCTTGGCTTTTTCTTCCGGCATCATGTTGCCCGACTTCTTCTTTTCCGGCCAAAACCGGATCGTACACAGTCATTTGTTGTGCATTCGCATCTTCTTATCTTTTTCTGTCGGGATCGGGGGACGAGGCCTGCCCATGCGACTTGCTTCCGGCATTCTTTGCCGAACAAACTGATTGAGATGCCGCGGCTGCTTTGTTGCTCCGGGCTATCTCAGCATTTTGTGCCTCAATTGTATCAAGTAACTCTTTTACTCGAGCTTGTTGTTTTACCAGAGCATCAACTGATAACGATTCGCATGCTTCCACAGTAGCTCTAGCAGCTTCCAAAGTTTTATCCGGACTGCTGTACTTTGGTTTCTCTACCGGTCCCAAAGATACCGACACGCTCTTAGCGGAAAGAACTTCCCGGCGCAGATCTTGGTCTAAGTTACGACCTCTAAGCCAAATTCCCGCTACTCTAGCAGGATTTTTGCTAACTGAACCAAAGCCATGTGCAGCGTTATACTCATGGAGGGTTAGGTTGAGCTCCTGCTGGGCCCGGATGACATCCGCTGCGCCGGTGAGCAGCGTCTGCCGGTGCGCTTCCAGCTCAACTTTTGTGGCCGCGACATCAGCGTTCTGCGCGATGGGCCTGGCCAACATGCTCATGGCCACTTGCAGCGGGGTTGCCGCCGGTGGCACGTTGGAGGTGCCGGCGATGATCTCATCGCGCTCGGTCGGAGGCTTTGCCGTGCGCCCAGACTTGGTTTTCCCAGCGCCCTCCTCTGCGGCTCCTTTGCCGGTGCCACCTGCGCCAGCCATCATCACCTCGACGCTGCCGGCGGCACGGTCGGAGCGCGTCCCACGGGCAGCTGCAGATCTTGGCGGATCCGGCGCCACCAGCACCAGCGATGGGTACCGGGGCTCCGGCACGGTGCCGAGGTAGACACGGTGCGAGCCAAACTCGATGATGCGGCCGTTCTTAGGGAAGCGGCCGTCGTTGGCATAGCATCCAGCGTTGTCGTTGACGAAATCCAGCGAGCCGAGGCGCTGGACGAGGCCGGACACCACGCGCTTGCCGGACACGATGAGGAGACCCGCCCGGATATGAACTCTAGCAAGCGCAGCTGCTGGCCCCATGGTGGGCGCCAACTGTCGTCGTGGTGGAACGGCAGATGCCATAGGATGGCTTAAGTTGGGCCCGGATGTACGCTTGAGGATCCGGGTGAGGGGAAGGTTAAGATGAAAAGAGAGTTAGAACTCTGGATTGTATTGATGAACTTGGCCAAGGGCCAGAGGTTGAAGATGTACGGCTACAAGACCTTCCTCTATTCACTACTGGATCGATCTACCCCGTAGGGGTGTCCCTCCTCTCCTTATATAGGGGAGAGGTGGCTTACAAGGGAAGAAACCCTAATGGCATCTTCGATGACCTAAGCTACTTTATAAAGCTTCTTTGGCCCCAGTGATGATGCTTCTATCTTTAATCAGAGGCTGGTGACCTCGTCCGATTTATTTTACATCATCCTCTGCTTTGGAGTCAGGGCTTCGATTAAAGCTGAAGTGCTTCACTCATCTTGTCCTTTAGTCCATGATGGAATCTTTGACCGGTGTGCCGACATGCTACAGTTGAGCCTATGACGGATCTCCGGTATCCTCACCTGTGAGCTCTGGCTTCTTTGCCTTTGTGACTCAATTTCCTCTGTTTCCCATACTCCGGCATACCCCTCCTGGTATACCGGATTGCGCCAACTTAGCGTTGTTTAGCTTAACTCTCGAAATCCGGATTAATCTTTAATCCGTATTAAGATGATATTCTATGGCTTATTTTCCATAGTCTTGGCCTACCGGGGGCCATCCCCCCGACAACTCCGGCACACGGCGCAAAGGGGACCCTGCTTCCCGCGTCGCTGACATCCTCCTTGGTATATTTCTTCTCATCATCCTCATTATCGCATGAGTACTCTTCATGTGACACAAAAGCCCTTGGCTTGTTGGAAGGGGAGCTCTTGGAGTCGATGCTCTAGTTAGACGAGTACTTAGTGTAGCCTTTGGAGAGGGATTTGGACTATTCCTTGTGAAGAAGCCTTCCATCGTTGTCTTCCCTTTTCTCAAAGTGACAATTCGTGACCAAGTGGTTCTTGTCACCACAATTGTAGCATGTCCTTGAATTTTGCACCTCCCTTCGTGCACTTGAGAAGCTTCTTGAGGAGTCATGATGAGAGTATCTTTGGTTGTCCCTTGGTGAGTCTCTAGATGAGTAATCTCTTGTCCTTGGGCCTCTCTGACAAGGGATTAACTTGTCAATGCCTACGGATTGTAGACTTAGGGTTTCATAGAAAGTAGAGGGCAAGTAGACCTCGAAGGTTCGGCCGAAAAGGTGCTCGACTAAGAAAACTAGGGTTATTTTGACAATAGATTCGATAGTTCTTCACTCGTCAACTTCCCTTTATATATGAGGGAGAGCCGAGGGATCTCTTCCGTACAAGTTACAAACTCTAGGAGACTATCCGAGTCTTTCCCGTACGATTACATGACTCGTGATTCCTAATATAACTCTATTTTCCATATTGACGTTCGCTGGGCTTCTGGGCCTTGAAAAGCTTTGGGTCGTGGGCCTCCAGATGTCCTCGGGTACTTTATTCGGCAGACCCATTCGGGATGCCTATGTCAGTAGCCCCCGAGATTTTGTTTGAATCGTAGAAGTGGCAATCACCCGTCGAAATCCCGTTTTGTTTGAATCGTAGAATCAAGAAAAATCTCCAGCGTAGAATTGAATTGCATCTTTACATATCATTGAGCCGAATATTTTTGCTTAACATATACTTTGTGCAGGGATATCGGTAGATGGGGCTGGTTCATCTGAAGGGTCAGGTACCAGTTAACTGCTCTCGTGGCAAACCCGCATAAACCTACTTCAAGCTCAAGTCCTTGGACTTGAACTCGGGATACTAGCGTAACTCGGCATTCACCGCTTAAGGTCTTACCGTGAATCAAGTCCCAGTTATGTTTTCTCGAGTACCTAATGCGTCCGCTATGATTTTTCTTCGCATCTGTTGATACGGATGAAGTGGTAGAGCGCATTCGGGTGCGATACCATGCCGCACAGGACGGATCCTGGGGACTTACCTTCATAAAATATTATGGCATTCAGAGATTTTACCGCGGCGGACGCGCTCTGAGAATATATTGTCGAGTGCCTTTGTCGGCTGCTGGAATTGCTAATTTCTCCGAGTTGTTTAATGACAATATCTTGATCTCCCGATGGGAGTACATGACGAGTTATGTGTAACTCGAAGATGTACAATGATAAATCCTCGTCTGCACTTCTATATTGTCTTGTCATTCTCTTTTTTCTTCTTCACATTTCATCGGGTGCACGACCAGCGCTCCCGATGGGATCAGCCCCCGAGGCTACAGCCGAGTGTTTGCACTTGGTTGTAGTCTCAACTTTTGCTATTTTTGTAAACTCTATATTTCTTCTCTTTCGCCTCATCCTCTTGTCAGAAGTATAGACAATACTTCTAATAAGAGTAGCCCCGGAGCATATGAACAGATGCTTGCATTTGATCATAGGCTCTCGAAGTTTCCCTTTTTTAGAACTCGAAGTTTTATTATCACTATATTTTGTTAAACCACCCAAAGCTTTCTTGAATGATGTCAATGCTGACGATAACCACGATGCCCACCTTGGAAAGACACGACTCCTGTCACCTCACTGGGTCGTGGGTCCAAAACTCTGCGCCATCGACACGTTGCGCAAGTGGGGGACACACGTCCTCCGTAATTTCCGGCACGTGCGAAGTAACTTCCGTTCAGTAAATTCAGAGTGGTAAGACACTTTTACCCTTTGGCCACGCGTAAGGCTCAGAACACTTCCCCTTTTCATCCAACGGCTGGACGCATCGTCTTCTCTCTATAAATTCACCATGTGCTCCTCATTCATCCCCTTCGCTGCGCCGCGCATCTGCTCTTTCTCTCTCTCCGCCATTGATGTCTCTCGAGCTCCTTGCGCTCTCTTTCCTCCTGTTTTTCCACCAAACTGCTCCCCATGGCTCCGTGCATGAAGCAATGCAAGAACAAGGCTCCGGGCACCGACGAGCCCGCGGAGAAGGTCAAGGTTTCGGGTTGCAAGCGGTCGAAGATCTCCGCCCAAGACCAGAAGTTGTTGAAGAATATGGGTCTGCTGAAGAAGAAAGAGGCCCTGAAGATGCCCGGAGATGAGAGCTTTCCTCATCCTCCCATTGGATTCCGGGTAACTTTCGTCGACTTCCTTGTTCGCGGCCTTTCCGTTCGTGTCCACGAGTTTCTTCATGGACTTCTGTTTATCTATGGGATCCAGCTGCATTAGCTGACCCCAAATTCTCTCCTCCACATTTCTATTTTTATCACTCTTTGCGAGTGCTTCCTCGGCATCCATCCTAATTGGGGCCTGTGGAACTCCATCTTCTATCTACGGTGCAACAACTCTAGGAACGTCATCTGTAATGTAGGTGGTGTTTGTATCTGCGTCCGTCCGATGTCGATTATTTCGACGTGAAATTCCCCGACTCCGTCCAAGGTTGGCGCAAGAAGTGGCTATACATCCAGGATGCGTCCGCCCTCACCCAGGAGTATGGTCTCACGCCTTTTGATCCTGCCGAGGAAATCCAGGGGCGCAAGTCTTGGGACACAGAAGGCACTGCCGAGGAAAAAGCAGCCACTGAAGCCCTGATGACCTGCATCCATCAACTTCAAAACACCGACAGGGAAGAACTCTCGGGTGTACAAATAATTACTTACTTCCTTCGGATTCGAGTGCAGCCTCTGCAGGCTCGCAAAAATCCTCTTTGGATGTACTCAGGTGCTAAGGGTTTCGACCGTTTTTCCAAGGATCTTTCTGTGAAGGACTTGGAAAGGCTCGTCCGCCGCTTTACCTCCTTGAACAAGAACCACGAAGTCCTGTCGTCCTGTCGCGTGGAGCCATATAGTGGTAGCCACGCTCTCCCCGAAGTAAGTGTGTTCTTTCGGGTTGTGTTCCCTATTTTTCATCTGGTGTTGATTTCCCTTGTGTGCTCATTTTATTGCCTTCTCTTTGTTTTGTACCTTGTAGGACCACCAAATTATTTTTTCTCTTCCCCCAATACCTGAAGGTGGAGAGGTGGATGGTCGAGTCGTTGTTACCGACGATTCGCAAGAATCTTCTCTTCCTGAGAGTGAAGTGTGGAATCTCAAAGATCCGCGGGTTCCTCCAAAAAAGAGACAAAACCAGAACAACATTCTGAATCTGCCCACTCCATCTCTCCTTCTCTTGCCACTTCTCCGGATAGGCGCAAGAGGAAAATAGACAAGGTCGAAGATTCCAGCGCATCCAAGCTTGCCGAAACAGCTGCCGAAGAATCTTCCCCAGAGGAACAAGGTGCCTTCGACCCCTTCGCTGATGCTGGCGCTATTAGCTCGTAAGTTGCTATTTTTGTCTTTGTCTATATCTTTTTCTTCCGGTACTCACATATTTTTCTTTGCTTCTATATTGATAGATCTGACGAAGCAGCAGAGGAGGAGGAACCCGTAGCTCATGGGCCAGCTCCTACGAGCACCTCCAACACCCTAGTTCTTTTCGAAGAACACAGTACTGCTACGGAAACCTCGCCTCCTCCGCAACATAACTCGGAAGCGCCAACTCCCGTGCCCAAAGACCGAGCACCTCTAGCAAAGAAAGCTAGAACCAGGGCTGGTAACACACAAGAGCTTGCTACTGGAAGATGTAAGTTCCCTTTTCCCTGCTTGCCATCTCTTTTGCTTGTTGAATTTTTCTCTTCTGACGATGTTTTTCTATCTTGTCGAATTTGAGCAACCCTTAATGAAGGAGCTAGTCAACCTGGGCTCCCAATTTATTGGGTTCCGTGACAAGGCTGCTACTTTAAGAGGTAAAACTACACTGCTCTTAGTATATTTGATATTTTTGCCAAAGGATTTTTCGCCTTCTAACGAGGATTCTTTGCATTTTGACGTTTTTTTTTAGAGGCACTCCGTCGTGCCAAAGAACGTGTCGACGCGCTGGAAGCCAAACTTAAAACCAGCGAGACAGCTCGCAAGAAGGCCGAGAAAAATGTCGCTGCTGTCGAAAGTCTCCGCAGAGGCTCAAGACCGTTGAGGATGCTTTAAGCGACAAGCAGGCCCAGCAAGTCGAGCGCGAAAATGCCATAGTGGAGCGCTTCGAGACGCAGAACCGAAGATTTAAAAGTAAACCATGCTTTCACTTGCCTTCTGCTTTTGCATGTGTTTGTTTGTCTTTAGTGTTGACGAACTCCTGTTTTTCTCCAGCGGGGCGGATGGGTGAGCAATGTACTTTGAACCAAGAATCCGACGATCGTCTCCTTGATTCTCTCGCGATTCTTCAACTTAACTACGACTTGGCGCGGACCAACATTTCTTCCGCACGGGCTGCCCTAAAGCGCGTCTTCCCCCACTTCTTCCCCAAGGATACCCAGCCGGAGATTTTCTCCCAGCTCACTCGGCATTTCCTGGTGAAGGAAGAACCTTTTTGGCCTATCGTCAGGCTAGCCTGAAGATTGGGGTCAAAGGGACCATCGCCTTGGTTACTGCCAGTGGCCAGGAAGTCGAATGGGTAAAAGCTAGCACTCCCAAGGGCATAAACAAGTAGAAGTGGAAGGTTCTGGTGAAGCATGCCAAGCCTCACTCCAAGAAGCTCATCACCTTCCTTGACCCGACGTCCTCTGCTTCCGCTAGCACTGCTCGGACGGAGGTCAAGTAGACCAACCTGTGTCTCGTTTTTCCTTCTCTTCTGTAGTTGTCGCCACCTTTTGCAACTCCCGATAATTTGTATGGACTCGCTAGGAGTCACCTTTTGTAATGGCTCGCCTTATGTAAATGTGCTGAATATGAATGAAAAATGTTCCTTGCCGAATAATTGATGTCGATCTTTCTTTCTTCCAGTTGATTTTTTATAACTATACTGGAGCTGCCGAACCTTCCAATGTTTCACCCGCTACTTCTCATTCTGCGAGAGCTCCTGGCGGTGTTTTCTTGGATGATTCTTCATGTGCTAACTCAATACAACAAGAAATGGCCGATCTTCGACAACAGCTGCAAACTATGAGGAAACAAGTTGTGACAGTTATGGACCAATCTCGCAAATATTCGGATCGTGAGCAAGCTGCTCTTCGTCAAGCACGGGAGGCTCTTGAATTGAAGGAATCTGCGACTGCCAAAGCCTCACGAGCTGCCCAACGGGAGAGTTACATGCTTGATTTGATGACTGATGCGAGTCAGGATATGGCTGGTATACTACTTTTATCCTGCCGCTCCTTTTATATTCTTCATATCCCTTCTCATGTTGTGTTGTTCTCTTCCTTGTTGCTTGTAGGTTCGTTTCTGGATGCTGCTGCCGAAAAACAACGGGTAAATGCACGGGTCGAAATCCTTCTTTGACTTGCCCAGCAAAATGATAGTGAATTCTGGGCAGATGAAGATCGCACCCGTCGTATTGTTCAATTTCAGGATCGAGCCGCCCAAGTTCGGGAGTTCCGTGACTTCTTCGGTAGTACCCTGGCCATGGTGTACAATGCTATGTTTCCTCGAAACCCTCAGCCTGAAAATCTTACCGAGCTTATGGGAAAATTTTGAGACGCGCAGAGCATCCACCACTTTGCGAAGGCTCAAATGGTGGCTGGCGCTAAGTTCGCCCTGATTTGGTTAAAGGTCCGCCACTCGAAATTGGACTTTAGTAGTGTTATCGACACTTTTTACCGCAAGACGTCAAAGAGGAGGGTAAATGTTGACAAGAATAGTGCATTTGTCTCTCCCGTAGCCGAGAAAATGATCGACGAACTCCTTAGGGTGGACGCCAATTTCTTCAAGGAGTTTCGGTATGACGATTCGACGCAGATTGTCCGTTCTGCAAGAGAAAACATAACCATAGATAGATTTATGTAGGGATTCTTTTTCTTTTTTCTAATGTGTTTGGTTTGAACCAAACCGCGGGATTGCATATAATTGTAAGTCATGTATATTGTAACTATCATTGCGAGACCCATGTAAAGTCAAGGAAATTCTTGTGTTATCTCTTCTTCTTTGAGCCCCTGAGTATCTCGGTTGGCATGACTATATTTATTGTTCGCGATGTTTTTCATGGAACCAAGGCATGTAAATTGAGAAGTGCTTTGAAGTCGTGTATATTTTGTAAATTTATTGGGTTCGAGCTCTTGAGCCTTGCTTGCGAGAAAATTATGTGCTATCACTATTTTTATTTCAACTATGCTATATTGCAGCATCGCAAGCCCGCCTCATTAAAAACCTTTCAGCCCCACTTGGTGCCCTGAAAGGAAAAGAGTGCGTCTGAAAACTTCCGAGCTCTTCAGGTACAATGTATGCTTACATAGTTGATACTATATTGATTTCTAAGCATAGAAACAACGTAACTGTGCAACATTCCACGGGTTTGGTTCATCCTTGCCCGAATTCTTGTCCTTCAGCCAATAAGCTCCTCCCAGAATAACTTTAGTGACGATGTATGATCCCAACCATGGAGATTCAAATTTCTCGTGTCCATCTTGTGTGAGTCAAAGGACTAGGTCGCCAACTTGAAAGGACCAGGGCCGCAATCGTCGACTGTGATAATTCTTGAGGTTTTGCTGGTATGCGCTTACCCTTGATAGCACCTCATCTCTCACTTCGTCGAGTGCTTCAATATTCTGCGAAGTTTCCTCTTCATATTCCGTGACTCTAGGGGAGTTGTGTTCTATTTCTATCGGCAGCTCTGCTTCGGCTCCATGGACCAAGAAGAAAGGTGTTTCTTGGGTTGCCGCGTTCGGTGTTGTTTGTAAGCTCCATAATACGTATGACAACTCGTCGACCCAAGTGTGTCGCGCTTTCTCCAGCGGTATTAACATACGCTTCTTGATGTCGTTGCAGATAAGCCCGTTGGCTTTTTCGACTTGATCGTTGGTTTGCGGGTGCGCCACTGATGCAAACTGCAGTTTGATGCCCATGCTTTCACAATAGTCCTTGAATTCTCGGGAGGTGAAATTGCCGCCATTGTCCGTAATTATGCTGTTGGAGACGCCGAACCGAAAAACTATCCCTTTGATGAAGTTTACCGCCGATGTTGCATCTGCCGACGTTACTGGTACTGCTTCGATCCACTTGGTGAATTTGTCGACAACCACAAGCAAATACACATGTCCTCCTGGCCAGGACTTGTGTAATTTTCCTACCATGTCAAGCCCCCATTGTGCGAAAGGCCATGCCAATGGTATTGGAATCGATTCTGCTGCTGTAGAGTGGGGCTTGGATGCAAACCTCTGGCACGCATTGCAAGTGCGGACTATATCTTTTGCATCCTCTATTGTTGTCAGCCAATAAAATCCTGCCCAAAAAGCTTTGGCTACTATTGCTCGACTCCTTGCGTGGTGGCCACATATTCCTTCGTGTATGTCTTTCAATATAACTCGCCCTTCTTCGCGTGTGACGCACCTCTGCAATACTCCTAAGATGTTTCGTTTGTATAGTTCTCCCTTTACCACTGTGAAGGCTTTGGATCACCGAATAACTCGGCTCGGTTCGACCGGATCTTCGGGTATCTCTTTCTTTGTGATGTACGCCAGGTAAACCTACATCCAGGGAATTTACATCATCATGACTTCTTCTGGTTCTTCCTCATCTTCCGATGTGTGTGTCTCTGGAGCAGCTGGAGCCCCCGAGTCTTTCTTGGACTTCTCCTTTTTATTTGGCTGCTTCGATACTTTCTTCGCCTTGGTTGAACTCTCACTTATTTCTTCCCAAAAGACTCCAGGTGGTATCGGGAGGCACTGCGAGCCGATGTTTGCCAAAACGTCGGCTTCATCGTTGCTGAGCCTGCTGATGTGATTAACTTCAAAGCCATCGAAGGTTTTCTCAAGTTCGTTGTACACCTCCTTATATGCTATCATGCTGTCATTGACTGCATCGCACTTGTTCATCACCTGTTGAGCCACCAACTAAGATTCGCCAAAGATTTTTAAGCGGGTAGCACCGCACGCCTTAGCCATCTTCATCCCGTGAATCAGGGCTTCATATTCTGCCTCATTATTTGATGCATTGGGGAAGGTCATCTGTAATATATACTTCATCTTGTCGCCTTGGGGTGAGACGAGTACCACGCCTGCTCCTGCTCCTCCTCCCTCCAGTCTTTTGGACCCATCAAAATTTATGTGCCAGGTACTCGATAAATCTGGGGGTCCTGTATTTTGAAGTTCCATCCATTCTGCGACAAAGTCCGGTAGATTTGTGACTTGACTGCCTTTATTTTTTCATATGTGATGTCCCGAGGGGAAAGCTCAATTCCGCAAAGGGAGACACGTCCCGTAGCTTCTGGGTTGTTCAGTATATTTGAGAGAGGGGCCTCATTGACCACTATTATCGGGTGCGCCAAAAAATAGTGTCTTAGCTTCCGTGCTGACATGAAAACTCCATAAGCTTGCTTCTGATATTGCGGCTAGCACTTCTTGGATGGTGATAAAACTTCACTGGGGAAATATATCGGCTGCTGAACCCCATGAATCTTCCCTTCTTCTTCTCGCTCTACCACAAGGACTGTGCTGACCACCTGAGGTGTGGCCGCAATATATAACAGCAGTGGTTCTTTTTCTTGGGGTGCCACCAGCACTGGTGGTGTAGAGATAGTTCGCTTTAGATGCTCGAAAGCTTTGTCTGCTTCCTCATTCCACTCGGATTTTCCCCTTGCTTGATTAGCGCGTAAAAAGGCAGCGCTTTTTCTCCCAACCTAGCGACAAACCTGCTCAAAGCTGCGACACGTCCAGTCAGCTGCTGTATCTACTTGAGCTTGGTTGGTTTTCTCATCGTCAACATAGCCTGTATTTTCTCGGGGTTGTCCTCGATTCCCCTGGCTGACAGTAAGTATCCAAGGAGTTCTCCCGCGGGAACACCAAAGGAACATTTTTGTCGGGTTTAGCTTCAGGCAAAATTTGTCGAGGTTGTCGAAGGTTTCCTTGAGATCACCGATCAGGGATGATCCTTGCTTTGTTGTTATGACGACATCGTCGATGTATACTTGAACATTTTTTTCGATCTGCGTGGCCAGGCACTTCTGCATCATCTGCTGATACGTGGCTCCCGCGTTTTTCAACCCGAAGGGCATTGTTCTATAACAGAACACACCATAAGGGGTTATGAAAGCTTTTTTGACTTCATATTATTCTTTCAAGCGGATCTGATTGTAACCAGAATAGGCGTCGAGGAAGGAAAGACGTTCGCAACCTGCCGTGGAATCGATAATTTGGTCGATCCTCAGGAGGGGAAAGTGATCCTTTGGACAGTGTTTATTGAGACACGTGAAATCGACGCACATGCAAAGGACTTTAGTGTTTTTCTTCGGGACTAGCACTGGGCTAGCAACCCACGTGGCCTCAGTGTGCAGCTCCTTGATGAAACCCGCTTCTTTGAGCCGACAAATCTCAGATAGCATGGCTTTCCGGTTTGGCTCGGAGAATCACCACAAAGGTTGTCGAATTTGTCTAGCCCTTGGGTCTGGATTAAGAGGGTGCTCGGCAAGTTCCCTGGGTACTCTTGGCATGTCAGCTGGACACCATGCAAAGATTTCCCAGCGCTCACGAAGGAACTCGACGAGCACGCTTTCCTATGCATTGTCCAAGTTGGACGCGATAGATGTCGTCTTTTTTGGATCTGTCGGGTGGATATGCACTTCCTTAGAGTTCTTGGAGGTGTCCAATGCTTGCTCCTGCAAGGATCTACCTCTGTCAGGTAACACGTCGTAGTTTGTGGTGAGTTTGGATGCTTCGTACTCAGCCTGCATCCCGAAGGTTTCGGAAAGCTTGTGAAAATCCTTGTCGCACTTATCTGCCAGAGCAAAGCTTCCTTTGACTGTGATTGGGCCATTGGGTACGTGGATCCTCCATAATAGGTATGTATAATGTAGCACAGCCATGAATCTGGCGTATGCGGGTCGTCCCAAGATAGCATGATATTGTGATCGAAAATCGATAACTTCAGACTCCAGCTTCTCCTTCCTGAAATTTTCTCGAGTTCCAAATTGTACGTCGAGTAAGATCTTTCCCAGAGGATAATTCGGCTTCTCATGTGTGATGCCATGGAAACGTGTATCCGTTGGCGTCAGATTTGCCAGAGAGATATTCAACTTTCGCAACGTATCCGCGTATATGAGATTCAGACTGCTTCCTCCATCTATGAATATGCGAGAGACCTCAAATCCCGCAATCACCGCTGGTAAGACCATAGCTGACTATCCTGGTCATGGAACTTGAGGTGGTTGACCATCTTGAGTGAATCCTATGGCCTGTCCCGACCAATTAAGGTACTCGATGGTTGGTGGAGGCATCTTTTCTGCCATGTATACATGTCGCGAAATTAACTTCTGCGCCCTGTTTGAGGGTCTGCCCTTCTGTATCATCGACACTGCTCCCGTTGTGTTTATGAAGTCGCCATCATCGCTCGGGGGTGCCGCAAGTTGCAACTGATGTTGATTTGCGCTGGTAATCGCGAGTGGTGGTGGCAGGTGAATTTCACTCCTTGGCCACTGCACATACCCCCTGTATGCTGCTTGCATGTTGGTGTGCTCCGCGTATCTTCGCAGAGCTTGAAAGGTTTGGCAGTCCTTCTGGAGGTGACCTGACTGTCTCTTTCCCTCGTTGTCAAGGTAAAAGTGTATCTGACTCGGCCCGTTCAACAAATCTTTGGGTGACATGTTGTATGGCCTTGGGAACCTAGGCCGGTTATTTTGCCTGCTAGAACTCAGCGCATCTCTATGATCATTGCGCTGGTCATTGTTCCGCTGGTAATCATCCCGATGATTTCCTACACTATTTCCTTGGAAGCCAGCCGCCACTTGGCTGGGACCGTCGTAATCTGTGAAGGGTCGGAAACGTCGCCTATTTTGATTGTTATTCCTGTTACGGTCCTCCTCGGGTGATCTCTGCCATTTGTTATGAACATCATCTTCTCCGTCAGCCCAGCGATTTGCTATCTCCAAGAGATAGCTATTGTTCTTGAGTTTGATCTTCCCAATTCCTCGATTAGATCTCTTCTTCGGGTTCCTGCGATAAACGCGTCGATTGCTCTTTCATCTGACACGTTCTCAGCCGAGTTTTTTTATGATGCTCCACCTCTGGATGTACATCCTCATTGATTCATCCGACTTCTGCCTGTAGGTCCTTAGCTTCTCTATTGATGCAGGTTTCTTGCACGTGGAACAGAAATTCCTCACGAACAAGTCCTCAAAAGTTTCCTAGCTATCGATGGATCCTTCCGGTAACTTCTTCATCCAAGATCTTGCGGCTCTGCTGAGGTGGACCTGGATGCTCTGCATGGCCGTTGCTCTGGTTCCGCCCATCAGCTTCACTCTCTCCAAGTAATCAACTATCCAATCCTCAGGATCTTGCAATCCATCAAATTTCTTGTAGCTGTCAGGTAACTTGAAGCTAGAAGGCACTTTAGTTTTGCAAACTCGTCGGGTGAAGCAAGGGAGCCCACATATATCCTCCTTGCTAACTTCTGGTGAGTGCCGACGCTCTCGTGTTCTGTTTTCACGGTCCCTCTCCTGTCGTGCTCTGTCGACTCGTGCTTGCGTCACCGTGTTTCTTGCGTCACCTTCTCGTGGAGGATCTCGCGCCGCCACCGTAGTGGGTCGAGGACTATTTTTCCTTGGACTATTTCTTGGAGCACTTTCGGGTTGCTGTGTACTTGATCCTGCTATTGCTGTCCCCATGACTCCAACTCCTGCCATAGCCATGTGATACAATGCTTCCCTGGGATCTCCTGGAGGTGGTTTGGATGCCAATATGAAAGCATGTGTCGCCATATAACCTACTTCCGGTGTTTTTGGAATGATGTGCCCTCTCGTGTCTATCGACATAAAGGACATGTCGAGATTTTGGATCAAGTTTTCTCGTTCATTCTCGGGAACATTTGCCAGTCGAGATCTTCCTCTCGCCCGGGCGTCTCTGTGATTGTCTCCCGAAGTTCCTGATTGTCGACTCAAGGAGGCCCTGCGCGCACTTGACGCAGAAGCTGCAGCTCTCCTTTCGTCGAGTGCTATTCTTTGTTTCTCTAACTCTCGTCCAGCACGAGCGAGTTTATATTGATATGCATGCAGCGCCTCCGGTGTAGCCGTGGTAGTCATCGGCTCTGTGCCATTCATGGCTCTCTGAGCTCTATCCCAAGCTGCTTGCGACTGCTGTATTTTCTCTCGCGGCATGGACCCGATGTATTTGCTTCCTGTTCCGCGCGTGAGATCTGCAGGATCGATGTATGGATAGCCCAAGTCATCGAAAGTCTCCAACGCTTCATCCTCTTGTCAGCTCGATTCCCCGATCGCGCAAACTTGATGATATATTGTAGTTGTGTTTTCATCATCTTCAGGTTCGGTGACACCATCGTATAGATCGGCGAAGACCTCCCGAATAGAAGTAGATATTTCGATGAAGTCAAAGTTGTCGATGCTTTCCGAGTCACTGCTCAGACTGGAGCCCGTGAACGACCCGAAAGATAGATCGCCGAACATATCAGCGAGTTCTCCGCCGATGGCGGGCTTGATGAAGCTCGGTGGCGAAACCTCCTCGTCGCCTGACTCGGTTGATGATGATGATGATCCCAAGAAATCGCAATCGGCCGCTAACGGTCCCGGAAAAGTCGGTGCCGCGAGACGATGTGATCCCTCTTTCCCGACGTGGAAGTGGAAACTCCCGAACGTCATCTCCATCGACTCCTCCAGATCGTCATATGCATGCAAACGGGTGGGAGGGTGAGGAACAAAATCGTCGAGATCGGGTTGGATCTGTTTACCTCCGTCCATCGTGTTGCTTGTCGTTGATGATGTTGACGATGCCATCGAGATCACGTCCTTGCAGCCTCCAATTCCCGCAGACGGCGCCAATTGACAAAGGATTAAGTTGTCAATGCCTACGGATTGTAGACTTATGGTTTTGTAGGAAGTAGAAAGCAAGTAGATTTCGAAGGTTCAGCCGAAAAGGTGCTCTACTAAGAAAACTAGGGTTATGTTGACAATAGATTCGATGATTCTTCACCCCTCGGCTCCCCTTTATATAGGAGGGAGAGCCGAGGGATCTCTTGTCGTACTAGTTACAAACTCTGGGATACTATCAAGTCTTTCCCATACGATTAGATGACTCGTGATTTCTAATATAACTCTATATTCCATATTGACGTTCGCTGGGCTTCTCGGCCTTGAAAAGCTTTGGGTCGTGGGCCTCGAGATGTCCTCGGGTACTTTATTCGGCAGGCCCATTCGGGATGCCTATGTCACTCTTGCCTTGTTGCCGCCCCAAAACTTCTTGGCCGCAAGTGCCGTGTGCTCGAAAGCCAAATCCATGGGGTCATCATCACTTTCACTATCCTCCACCTTGGCCTAGAGGGCAAGATTGGATATCCATGGCAATGATTTCACTCAAGACTTCAATGGAGGTCATTCTTTGGTAGTCCGAGTTTTGATAGATGGAGTTCAACTGTTGTTCTTCATAGGGTAAGAGGGCATTGTAGAAATTTCTCTTAATCCACTTATCATCCGCATAGGAGGCTCTGAGGTCTCGCATTTGCACGGTGATGGTCGTGAGGCGTTGGTACATATCTTCTAGGGACTCTCCTTCATTCAACATGAATCCATCCGGGGCGGTGTTGACCTCATCTAACTTTGAGTCTTGAATGCTTGTATTTCCAACAAAGAGTAGTGCATCATGCTTGTCCCAAGCATCCTTGGCGGTCTTGCATGTGCGGATGTGTGCCCGATCTTTGGGAGTAACCGCCAAGTGTATCATGTGGAGAGTGGTGGCATTGAGATGATCGTCCACCACTTCCCTCCTTGTGAGATTATCTAGGTTGTATGGCTTGAAACCCTCCTTTATAATGTGCCATAGTTCGGTGGAAGAGCTGTGTATATGAGATTGCATTAAAGTTGCCAATTTGGAAAACTTGAGGAATCTAGAGTGGTTGGTGGTCCTTGTGAGACAATGTGTGGCATAGGAATGGGGTCACTCTACGTATAGTTATTTGGTGGGGGCACCACATGATTATCCCCCGAGTCTCTCTTCTCCTCTTTAGTCGAAGTGTTGGTGTCTCCCACTTCTTCTTCCTCATTAGGGTTGTCCTTTTGAGGAACAAACTTAATGAGTGGAATTTCAGCGGAAGCCTTTGAGGGAGATACATCGACACTAGGAATATGATTTTCTTTTGGACCAAGGAACCCCGCCATCAAGGCTTGCATTTGCGACATAATGGATGACTCCAATTTCTTGGGGTCCTCCAAAGTAGCCGGAATGCTAGCCGAGGGTGGCGGACTAATTTGCTCCTATTGGAGAATGGACACACCATCCCCTTCTTGACCTGTCATGTCGCCCATAAATCTTAGGCGGTGAAGCCTGATTCAAGAGTCGAGGCTCCGATACCAATTGAAAGGGTAACGTGAGCATCTAGAAGGGGGTTCAATAGGCGCTACACAATTTTTAGGTTTTCAATTTTTATGGAGGAAGCCTTCAAATAAACAGTGACCCTATATGACGCGATGCAAACAAGGAAATAGAAATAAAGTAAAACAACGTGAGGAAGAGGAAGCGCTACAACCGGGGAGCACACAGAGACGAGACTCGATATGTATACCGTAGTTCCTTCCACAAGAGGAAGTACGTCTACGTTGAGGATGTGCGGAACCACAAAGGTTCCAACCGCCACAAAGGCGCAACCTTATTCCTCGTGAACACACCACAAAGGCGTACTCACCTCTCCACTAAGAAAGGCCGATCGAGGCGGCTAACCTTCACATAAGGTTGGGCACAACTCCACAAAGGACAAGGATGGTGATGAGGGTTAACCTCGGTAGTGCCCATGAGTATGGACTGGGGTTTTTAGGAAATAGAGAGAGTTGGTGGTTTCGAAGACTTGCCAGACAAACTAGTTATCCAACGAAAAACAAATTGAAGGCTAAAGTCGTCAAGATTATACTATAATTAGGGTTTGCAACAATGCGTGATGTTACAATTGTTTCGATGCCCCCCTCGGTGGCTCCTTGAATGGATCGTAGCGAACAAGAGGGGGGGTGAATGGTAGCTACGTCAAGTTTTTGTCTTTTTCAATTTTAGCGGTGCGGAAGGTAAAGGTGATTGCTTTAGTGGTGTTGGTGATCCTACAATGATCCTAGAACAAGTGCAACAAGCAAAGGAACAACACAAGATAGTAAGAGTAAGGAGCGGGACAACCGGAGGGCGCGGAGACAAGGTGAGGTTTGTTTTCCGCAGTTCCTCCCACAAAAGGGAGCACGTCTGCGTTGAGGAGGTGCTAGCCTCACACAAGAGGCTATACGGCCACACCAAGAAGGAAGGCCTCACCTTCTTCCTCGAGAGAGCTCCACAAAGGGGCTCCCCCTTCTCCACTAAGGCACCGGTCGAGGCGGTGATTCCTTCACAAGGTTGGGGCGAGATCCACACCACAAGGAGGCTCCCAACAACCCATGGAGCTAGTACAACACCAAGCTAGCCTCCATGGATGCACTTCCTCCAATGTCCCACAATAGGAACCCTAACACCAAGATCCACTAAGGAATAGCAAGTATTGGTGAAATCTCTCTTGGTAGAACTATAGATCGGGGTCTCCTCCACCACTCCTCAAAATTTGGGCAAGATTGGTTGGATGGTTGGGGAGATCCTATGGATTAAGCTCAGCAACAATGGAGGAGAGAGAGAGAGGAGAGATAAAAACGAGTTGGGGAAGAAGGGGCCCTTAAATAGGCTCCTCTAAATCCAACCGTTATGTCCAGTTTTCGCCTAAGCGGTACTACCGCTTTTGGGAAGCGGTACTACCGCTCTGAGTTCGAAATCCCCAGATCTGGTCCACGTGGACGCAGAGCGGTACTACCGCTCCCGGTACCGCTCGAGGTACCGCAACAGGGTCCAAACCTTACTGGACTCGAAGCGGTACCGGAGCGGTGCCAGAGCGGTACTGCCGTAACTAGTTACGGTACCTGGGCGGTACCATGGGCGGTACTACCGCTCGTGAGCGGTACTACCGCTCCAGGTACTACAGAGATACCGTAACTCGTATTCTGGGTCAATATCAGCATAGAAATCAGAGCGGTACCGTGGGGCGGTACCTATAGGGGTAGCGGTACTACCGCTACAGGTACCTGTAGTACCGGCCTGGCTAAAACTGGTTTTCTCCCCTTTTTCTCTCCAGCCATGTCACCTCGCGATACACACACAAAACCAGAAAACCTATAAACTGCGCTTCAGTCTTCCGATCTTGACGTGTCCAGCGAGGTCACCGTGTACTTGCAAATCTAACAATGATACTCAAGGCACACGGTGAGATTACTCAAGTGTTGTCATCAAACACACAAAACCCGGGGTTTAGACTTTGCTCTTTCAATCTCCCCCTTTTTGGTGTTTGATGACAACACAAGACTTTACAATAACATATGATATTATGATGAGATACTTAGATTTGCAAAAGCTCGTTGGAGCTCCCCCTAAACATGTGCATATTATGAATATGTATTTGAATACAAATGCACATGTTCTAGAGGCATCACTCCCCCTAGTTTTTACAAACCAAGCACATATGCAACACGGATAATTGACATGTTCAAATATCATATGCACAATATGGAGGCAACATAAGATCATGTAAGGAGATTTGGGTGAAGTTATCATACCATAGCCTTGAGAATACCCAAACTCACCGTAAGATACCTCCATAGAGTTGTTGATGTAGCCACAAGACAAGATAAGCAACTAGGATCACAAGGCTACAAACAACAAAGGTCCCCATCCACATAGGAACTTCTCCCCCTTTGGCATCGGAACTCCAAAAAGGAGGGTAAAGAAACTAGAAGGATGGAGAAAAAGAACATACAACCAAGATTGAAAAAACCAAAAGGGAAAAACAAGCTTGAATGAGGTTCTCCAAAAACATGAAGAAAAAGATAGCAAAGAAGAAGGACAAAAAGAAGGTCACAAAGAAACACAAAAAACCGAAAAACTCCTCAAAGAGGAGGTTGGTGGCCGAAGCGACCGTAAGAGTGTAGTAGTGTGAGGTCGCGTAGATGTATCTAGGACTCACGGACCACAACTCAACATGAAGCTCATAAGTCACTTATTTGAAAAATAGCATATGTTTTGGATTTATTTATGCATTATGGGGGGAGGGATAGCTCAATAAGTTTAAACCGCACCCCCCCTATGTTCATGCGTGCCTTACATCTAGATATATAGTTTGAGAGTGGTATGTGCGCACGACGGTCAAGCAAAGTTTGACGGATCAATGATATTTAGCTCATGCCTCAACTCAATGAAACGCTTCTCGTCCAAGGGCTTCGTGAAGATGTCCGCCAATTGCTCATTGGTGCCAATGAAGGATAGAACAATATCTCCGCGTGCAATGTGGTCCCGAATGAAGTGGTTCCTTATCTCAATGTGATTCGTCTTGCCATGAAGAACCGGATTGTAGGCGATCTTGATTGCGCTCTCATTGTCACACAAAAGACGCACCTTGCTATACTCGAGTCCATAATCCCGCAAGGTTTGCCTCATCCACAAGATTTGAGAACAACTACTTGCCGCGGCTGTTGCGGTCAGAAACCCACCGGCGGGCAGCGACGGGCAACACCGTAGAGCCGGGAATCTCCCAGGACTGCGGCGGGCCCTGGTCCCTCCGAGCGACGGCCCGCAAAGCCTTCGGCACGCACGTCCGATGCTGATGCAAGGGCATGCCACCTGACCTATACCTGGTCAGGAAGGTGTTGGATGATGCCTCGCTTAGTTTCCTGCATGGCATACATGTAGACGTTAAATACGAGCCTCGATCGGCTCTCAGGTTGTCCTGTGAATCGGCTCAAAGAGCCGATCCACCCATGATGCGTACGGGGTGTACGATCAGATGGTGGTCCTGCTTGATCAAGATAAAGCTAAAACGACCTACTACGATATGGGGTTTTCACCGCATAATCGGAACATCCTACTCGTGATCGAGCCTGGCGGCCACGCACGGTGATCGTGAATCGACCCTAGACAAGGCCTAAAAACCAACACGAAGTTGATCCTCGGAACATCCTGTCTAGGGCTAGCAAACTACACCCTACGCGCCACTTGGATCCTTCGACCCGTTTGTAAGGCCTAACAATGCGAGATATTAAACTAATCCTTGAAGAACAAGGAGCAATCATAACGGATCGGATCTACTAAACAATGATCAGCGGGGTGCCGCCCTTACACCCAAGATAAGTGTAAGGGCGGCTAGATGCCTAAGGGTTGCACGACGATAGCATATGATATGATGAACAATGCTAACCCTAAAACATCTATGATAACTACGTTGCTCGCCATCAAAAAGGCTTCAGTACGAGCAACGCATGAACGACGAATAAACGTGTGCTGCCTAGATCGCAAGATGCGATCTAGGCAGCATGATGCTTACCCGGAAGAAACCCTCGAGACGGGGGAGTTGGCGATGCGCCTAGATTGGTTTGTGGTGAACGTGATTGTTGTTTATTTCATAAACCCTAGATACATATTTATAGTCCGTAGACTCTCTAACGTGGGAATAATCCCAACCGGGCACGAGCCCAAACTCCATCTAACCGACACGTATCCTACTATATTACAGATACACGGGCAAACTAACCCAAACTTGGTATATAAGGCCGATTCATGTATTTCTTCCATGTATATTCTTCAAGCCCATCTTCAATCGCGGCCCACCTCTGATCCGGTCAAATTCTGGTGATAACACATGCCCCCCTGGTTTTGGAAATGACATTTCCAAAATCACTCTGTTTTTCCTTCGTCGGGTCATGTCGTAGCAGAGCAGAACCGTCGCAGTATCCTTCATCATGATGCCTTGCCTCCTCCACTTCTCCGCGTGGCCTGACAATTTTTTTTTCTCTCCTGTTGGGCACCACTTCCTCGGAAACTGCTGTGGCATTGAATCTCCACTATATCCCCTTTTATTTAACCATTCCAAACAGTTTGCTTCTTCATCCTCTTCGCACTAGCACTCCAAAAGCCCTCCTGCGCCACCATGTCTTCTTCCTCTTCCTCCTCCAGTCTTTCCTACCGGTCTTCCTCCTCCCGCGAGCCGACGCCGGAGGACATACGCACACCAGAGGAGTGGGACCAGGAGGACCACGCCTCCTCCGTCTGGTCCGAGGACGACAAATCTTTGACCAGCGGAGATGAACATCTCCAGTTCCTTGCTGATGGGGAACTGGAATCGGAAAGCGAGGATGACTTGTTCCCCTGGGACGGTTACACCTCTTCTGAGGAAGAGGAGGAGGAAGACGACGACGACTCCCTCGAGGGCTACCCGCCGGCGAAACGCCTCCGCACGTGGTGGGACGATGACGACAGCGATGATGACGAGGAGGATGAAGCTCCCGTAGAGGGCTACGGGAGCAGCGACGAGGAGCCCACCGGCAGTAGTGCCGATGAGAGCTCCGAGGACAACGACAAGAGCAGCGACGGCCCGTAGACTAGGATCTACTAGTGTAGTCCTAGTAGTAGTAGATTGGTCAACAGACCCTTCTTTTGTTCTTCCTTCCTTGAGCAATCGGCTCTTTCTTTGTAAGAAATCCTGTTTATCAATGAAGAATTTCCCCCAATTTGATTTTGCCGATTTCCTTTAAGCTACTTTAGCCGATGCTCAATGAGCCGATGGCAACGCATCGGTCCTTCACCATCTATCCTTCAACTCTTCGACTGATGACTTTGAGACCTGGTGGACAACATGGAAAACCCTTGCCTTCACGAGGGTCCTTAAATTCCTCTCACCAGCTCCGGTGATCCTCCTCTGCAAAAACTCACCATCCTTGAAGAAGGTTGCGACGCAGGACCAGCCGATGATACTCCAATCGGCTTCTAGACACAGAGCATCTACCAGGTTAGCTGCCCCCGAGTCTCAGTCTAGGCGAAAACAGAGACGAGGACACGTAATTTAGACAAATGGACCTGAGCTCGATCATATCTGAGAAAGCTACCATACAGAGCCAGCCAGAGCCGATCACCCCTCTTCCGTTGAAAGCCGATACTGCAAATGGTCACCAGCGGCTTTAGAAAACAAGACTCCTTTGACAAGGTTGTCTCGTATGCCAAAACTCCTCTGACACAGAGTTGGAGGTCCTCGCGTCTTGAACGCGCAACTGGTAGATCCCATGAAATTTGTGCTAGAGTCGATGGCTATGCATCGGCTTTGTTCCTTAGTTCTAAAGTCGATGTCCGTGCATCGACTGTATATCATGAGAAAAATTTGTTTTTAAACGGGCCGATTTTTCTATCGGCCCCCAATGTTTCACTGCAGCCCCCAATGTTTCACTGCACATGTATCACACATGTTCATCTGATTAGGTGCCCCCCGAGCCGATTCTGCCAGGTAACTGCTGATATCGGCTCTGTGGTTAGCCAAGGCACTGTATGTGAACGTCGGCTCTGTTAGGACCAGTGTGGACTTCTTCCAGCTCATCAGCCGACGTAAACCCATTGCCCATTAGATCGACGTTGAACCCAGGCAGAATGTATGGTGAGGATAATTTTGGCCGATTGCTGGAATCGGCCTCCATGTTGCTTGCTCAATGAAGGTTTTGCAATGTTCCTCCATAGATTCCTGGGGCCGATCACATGGATCGGCATCGCCACGTTTGTCCATAGATGTTGCTCTTGTTACACGGTCGAGCCGGTGGATAAAACCAGCCTAACCCCGTCCTTTGTCACGTCGATGCGCTCGCGGTCGTCCAAATTGATGCCTGAGAGTGGCTCTTGGCCTGATGTCTCCCAAACGTTCATGCCAGCCGTTGAAATCTCGGCTGAATCATCTGCGTGGACGACTTCTACTTCATCTCCATCCCACTGTATTAGGCATTGGTGCATCGTGGATGGAATGCAACAGTTGGCGTGGATCCAATCTCTGCCTAGTAGGACAGCATAGGTGCTCTTGCTGTCGACAATAAAGAACGTCGTAGGGACAGTTTTCCTTCCTACGGTCAGATCCACGTTCGAGAACACCTTGTGCGTCGAGATGCTTGGCCGTTGAAATCGCTCGGTGTCACGTTGGTCTTGATCGGATCCGAGCTAGAGCGTCCCAACCGACGTAGCATGGAGTATGGCATAATGTTGACTCGCCGCTCCGGTGTCCACTAGCATCTTGTTGACGAGCTGCCCATTGATGTAACCACGCAAGTACGGGGCCTTCGGATGCATGTAGCTTCTTTCTCGTGGCTTCTCAAAGATGACCGGCCGTGGGCCGCAGATCAAGTTGCGCCACGAGTGCTTCGTCTAATCCTCGGAGCACTAAACTCCGTTGGAAGGATGAACACCATGTTTGTGCCAGCCGATGTATCATCATCGGCTTTCTTTTGTCTGGGGCGCCACTCTTTCCTTTGTGGCCGACCTTCTTCGTCCAGGGTTCGCTGAATTTTAGCGGCCAGATCAGGCCGCGCCTTCCTCAACGTGTGCAGGTATAACCTTTCGGCTTTCTCCAACCCACGTAGTCGTTGAACCCTTCGCTTTTGGGAACGGCTGAGCCCATCAGGGCACCACCTTGGCCGATGATACTTGTCTTCTTCATCATCGTCCTCTAGTTCCTCGAGATCTTCTACCCGAGCTAACTCAGCGTTCTTGTTCCGAGGCGAGAGAGGCCCTAGACGTTTGAACACGGACACGTTAGCTGCATCCTGCTTCTTTTGTTTACATTCTGGGCAGTTGCCGATTGTAGGCAATCGGCTCATTCCTGAATCCCAGCAGTGTCTGAAGAAGGGGCAGTCCCCAGTGCCTATCCACGTCGTCTTGCTCTCTCGACTTTTCCTTGGCGTGGCGCTCATATCTCTCCTCGTCGCGATCATGCCGACGGTGTCTCCTGGCGTCCCTAGACAGACGATCTCTTTCATCATCGTCGTTGTGTCGCCGGCGTTGGTCGTATTGACCCACATACTTGTTGAGGAGGTGATCAGAGAGAGGTCGCTGATATCTTACGTTCCTTACTTCTCCCTCTGTGATGTAGCGCTTGCCATCGTGACGGAGCCGATCGCGTGGAGCGGCTTCCTCTCGTGTCCTTGCTATGAGAGCAGCTGCCCTCATCTCCGTCCTTACCGCAGTGGTGCCCGGGTCCTACCATGTTGATATTGCACGAGAATCCTGGCTGGCACCCTCCATGGTAGGTGCACTCCACCATGTTAACGGCGGGGAAGGGGTGTGTGTCGACCTTCATGGCGTACTCGGCTGAAAATTAGCCGCCCTTGTTCTATCGCCATTTGGACCTGCTGACGCCACACCCTGCAGTCGTTGGTGGCGTGGGTGAACGTGTTATGCCACTTGCAGTATGGCTTTCCGTTCAGCTCTTGCGCCGTGGGGATCTTGTGGCCTTCGGGTAACTTTAGCTGCTTCTCCTTGAGTAAGAGGTCGAAAATCTGCTCAGCTTTGGTCACGTCGAAGTCGACCCCTTTTGGAGGACCTTGTGGCTTAACCCATTTACAGGACACGGGGCTTGCCCCCGAGTCCATTCGGCCATCGCTACCTCTTGATCTCCCGCAGCACCTTCATCTTCATCCGCCTCAACCAGGACCACCGCACGCTTGAATTTATCCCGGTAAACATCCGGGTGGCGCTGTTCATATGCTGACGCCTTCGCACCATGTGCGCCGGTGAAGGGTAGTCTCGCTTGGGAGGCCACGTCTTTGATCGATGATGAGAGACCCACCACCGCTAACTCGACTCGCTTCTTTTTCACTCACATGAACCGAATAGCATCGGTTCCTAACGGTCCCGAAGCGCCGGACGTATGCCTCGCCACCGTTTCCCGCGCTTCGTCGTACCTGTGCTAGATCGGCAATGCCAGCCTCGGAAGCCTCTCGAGTGATACCGTATGTGGAACTGCTCTTCCAACCGCTTCCAAGTCCGGATTGAGTCTCGGTGGCAGCGATGTGTACCACCCGAAAGCCGATCCCGTGAGGGACCGTGCGAAGAACCTCACGCGCAGCTCGTCTGATGCTGAGATCGTGCCCAGCTGTGCCAAATATCGGCTCACATGCTCGATGGAGCTGGAACCATCTGATCCATTAAACTTGGTGAAATCAGGGAGCCGATATTTGGGTGGTAGCGGGATCAACTCGTACTCGTTGGGGTATGGCTTGGAATAGCCGATTGTCCTCCTTTTCGGCATCATGCCGAACTGGTCTTTCAGGATTGTACAAATCTGATCCGCGGTGATGGCTGCAGGCGTCGAACTCCGAAGATTCGCCGGGTGGCATACTTAGCCAGCCATGCTTGCTTTTCCAGCTCGAGCCAACCGCAGGAGCTGAGCTCCGGAGGTTTGTCGGAGTGGCATACTTAGCTAGCCACGTCTGCTTCTCAAGATCTGTTCCCGAAGTTCCTCCTGCTGTTCCGGAAGTCCCTGCTGTTGCAGCCTGGTTCAAGAGTGCCCAGTTACTGCAGTCTGGCACGTATGCACACGTGTATCCGTGAGGGATCTCCTTGGGTGCCTCATGCAAGAATTGGTAGTCACTAGGGTCACCACCGATCTTGTAGACGACGTATGCCGATGAACTCGGCACTTCTGGTGCTGCCAATGCAAACGGCAGCGGTGGACGGGACTGGAGTGGCATCTCTCCTTGGTGAGTCCCGAGAGCTGGTCCTGACGGAGAATACTGATGGCTCATGATTTCCTGGATCACGCGCAGAGCGACACGCTCCAAAGTGTTCACCAGGCTCTCAGAATGGCGGTGCAGCGAATGAGCCACCATGAAGTTAATCTCTTGACGCAGCGACCTGGTGCGTTCTTCTGACGGGGTGGACAGGTCCACTCCATCGAGCGCGCTCAGTGAGAACCCTTTCCACCCGATGCCATGTGAGCGGGTTCCGTGAAAAGAGCCGATGAGGTCGGCTTCGAGGACTGCCTTGATTTCGTCATGCTTCTTCTTGAGCTCCTCGGCCGGATCCTCGTACTTGACCGGAGTGCCTTCCGCCATCTCGGATGTAGATGGCGATGCGGTTGATGTCGAAGATGGTCCCACCGGGCGTGCCGTAATGTGTTGCGGTCGAAACCCACCGGCGGGCAGCGACGGGCAACACCGTAGAGCCGGAATCTCCCAGACTGCGGGCTGGGCTCTGGTCCTCCGAGCGACGGCCCGCAAAGCCTACGGCACGCACGTCCGATGCTGATGCAAGGGCGTGCCACCCGACCTATACCTGGTCAGGAAGGTGTTGGATGATGCCTCGCTTAGTTTCTCGCATGGCATACACGTAGACGTTAAATACGAGCCTCGATCGGCTCTCAGGTTGTCTCCGTGAATCGGCTCAAAGAGCCGATCCACCCATGATGCGTACGGGGTGTACGATCAGATGGTGGTCCTGCTTGATCAAGATAAAGCTAAAACGACCTACTACGATATGGGGTTTTCACCGCATAATCGGAACATCCTACTCGTGATCGAGCCTGGCGGCCACGCACGGTGATCGTGAACCGACCCTAGACAAGGCCTAAAAACCAACACGAAGTTGATCCTCGGAACATCCTGTCTAGGGCTAGCAAACTACACCCTACGCGCCACTCGGATCCTTCGACCCGTTTGTAAGGCCTAACAATGCAGATATTAAACTAATCCTTGAAGAACAAGGAGCAATCATAACGGATCGGATCTACTAAACAATGATCAAGCGGGGTGCCGCCCTTACACCCAAGATAGGTGTAAGGGCGGCTAGATGCCTAAGGGTTGCACGACGATAGCATATGATATGATGAACAATGCTAACCCTAAAACATCTATGATAACTACGTTGCTCGCCATCAAAAAGGCTTCGAGTACGAGCAACGCATGAACGACGAATAAACGTGTGTCGCCTAGATCGCAAGATGCGATCTAGGCAGCATGATGCTTACCCGGAAGAAACCCTCGAGACGGGGGAGTTGGCGATGCGCCTAGATTGGTTTGTGGTGAACGTGATTGTTGTTTATTTCATAAACCCTAGATACATATTTATAGTCCGTAGACTCTCTAACATGGGAATAATCCCAACCGGGCACGAGCCCAAACTCCATCTAACCAACACGTATCCTACTATATTACAGATACACGGGCAAACTAACCCAAACTTGGTATATAAGGCCGATTCATGTATTTCTTCCATGTATATTCTTCAAGCCCATCTTCAATCGCGGCCCACCTCTCGATCCGGTCAAATTCGGTGATAACAA
>NC_061510.1:224032348-224051565 GCF_022539505.1 Lolium rigidum | reverse complement strand
TCGTGTCTAGGTCCAACGTCTTTCTTTCTCTATTTTTTTAAGGAACTGCACAAGGGTAAGAACAATCTTTTATTCATCGCAACAACGTCTCCGTCTTGTCCATGCAACAATTGCTCTATGTCCGGGGGTTCCCCGAACTTGCAGTGTTACACTCCAACTTGGTCGCCACTAAAAAACCACGCCCTATGTCTGTGGGGAGGGGGTTATGTCTTCACGGGGTCGGGTTGTGAGCCCGCTTACGAGCTCCTAGGGGGGCCCCCTGCCAATTCTCCTTCCGGGGTGTCCCTGGCAACTATCCTCCCGGTAGCCAAACCTCCGGTCAAGCTTCCCGGGACAGCAGCAGCGGAAAGGTAAATCCACTCCGCGCATGCCACGACGTCCTTGTCGTTGGCCTTTACATTCAACACTCCCTAGGCTGCAGGCATCTTCGGTGCATTGTATGCATGGTGGGCGACTTCCATGAACTGCGCCCCAGGCGTCACAGAAAACCATTGTACGGAATTGGGATGTTCTACACATCGAAGGTGACTTTTTCTGTCCGGTAGTTTTCTTCGGTCCCAAAGGTTACTGGCAGCGTGATCTTCCCAAGAGGTTGTGTGGTTCTCGGGTTTACATCCTAGAACGGTCCCGTAGGAAGCACCTGTTCCGGGGAGATCTAAAAAATTCTCCATCAGCTTAGCTGAGAGGAGGTTGACCCCTAATTCCCCCATCCACCAGCATCTTGTTGACCTTGACGTTGTTGATTATTGGTGCCATGTAACATCCCAAATTTCAAATCAATAAGAAAAGTGGTTTCCAATATTCAAAAGTTAGAGCTAACAAAAACTTTTATTTGAATATGGTGCTATGCATAGTGTTCATGCTTTATTTTGTGACATTGCCATGATGATTGTTTGTGTGCTTATCAATGATGCTAAAACCCTAGAGTGTGATCATTGGATCAAGAAGAGAGAAAGAAGAAAAATAGAAAAAATACAAATCACCTCACATATGTGCTTATAGCCATTTTTGCCAAATCAAAACCTAGGCCAATTTGACTTGTTCCAATGGTTGGGTAATGTTATTAAATACTTAAGAACCACTTTTGAATCAAAGAAACTCAAATCAAATCAAAATAAAATGCAAAACCTACTCACATATGATAATGGTCAAAACTGCCATTTATCTCATGTTACCCACTTTGAGCCCCTGGATTAAGAGTTTTCTAAACTTAAACCTCCCAACTCTTTGCACCTCATCCAAGAACTCTTCAAGATGAACAACTTTGGTAAAGACCACCCCTGCAAATTCTTTGTAGATTTCAAATTATCATCAAGCAAAGTAGCAACACCAAAATAGATTTAAGATTATGCCTATTTTGATTTTTCACAAATCAACTCCTTTTTGCACACCACCACCACCAGTGTGTTCTAAACATTATTTAAATCAAGTCCACCAAAAGGATTTGCAAAATTCCAAAATTTGTTTCTTGTGGCCATTTGGTCGAGCACCTGGTGTGCAACACCCTGCCAACTCCATACATGCAATTACCTGCTGGGTTTTTTCCTAAACCATCGTGACCAAGTCAACATAAACAATCTCCTCGAACCCCTGGACCAAATCCAAGCCTCAGAGATCAAGTACCTGCATGACATCATCGAGTACATGACCATGCTGTGGCATGTCATGCCCCTCTCCATGCCACTCTCATCTCTGGTCAATTCCACCATGCACCACCATGTCAGCAACCTCTCTCTCACTCCCCTGGACCCGTTGGACACAGCCATCGCTCGAGCAGACGCCAGCAGCAGCCAGCCACGACGCGCCCAGTACGCCCAGGACGCGCCAGAGCGTCGACGCGCCTCGTCACCCTCGTCCTCCCCTTGACTTCTCCTCTCGCTCGTAGCACCACCTTGTGACCCTCTACCTGCTAGACATGATCACCTACGCCGGAGAGGACGCTCGCCGTCGTCACCATCAAAAGTTTCCGCCGCGGTACTGAGAGCTCCCATCAACCTCTAGCTCGCGTCACTGCCTCGTTTTCACCGCCGTCAAGCACTCCGTGCTTGCCATGACGTCGCCTACGCCCCTGCGTCAGCGCCCAACCCCCCTGCCACTGTATCGCCGTCGTCACGCTCGACCTGCCACGGTGCGCCGCAGACCTCGACGCCGCTATAAATAGAGGCCTCCCGCACCTCAAATCTTCAAACCATCCGCCTCTTCTCTTCTCTCTGACCCTCCTCGAGCACCGCCGTTTCCC
Source organism: Lolium rigidum (assembly GCF_022539505.1). NCBI lineage: Eukaryota > Viridiplantae > Streptophyta > Magnoliopsida > Poales > Poaceae > Lolium > Lolium rigidum. The sequence goes on along the minus strand of NC_061510.1, from coordinate 224,049,326 downwards.
AATTCCACCTGTAGACCACCAATCGACTGCCGGAGCTGCGCCAGTACTGCCTCGACATCGCCAGAGCTAGGAGCCACCCCTGGAGCCGCCGCTTGTACCAGGAGGATCGCCGTCGTCCACAACATCGCCGCGCACCCTCGCCGATGATCGCCGGAGCGCCGGTGAGCCGCCAACCCCCGTCCCTCGCCGCGCCAGTGAGATGTGCTCGTCGTCGACGACGACGCACGCCAGCCATTAGATCTTGTTCTAATCGTGTGCACCGTATTAATCCATACTGTTTCGGTGTCTAAGTGTCGCTGACGCGTGGACCCCGCTATCAGGCGGCCTGCTCGTGCTGGACGCGAAGTGGGCCGGCTCGTTTCTTTTTCTCCCCCTAGCCCAACTAGTTTTCCCGCGCGAGCCCAGTGATTCAAACTGGATTTAATCTTTTCAGTTTGAATTCAATAATGGAACCAAATTCAAATTTAAATTTAGGAAGATCCACTGGGCCAAATTTTATGAATTTGGTATTGTTGGAAATCTTGTGAAAAGATCTAACCAACCCCATGGGCCTCAACCCTAGAACTTTTGTAGAATTAATGTAGCAAAAAGAACAAGCCAATACCTTTTTCAAATTCAAACTTTATTTAAAATTCAACCATAAGTGATTTTGAGTTGATTCCAACTCTCATGAATCACATTTCACATACTCTACATGAATATGTAAAAAGATAACATAGTTGTTTGCATGATCATGGGCTAGAGAAAAATAATGGCTATGTGGCTATTTCTAGTCCATTTAAAATCATTCAAAGTTATTTATTAAATAGTATGAGAGGCTCCCTCTCATTTAAATCATGGTCCTAAGTAATTCAATAGGAGGTAATGACTTTGGTCTATAGCACCTCATAGTGGATTACCTAGAGATATTAAATTGTTGCAATAGTAGTGTTTAAATTGCATGAGGTTTAGTACCTCATTTAAATCATTTTTCTCAAATGATAAAGGTGAAATGTTGACCTTGGTCAACATGATCCCACACTTATTATTTGAGGAAATTAAATCTTAATAAGATTCAATGAGAGGAAATTATTTTCTCTTACAAGTTTTCTTAAACACAAAGCCAACCCCCTTGTGATGCATGAGGTGATGATATGATGGTTTGTTTGACCCATTTGTGTGTTAAGTCTAGTACTTAAGCTTGTGTGGTGATTGTATACTTCGTATCCGTTTATAGACACTAGTACTGAGGACTATCAGGAGGAGGAGGTATTCTACCAAGAGGAAGAAGAAAGCTTTGATCACTGTACCAATCAAGGCAAGCTATACTCTTGCAAGTTACCCTAGTGCAAGCTCAACTTGAGCAAGGCACTAATACCATGCTACTTTGTGTTTTACTTTACAAGTCCCAGTTTTTATCTTTCAAAGCTTTTACTTTGATTTCCAAGTCTTCCTTTGATAGTTAACTTGAGTCTAGATAAGGAGTAGTGCAAGAACATCAAAGTTAGCCTAGAGAGCTACAAAGCTGGTTAGCACCCCTCGTGACTAGTTGCTAGTGCTAAACTAAAAGTGACTACTCCAGCTGGGAACATGTGAATCTTTTGATTTTGAAAACCTTGGAATGATGAGTCATTCTATTGAAAGATTTTTGAAGATGAAAGTGACTTGAATGAAATGGTGGTTTTGATAAAAACTGATGATTGGGTTCGGATGCGATACCATTCCAATTCTTGAGTACCCCCACAATACCTGATTTGTAGGGATTCGTTGCATAGAAAACAAAAAATTTCCTACCGCGAGAACGCAATCCAAGCCAAGATGCAATCTAGAAGACGGGAGCAACGAGGGGATGAACGAGACTCACCCTTGAAGATTTCCAAAGCCTACAAGATGAGGCTCTTGTTGCTGCGGTAGACTATCACTTGCCGTTTTCAAAAGCGCGTAGAAGATCTTGACGGTGCCACAATCGGGCAGCACCTCCGTACTCGGTCACACGTTCGGTGTTGATGAAGACGACGTCCTTCTCCCCGTTCCAGCGGGCAGCGGAAGTAGTAGCTCCTCCTTGAATCCGGCAGCACGACGGCGTGGTGGCGGTGTCGATGGAGATCTCCGGCGGAGCTTCGCTAAGCGTTGCGGGAGAGGTGGAGGAGTGGGGCGGCTAGGGTTTGGGTTGAGGGGTGGCCGGTGATACGTCTCCGACGTATCGATAATTTCTTATGTTCCATGCCACATTATTGATGATATCTACATGTTTTATGCACACTTTATGTCATATTCGTGCATTTTCTGGCACTAACCTATTAACAAGATGCCGAAGAGCCGCTGTCTTGTCTCGCTGTTTTTGGTTTCAGAAATCCTAGTAACGAAATATTATCGGAATTGGACGAAATCAACGTCCAGGGTCCTATTTTGCCACGAAGCTTCTAGAAGACCGAAGGGGAGTCGAAGTGGGGCCACGAGGCGCCGCCACACTAGGGCGGCGCGGCCCAGGCCCTGGCCGCGCCGACCTATGGTGTGGGGCCCTTGTGTGGCCCCCGTGTTGCCCTTCCGCCTACTTAAAGCCTCCGTCGCGAAACCCCCGCACCGAGAGCCACGATACGGAAAACCTTACCGAGACGCCGCCGCCGCCAATCCCATCTCGGGGATTCCGGAGATCTCCTCCGGCGCCCTGCCGGAGAGGGGATTCATCTCCCGGAGGACTCTTCACCGCCATGGTCACCTCCGGAGTGATGAGTGAGTAGTTCACCCCTGGACTATGGGTCCATAGCAGTAGCTAGATGGTTGTCTTCTCCTCATTGTGCTTCATTGTTGGATCTTGTGAGCTGCCTAACATGATGAAGATCATCTATCTGTAATGCTATATGTTGTGTTTGTCGGGATCCGATGGATAGAGAATACTATGTTATGTTAATTATCAAGTTATTACCTATGTGTTGTTTATGATCTTGCATGCTCTCCGTTATTAGTAGAGGCTCTGGCCAAGTTTTTGCTCTTAACTCCAAGAGGGAGTATTTATGCTCGATAGTGGGTTCATGCCTCCATTGAATCCGGGACAAGTGATGAAAAGTTCTAAGGTTGTGGATGTGCTGTTGCCACTAGGGATAAAACATTGATGCTATGTCTAAGGATGTAGTTATTGATTACATTACGCACCATACTTAATGCAATTATCTGTTGTTTTGCAACTTAATACTGGAAGGGGTTCGGATGATAACCTGAAGGTGGACTTTTTAGGCATAGATGCATGCTGGATGGCGGTCTATGTACTTTGTCGTAATGCTCAATTAAACCTCACTATATTTATCATGACATGTATGTGCATTGTTATGCCCTCTCTATTTGTCAATTGCCCGACTGTAATTTGTTCACCCAACATGCTTTTATCTTATGGGAGAGACACCTCTTGTGAACTGTGGACCCCGGTCCATTCTTTTATACTGAAATACAAATCTGCTGCAATACTTGTTCTTTACCGTTTTCTTGCAAACAATCATCTTCCACACAATACGGTTAATCCTTTGTTACAGCAAGCCGGTGAGATTGACAACCTCACTGTTTCGTTGGGGCAAAGTACTTTGGTTGTGTTGTGCAGGTTCCACGTTGGCGCCGAATCTCCGGTGTTGCGCCGCACTACATCCCGCCGCCATCAACCTTCAACGTGCTTCTTGGCTCCTCCTGGTTCGATAAACCTTGGTTTCTTTCTCGAGGGAAAACTTCCTACCGTCCGCATCACACCTTCCTCTTGGGGTTCCCAACGGACGTGTGTCAACCGCACGCATCAAGCAAAATTTCCGGCGCCGTTGCCGGGGAGATCAAGACACGCCGCAAGGGGAGTCTCCACTTCCCAATCTCTTTACTTTGTTTTTGTCTTGCTTTATTTTATTTACTACTTTGTTTGCTGCATTATATCAAAACACAAAAAAATTAGTTGCTAGCTCTACTTTATTTACTATCTTGTTTGCTATATCAAAAACACAAAAAAATTAGTTACTTGCATTTACTTTATCTAGTTTGTTTTATTTACTACTGCTAAAATGGCCACCCCTGAAAATACTAAGTTGTGTGACTTCACAACCACAAATAATAATGATTTCCTATGCACACCTATTGCTCCACCCGCTACTACAGATGGAATTCTTTGAAATTAAACCTCGCTTTACTCGAATCTTGTTATGCGAGAGCAATTTTCCGGTGTTAGTTCCGATGATGCTGCTGCCCATCTCAATAATTTTGTTGAATTGTGTGAAATGCAAAAGTATAAGGATGTAGATGGTGATATTATTAAATTGAAATTGTTTCCTTTCTCATTAAGAGGAAGAGCTAAAGATTGGTTGCTATCTCTCGCCTAAGAATAGTATTGATTCCCGGACTAAATGCAAGGATGCTTTTATTGGTAGATATTATCCCCCTGCTAAAATTATATCTTTGAGGAGTAGCATAATGAATTTTAAACAATTGGATAATGAACATGTTGCTCAAGCTTGGGAAAGAATGAAATCTTTGGTTAAAAATTTCCCAACCCATGGACCGACTACTTGGATGATCATCCGAACCTTCTATGCGGGACTAAATTTTTCTTCGCGGAATTTATTGGATTCAGCTGCTGGAGGTACCTTTATGTCCATCACCTTGGGGGCGGCTACAAAGCTTCTTGATGATATGATGGTTAATTACTCTGAATGGCACACGGAAAGAGCTCCACAAGGTAAGAAGGTAAATTCTGTTGAAGAATCCTCTTCCTTGAATGATAAGATTGATGCTATTATGTCTATGCTTGTGAATGGTAGGACTAATGTTGATCCTAATAATGTTCCGTTAGCTTCATTGGTTGCTCAAAATTCTAGGCCATATCCTCGCTAATGGTAACTCTTATGGTAGATATGTTTCACCTAATGAGGAAAAGATGTTAGAAATTGAAAGATCCACCAAGAGCTTTATGCAATCACAATATGAGCAAAATAAATTGTTTACTAAAACTATGAATGAACAATCTACCTTGTTAAAGAATATAGGAAATCAACTTGAAAATCTGAATATGGAGATTTCTGGGTTACAAACTAAACTTGCAAATGCTGAAAACCGAATCTCATACATGTCTGCGTCACAATCTTCTTTAATCAATAAAATGGCTGCTAAACCCGAGGATATTGAAAATAAAATTGTTACTACAGCAAATTCCATCCAAGTTAGAATTAATGAGAATATAAGATTAATGGCTGAACTGCGTGCTAGGTGGGATAGAGAAGAAAATGAAAAACTAGCTAAAGAGAAAAATGTAGCTAAAGTTTGGACTATTACCACCACTAGCAATGCTAATGATTCACATGTTGCTGCACCTCCTACTATCAATGGTAAAATAATTGGTGTTGGCAATGTTTCTACTCCTAGTGCAAAGCGCGCAAAATTACCTGAAATTGCTAAAACTGCTGAAATTGCTTGTGATAAAACTGCTGAAATTTTTTTCCAACCTTGGGGATGATGATCCCATTGCTGTAGCTCATAATGATTTAGATTTTGATGATTGCCACATCTCTGAAGTTATAAAGTTCTTACAAAAAATTGCTAAGAGTCCCAATGCTAGCGCTGTAAACTTGGCCTTCACAAAACATATTACAAATGCTCTCATAAAAGCTAGAGAAGAGAAACTAAAACTTGAAACTTCTATTCCTAGAAAGCTAGAGGATGGTTGGGAGCCCATCATTAAAATGAGGGTCAATGATTTTGATTGTAATGCTTTATGTGATCTTGGTGCAAGTATTTCTGTTATGCCTAAAAAGTCTATGATATGCTTGACTTGCCACCATTGAAAAATTGTTATCCGGATGTTAATCTCGCCGATAATGTTAAAAAGAAACCTTTGGGGAGAGTTGATAATGTTCATATTATGGTTAACAATAACCTTGTCCCCGTTGATTTTGTTGTCTTGGATATTGAATGCAATGCATCTTGCCCCATTATATTGGGAAGACCTTTTCTTCGAACCGTTGGTGCTACTATTGATATGAAGGAAGGTAATATTAAATATCAATTTCCTCTCAAGAAAGGTATGGAACACTTCCCTAGAAAGAGAATGAAGTTACCTTATGATTCTATTATTAGAACAAATTATGATGTTGATGCTTCATCTCTTGATGTTACTTGATATACACTTTCTGCGCCTAGCTGAAAGGCGTTAAAGAAAAGCGCTTATGGGAGACAACCCATGTTTTTACTACAGTATTTTTGTTTTATATTTGAGTCTTGGAAGTTGTTTACTACTGTAGCAACCTCTCCTTATCTTAGTTTTGTGTTTTGTTGTGCCAAGTAAAGTCTTTGATAGTAAAGTGAATACTAGATTTGGATTATCGCGCAGAAACAGATTTCTTTGCCGTCACGAATCTGGGTCTAATTCTCCGTAGGTAACTCAGAAAATTAAGCCAATTTACGTGAGTGATCCTCAGATATGTACACAACTTTCATTCAATTTGGTCATTTTCATTTGAGCAAGTCTGGTGCCTCAATAAAATCCATCTTTACGGACTGTTCTGTTTTGACAGATTCTGCCTTTTATTTCGCATTGCCTCTTTTGCTATGTTGGATGAATTTCTTTGATCCATTAATGTCCAGTAGCTTTATGCAATGTACAGAAGTGTTAAGAATGATTGTGTCACCTCTGAACATGTTAATTTTTATTGTCCACTAACCCTCTAATGAGTTGTTTCGAGTTTGGTGTGGAGGAAGTTTTCAAGGATCAAGAGAGGAGTATGATACAATATGATCAAGGAGAGTGAAAGCTCTAAGCTTGGGGATGCCCCGGTGGTTCACCCCTGCATATTCTAAGAAGACTCAAGCGTCTAAGCTTGGGGATGCCCAAGGCATCCCCTTCTTCATCGACAACATTATCGGGTTCCTCCCCGAAACTATATTTTTATTCGGCCACATCTTATGTGCTTTGCTTGGAGCGTCGGTTTGTTTTTGTTTTTTGTTTTGTTTGAATAAAATGGATCCTAGCATTCACTGTATGGGAGAGAGACACGCTCCGCTGTAGCATATGGACAAGTATGTCCTTAGGCTTTACTCATAGTATTCATGGCGAAGTTTCTTCTTCGTTAAATTGTTATATGGTTGGAATTGGAAAATGCTACATGTAGTAATTCTAAAATGTCTTGGATAATTTGATACTTGGCAATTGTTGTGCTCATGTTTAAGCTCTTGCATCATATACTTTGCACCCATTAATGAAGAAACACTTAGATCTTGCTAATTTGGTTTGCATATTTGGTTTCTCTATAGTCTAGATAATATCTAGTATTGAGTTTTGAACAACAAGGAAGACGGTGTAGAGTCTTATAATGTTTACAATATGTCTTTTATGTGAGTTTTGCTGCACCGGTTCATCCTTGTGTTTGTTTCAAATAACCTTGCTAGCCTAAACCTTGTATCGAGAGGGAATACTTCTCATGCATCCAAAATCCTTGAGCCAACCACTATGCCATTTGTGTCCACCATACCTACCTACTACATGGTATTTCTCCGCCATTCCAAAGTAAATTGCTTGAGTGCTACCTTTAAATTTCCATCATTCACCTTTGCAATATATAGCTCATGGGACAAATAGCCTAAAAACTATTGTGGTATTGAATATGTACTTATGCACTTTATCTCTTATTAAGTTGCTTGTTGTGCGATAACCATGTTTCGGGGACGCCATCAACTATTCTTTGTTGAATATCATGTGAGTTGCTATGCATGTCCGTCTTGTCTGAAGTAAGAGAGATCTACCACCTTAATGGTTGGAGCATGCATATTGTTAGAGAAGAACATTGGGCCGCTAACTAAAGCCATGATTCATGGTGGAAGTTTCAGTTTTGGACATATATCCTCAATCTCATATGAGAATTATAATTGTTGCCACATGCTTATGCATTTAAGAGGAGTCCATTATCTGTTTTCCATGTTGTCCCGGTATGGATGTCTAAGTTGAGAATAATCAAAAGCGAGAAATCCAAAATGCGAGCTTTCTCCTTAGACCTTTGTACAGGCGGCATGGAGGTACCCCATTGTGACACTTGGTTAAAATATGTGTATTGCGACGATCCGGTAGTCCAAGCTAATTAGGACAAGGTGCGGGCACTATTAGTATACTATGCATGAGACTTGCAACTTGTAAGATATAATTTACATAACTCATATGCTTTATTACTACCGTTGACAAAATTGTTTCATGTTTTCAAAATAAAAGCTCTAGCACAAATATAGCAATCGATGCTTTCCTCTTTGAAGGACCATTCTTTTTACTTTTATGTTGAGTCAGTTCACCTATCTCTCTCCACCTCAAGAAGCAAACACTTGTGTGAACTGTGCATTGATTCCTACATACTTGCATATTGCACTTATTATATTACTCTATGTTGACAATTATCCATGAGATATACATGTTATAAGTTGAAAGCAACCGCTGAAACTTAATCTTCCTTTGTGTTGCTTCAATACCTTTACTTTGATTTATTGCTTTATGAGTTAAATCTTATGCAAGACTTATTGATGCTTGTCTTGAAGTACTATTCATGAAAAGTCTTTGCTTTATGATTCACTTGTTTACTCATGTCATTACCATTGTTTTGATCGCTGCATTCATTACATATGTTTACAAATAGTATGATCAAGGTTATGATGGCATGTCACTTCAGAAATTATCTTTGTTATCGTTTTACCTGCTCGGGACGAGCAGGAACTAAGCTTGGGGATGCTGATACGTCTCCGACGTATCAATAATTTCTTATGTTCCATGCCACATTATTGATGATATCTACATGTTTTATGCACACTTTATGTCATATTCGTGCATTTTCTGGAACTAACCTATTAACAAGATGCCGAAGAGCCAGTTGTTGTTTCTCGTTGTTTTTGGTTTCAGAAATCCTAGTAACGAAATATTCTCGGAATTGGACGAAATCAACGCCCAGGGTCCTATTTTGCCACGAAGCTTCCAGAAGACCGAAGGGGAGTCGAAGTGGGGCCACGAGGCGCCGCCACACTAGGGCGGCGCGGCCCTGGCCCTGGCCGCGCCTGAAGGAGATATGCCCTAGAGGCAATAATAAAGTGGTTATTATTTATATCTTTATGTTTATGATAAATGTTTATATATCATGATATAATTGTATTAACCGAAACATTAGTACATGTGTGATATGTAGACAAACAAAGAGACCCTAGTATGCCTCTTAACTAGCTTGTTGATTAATGGATGATTAGTTTCATAATCATGAACATTGGATGTTATTAATAACAAGGTTATATCATTGTATGAATGATGTAATGGACACACCCAATTAAGCGTAGCATAAGATCTCGTCATTAAGTTATTTGCTATAAGCTTTCAATACATAGTTACCTAGTCCTTATGACCATGAGATCATGTAAATCACTTATACCGAAAAGGTACTTTGATTACATCAAACGCCACTGCGTAAATGGGTGGTTATAAAGGTGGGATTAAGTATCCGGAAAGTATGAGTTGAGGCATATGGATCAACGGTGGGATTTGTCCATCCCGATGACGGATAGATATACTCCGGGCCCTCTCGATGGAATGTCGTCTAATGTCTTGCAAGCATATGAATAAGTTCATAAGAGACCACATACCACGGTACGAGTAAAGAGTACTTGTCGGGAGACGAGGATGAACAAGGTATAGAGTGATACCGAAGATCAAACCTCGGACAAGTAAAATATCGCGTGACAAAGGGAATTGGTATCGTATGTGAATGGTTCATTCGATCACTAAAGTCATCGTTGAATATGTGGGAGCCATTATGGATCTCCGGATCCCGCTATTGGTTATTGGTCGGAGTGAGTACTCAACCATGTCCGCATAGTTCACGAACCGTAGGGTGACACACTTAAAGTTGGATGTTGAAATGGTAGAACTTGAATATGGAATGGAGTTCGAATATTTGTTCGGAGTCCCGGATGAGATCCCGGACATCACGAGGAGTTCCGGAATGGTCCGGAGAATAAGATTCATATATAGGAAGTCATATTCCAAGTTTGGAAATGATCCGGTGCATTTATGGCAGGTTCTAGAAGGTTCTAGAAAAGTCCGGAAGAAATCACCATGGAAAGTAAGAGTCCCGGAGGGACTCCACCTTGCATGACCAGCCAACCCTAAAGGGGAGGAGTCCAAGGTGGACTCCCCTAGGGTGGCCGGCCAACCCACCTCAAGGAAAGGTGGGAGTCCCACCTTGGGTAGGACTCCCTCCTTGAGTAGGTTTCCCACATATGAGAGGTTTTAGTGTTGGGGTCTTATTCGAAGACTTGGACTAGAACTCTAGGTGCTTCCACCTATATAATGAGGGGCATAGGAGAGGGGGCTGACCACTTCAAGCCTCAGCCTTGGCCGCACCCCTTAGAGGGCCGGCGCCCAACCCCCTCTCTCCCCAAACCCTAGCGGTCTCTCTCCTCCACCACATCCCGCACGCTTAAGCGAAGCTCCGCTGGATTTCTCCACCACCACCGACACCACGCCGTCGTGCTGTCGGATTCAAGAGGAGCTACTACTTCCGCTGCCCGCTGGAACGGGAAGGTGGACGTCGTCTTCATCAACAACCGAACGTGTGACCGAGTACGGAGGTGCTGCCCGTTCGTGGCACCGGAAGCGATCGTGATCAAGATCTTCTACGCGCTTTTGCAAGCGGCAAGTGAACGTCTACCGCAGCAACAAGAGCCTCATCTTGTAGGCTTTGGAATCTCTTCAAGGGTGAGACTCGATACCCCCTCGTTGCTACCGTCTTCTAGATTGCATCTTGGCTTGGATTGCGTGTTCGCGGTAGGAAAATTTTTGTTTTCTATGCAACGTTATCCTACGAGTGGTATCGAGCCGTGTCTATGCATAGATGGTTGCACGAGTAGAACACAATGGTTTTGTGGGCGTTGATGCTCTTGTTATCTTTAGTTTGAGTACTTTGCATCTTTGTGGCATAGTGGGATGAAGCGGCTCGGGCTAACTTTACATGACCGCGTTCATGAGACTTGCTCCTCGTTCGACATGCAACTTGTATTGCATAAGAGGCTTTGTGGGTGTCTGTCTCTCCTACTATAGTGAAGATTCAATTTACTCTTCTATTGACAACACTAGTATCACCGTTGTGGTTCATGTTCGTAGGTAGATTAGATCTTACTCGAAAACCCTAAACCACGTAAAATATGCAAACCAAATTAGAGACGTCTAACTTGTTTTTGCAGGGTTTGGTGATGTGATATGGCCATGATGTGATGATGAATATGTATGAGATGATCATTATTGTATTGTGGCAACCGGCGGGAGCCTTATGGTTGTCTTTAAGTTTCATGTTGAGTAGTATTTCAAAGTAGTTGTAATAGTTGCTACATGAGGTGAACAACCATGAAGACGGCGCCATGAACCTTGACGCTACGCCGACGATGATGGAGATCATGCCCGTTGATGATGGAGATCATGTCCGTGCTTTAGAGATGAAGATCGAAGGCGCAAAGACAAAAGGGCCATATCATATCACATATGAACTGCATGTGATGTTAATCCTTTTATGCATCTTATTTTGCTTAGATCGCGACGGTAGCATTATAAGATGATCCCTCACATTAATATCAAGATAATAAAGTGTTCTCCCCTAAGTATGCACCGTTGTACGGTTCGTCGTTTCGAAGCATCTCGTGATGATCGGATGTGATAGACTCAACGTTCACATACAACGGGTGTAAGCCATGTTGCACACGCGGAATACTTGGGTTTGCTTGACGAGCCTAGCATGTACGGACATGGCCTCGGGACAACGGAAACCGAAAGGTTGAACACGAGTCATATGGATGATATGATCAACATTTTGATGTTCACTATTGAAGCTACATCATCTCACGTGATGATCGGTTTTGGTGTAGTGGATTTGGATCGTGTACCACTTAACAACTATGAGGGATGTTGTATTAAGTGGGAGTTCATTAGTAATTAGATTAAAACATGAACTAATTATCATAAACATAGTCTGAGTAGTATTTTGAATTAATTTTGTAGTATTGGCATCCGTTTTCTACCATGCGCTAGTCTTGTAATTGAGATAGAAATACTTGTTAAAATCTGACAAGAAACTTTACGGATTGGTACCGTATTGTTAAAGAATCAAGAATTGATTAAGTCCTATTGCAAACTTTTAGTAAACCTCACATTGTTGATTCAAAGAGCTATGGTTTCAATTAGTACCTAAAGTTATCTTGTCTCCGTGAAACTTGAAGTTCAAATCTGTTTGAAAAGTAAGGAGCTGAAAATTTAGTTTTCAGAAATAATCAAGGTATGAGATATATGTGATATCTAAGACCTTATTGCAAGATGATAGAATATAATTTGGTGAGACTACATGAACTCATAAGTTTTATGGGAATGTACGAAGGTTGAAGACGCAAGGCGTCACAATCCTCCAACTATTGGGGCACTAACGATATCCGCATATCCATGAAGTGACCATCCTTAATATGCACCGTTGCTAAGACTCGTCGTTTCGAAGCATCACGTGATGATCGGGTGTGATAGATTCTACGTGTGCATACAACGGGTGCAAGCTAGATTTGCACATGCAAATACCAAGGTTTAAACTTTATGAGCCTAGCATGTATTGACATGGTCTCAGAAAGTTGTCATGAATTAATGGATAAAATTATGAGTGAAATTGTTCATCGTATTACAAAGTTACAAATAGTGAAATCTGGAACACTTGTCATATGATGATTAACTTCAAAATAAGAACCTCAAGGTTATTGGTATTAGACCAACAAACCTAGAAGTTATTGATGTTGAAGTTTTTTTCTGAATAATGAGGAAAGCTAAAAGAGAAACTGCAAAAGATATTTTGGCAAAAAGAAAAGAAAAGACTAGAAAGTCTAGCTCAGGTGTATATAAATGATATACATGTTATGGTTGTATTCCTAGTTAAGTCACACTAAGAAATTCTTGGGTATTAGTACTATATTGGTTGGTATGAAGTGTCATACAAAACAACGCAATACAAGAATACAATGGCCTAAGTGATTGACAAGGAATATGATAGGAATGCACGCACTGGAACAAAAATAAAGTGTTATTATGTTCATCGTTGGCATTCTATCTAACCCTTAGAATTTATAATAAAGAACTTAATAATTGTTATTTTGCTCTGGTCAAATGAAAACAATGAGTTGTTTAAATTATGACATTACTCCATGTACGATGGATAAGTTATTATAAATCTTAATGGTGAAACACACATACATAACAACGACGCTAAAATGCTATAAGGCAAATGATTTGAATTCCACTTATTTGTGGAACCGCCATTTAGGTCATGTTGGAAAGGAACGCATGAAGAAACTCCATGCAAATGGATTTTGGAGTCATTTGATTTTTTGAATCGTTTGACGCTTGCAAATCTTTTCTAAAAGAGAATGACTAAAATACCGTTCATAGGCCAAGTTTTGAACGGGCAACTAACTTAGTGGAAACATACATGATGATGTATATGGATCACTAGGCATAGTTGTGTGCGGAAGATTCTTATACTTCATGAAAACTTCAAACAATTAATTGAGTATATATATGTGGATATATTCGATAAGGAAGAAGTTTGAAACATTTGAATGGATTCAAATAAATTTCAGCATGAAGTAGAAATCATCGTAATAGAAAAGTCAAATATCTATGATTGGATCATAGTGGAAATATTTGAATTACTAGTTTTAGCGAACATCTAAGAGAGTTATGAAATTGTTTTACAACTCACATTTCTTGGAGTATCATAGTGATGATGAAGTATCCGAGAGATGTATCCAAACCTAGTTGGGTCAATGATGAGATAAAATATTAATGCCATTATATTTTTGTGAATTATGCTTTAGAGACTACCGCTTTACATTGAATAGAGCATCATCATGATCCGTTGAAATGACATCATACGAGTTATGACATGGGTATAAACCCTAATAGTCTTTTCTTAAATTTTGGTATGCATAGCATGAGTAAATAAGTTTACAACCAAAATCGGATGAATGTCTTTGTTGGTTATCCCGAGAGAATTGATTGGGAATTCTTCCCACAATGGAGACAAAGACAAAAGTGTTTGTCAATGTTTCTTATTTCCAAGAAATTGTTTCTAGCGAAGTTTTTGAGTGGGAGGACAATAGAACTTGATAAGGTTTATGAACCTGAGCATAATGATCGAGTAGCGCATCATCGGAATTGGTTCCGGAAGCGGCCACGACGATCATGGCTCCTATGACTACAAAGTGTTTTAGCCATGGAGATCGAAGTACATATTGAACCTTGTAGGTATGGTTTACTTTGTGATCAAATAAATGATTTGTGGACAAAGGATTGATTTTGAACAATGATAAACCAACTACAAGCAAAGAAGTTATGATGGGCCACGACTCCGTTAAAATAGCCATGCACCATGAAATCCATAATAGATGAATACTTTTTGAAAGTAAATGGATCTATAGACTTAGATGAAATATCTTTGAAGAAGCTCGACTTGTTGAAAAATTGTTTACGACAAAGTTCAAAGAGTTGACTATGATAAGATTAGATCTTCCGTAGCAATGCTTATAGTCTATGTGGATTATTCTAGTAATCACTACATATTTCTTTTATGAGATATGCTAGTAGGATGGCAAAATACATTACTTATCGAAGTATGTATTAAAGGTGTATACAAGATACAACCAAGAGTTTTGCTGGTCCGTGGAATACTAGATAGGTATACGAACTTCAATTGGATGAAGTAAGTATTGCGGAGTTGGAATCTTCACCAGATGAAATAGTCAAAGAGTTTTTGATTTCATCAGAGACGATGAAGAGGCTTGCATTTGCAAGAAATTAAGTGGGAGCGCTAATGTCAACACCCGGATTTTTAGGTCCAGATGCCTGTTATGCCATACATCGCAATCCCAGGAATATTGTTGTTGCGAGACATAACAGTTGAATATCATAAGTCATCATTCATTACATATCATAGTCGTCTTACAAATAGATCACATGATCCAATATTACAATAATAGTTGAACTATTGTTTCAACACACATCACAAATACATAGCGGAAGCGTAGATAGAAGGGGACTCTATAGTCCACAGGCCAACGCTTGACGTCAGGAGTAGTCCTAGTTGTCGTAGACGTCCTGCTGTCCTTCTTCCGGGTTCTGGTACTCCTCTTCATAGTCTGGCCATTTGAATAGCCAGGGACAAAGCCATGAGTACTTTAAAGTACTCGCAAACTAATACTAATGTAAGTACGAACATTTCTGGTAAGGGGGTGCTAAGCTCTAGTTTCTTTTGCGTAAAGCCAACTTTAGTTCACAAGTATTTGAAATCAAAACCTTTCATGTGCTAACTAACTCAAGTGGGAACATTAGTGTCATTCCCACAACATTTGTTGTAATACAAGTCAAAATCAACATTCACCTTTCAAATGCAAAATCACAAGTCATATGTCACATTTTTGAAAATGGTCTGATGACGGAACAGTATGGCCTTTCCAACCGTCCTTAACCGTGGACGCGGCTATTCGAATAGGTTTACACTCTGCGAGAGGTTGTACGCTTGTGCCACAACTTTTGATTACATCCGTCGGGGGTAACCCCGAATAATCGTAACTCGGTACGCGGATCATCAACCATAACCTTTCACTTACATATCCTAGTATAGGTACCTCTCCCCATGAGCTTGGCCTCCCGGTGAAGACCGACTGTCAACTCGGGAGCCGCACGAGGCTTGGGCCGGACATTCTCCTCATCTTTAACGTCGTTTCTTTTGTGGTGGAGGCAGCTTTCGGCATAACCCCGATGACGCTTGTTTAGAGGGAACCCATACTAAGACACATAAACTTCCAGTTAAGCCCTACCCATAATCAGGTATTGTGGGGGTACTTGTAGATTGGAATGGTATCGCATCCGAACCCAACCATCAGTTTTGTAAAATTCACCAAGTCATTCCCAAGTCATATTCACCTTCAAAATCTTTCAATAGAATAAATCATCATTCCAAGGTTTTCAAAATCATTTCATTTCACAAGTTCCCATCTAGAGTAATCAATTTTATTTATTTTAGCAATAGCAACTAGTCATGAGGGGAGCTAACTAGCTTTTCTTGCTCTAGGCTAACTTTGATGCTCTTGTTCTACTCTATATCTAAACCAAGTGAATCATAAATCAAAAATACTTTGATAAAACAAAAGTAAATAAAGCTTGTAGAGTAAAACTGGGAAATAGGATCATTAAGCATAAAGGAAAAAGTAATGGTGCCTTGCTCGTGAGGAGCTTTGCACTTGGGTAGTCTTGCAAGAATATTAGCTTGCCTTGGTTGGTGTATTGATCAAAATGTTCCTCCTTCTTCTCCGTAGATGTTCTCGTCGTCCCCTTCGTAGCCTTCGGCACTAGCGTCTATGAATACGAATACGGGGTATACCATCACCACACAAGTTCAAGAGCTATAAAAAGCACACACATAAATCACACCAACTATTCTAGCATTATCACATTGTCATCATGTGGGTTGATATGGTTTTATTCTTAAGGAAAAAGAATAATTTCCTCTCATTATATATGTAAATGATAGTTTCCTTTTAATTCTTGAGGAATAATTTCCTCTCATTGAATCTTCTTAAGATTTAATTTCTCAAACCATCACATATGAATTTATGTTGACCTAAGTCAACCATTCATCATCATCATTTGAGAAAATGATTTAAATGAGGTAGAGATACCTCATACCATTTAATAATGCCTATTATGATTTAAAATCTCCAAGTATTTCATGTGAGAGTATTTGACCAGGGGTTCAAACTTCATATGAAAATACTTGGGACAAGATTTAAATGAAGTGATACACCTCATATAATTTACACCAGTAACTAGCATCACTCATTACTATTAAGTGGGTAAATGTGTTGTTTTCTTATTTAGGAAAAATAATTTCCTCTCATACTAATTGTGGGGCCCCGGACTAGCTGTCCGAAACAC